>NC_137126.1:2574662-2974662 GCF_949319135.1 Squalius cephalus | reverse complement strand
GAACTGAACTGAACTGAACAGAAATGAACAGAAATGAACAGAAATGAACAGAACAGAACTGAACAGAAATGAACAGAACTGAACAGAAATGAACAGAAATGAACAGAACTGAACTGAACTGAACTGAACAGAAATGAACAGAAATGAACAGAACAGAACTGAACTGAACTGAATTGAACAGAACTGAACTGAACAGAACTGAACAGAAATGAACAGAACTGAACAGAAATGAACAGAACTGAACTGAACTGAACTGAACAGAAATGAACAGAAATGAACAGAAATGAACAGAACAGAACTGAACTGAACTGAATTGAACAGAACTGAACTGAACTGAACAGAACTGAACAGAAATGAACAGAACTGAACTGAACTGAACAGAAATGAACAGAAATGAACAGAAATGAACAGAACAGAACTGAACTGAACTGAATTGAACAGAAATGAACAGAAATGAACAGAACTGAACTGAACAGAAATGAACAGAACTGAACTGAACTGATCTGGGGTGCGTTTCCCGAAAGCATCGTTGGCCAACTATGGTCGCAAGTTCATCGCAATGTCCATTGAACTCTATTGGTAACGACGGAACTTGCGACCATAGTTGGCCAACGATGCTTTCGGGAAACCCACCCCAGGGCTGCGTCTGATCTGGGCTGCGTTTCCCAGCTTAAGCTTACGATGCTTTTGGGAAACGCAGCCCAAATATGCATTGATATATACATCATGTGCCTGAAACATTGTAAAAAATTATATGATCAGTAAATCATGGCAACTTTATTTTACTTTAACTAATCAAAATAATTTAAGAAATGTCAAAAAAAAATTGTTGTTGAAAGTTATACGAGATTACTCGAGTTTAATATAATTTAAGTCGAAATGACTTGTAGGCTACAACCAAGTTGATTATACTTGCAAATCTAAGGTAGCAACTGAACTAAAAGTCCCCCTGTGGTGGAAATCCAGCTTTTAATGTTGTTTATGTGTCTATGTGGTATTTTTAATCTGCTTTAAGACAAACCAAGTCGACACCATTGCTGAGTATTTTCTCCTTAAAACTGCAGTGAACCAAAGACAGTCTCAAAAACACGCTTTGAAATCGCTGGTGTTTCTGACGTCACAAACTACCTTGTAACCAATCAGATCAACGTGTGATCGTCAACCAGTGGATCTCTGAGCTGAGCGAGTGAGTGGAGGCGGGGCTCATTTGCATATTCATAGAACCGCGCATACTAAATGAAGCAAGGGTGTCGAGTTACATTCAAGATGTTTTAAGGCATGAAGAATTTTGTAATTCCAAATATGTCATTTTGGTGATCAAAGATGAGTTTTAAGGGATACAGGGGGACTTTAAGAAACAGGTGGAAATGCATTTGTGCAGATCTGTTGTGATGTAGTGTTTTTCACATTCCATGTTGTCTATAAGCAACTTTACGTTTTTTATGTTGCAGACTTAATTTATAGAGAGGGAGGCTTTATTGCATCAGATACTGTATATGCCACTTCTCCCAATCTCTTTCCTGGAATATCCTGCAGTTTGCCTGATGCCTGCAACAGACTGATCATTACAAATCACACTGTACGACATGGATCTAATAAACTTGGGTATAACATGTATTGAATCGTAGGCACAAGTTAGTATAGAAGAATAAACATCATCAGCATGTGCGAGTGGTGAAGAAATAGAGCAAGATGAATCACACTGTGGCAATTGTGGTTTTTATGTGCACTGAAGAAAAGACGAAGCGAAAGAGGAGAATATGGACGTGATCATGGCTAGAGAAAAGAGGTCAACTTGGTGTAATGTTTCGTCATCCAGTGAAGAAACTCCAGTTTTGTAACAAACTTGTTTTTATTGTCCTTTCAGGTCCATATCAGCAACTGAACATCTATTACACTGGCTTTTTAATCTCTACACTCTACAGGCACTGTGAGTGTTATACTACTGACACCTAGTGGTTAGTTTCAGTACTTACAATGTATCACTACATCCCCTTTCCTTTAGAGGTAAAGAACAAGTTATTACAACTAATTATTTAAACTTATAGATTAGCTAACCACTAGCAAGCACTGTACAAATTATACAAGATGAAGACGTAATACCTCACAATTACAATCTCACAAATTATTTATATTGCAATTACTGTAATAATCAACAGATTGCATTTTCTTTTCCTTTTTTAAATGAAAACTTCAATGCTTATGTTCTGCTTAAAGGGGTGGTTGATTATGATTTCACTTTTCTAACTTTAGTTAGTGTGTAATGTTGCTGTTTGAGCATAAAGGGAGATATTTGCTTTTAAAGAAATTGCTTTTTAAGGACTACGGCTGGTAGAGACTACACCACATTCCTCCCGGGTTAGTGACATCACCAACCCTAGAATTTACATAAACCTGAACACGATTTATAGATTATCAAGACAGAATATGCTAATCAATGACTAAGATAACTACACATCATCTACATAAATTCATCAACTAACCATTCAGAAATGTCCTGTTGCTTCTACATGTTGTCACTTCTTCTTGAGTCTCTCCATCATTGTCTGACTCCGGTTTGAACATAAAAGGCTAAAGGTTTTTGAAATTTTCAGTGCATGTGTGTGTGAGTGCAAGCTCTTGAAGCTCCGCCCCCTGTGCCGGGAGCAGCAGCTCATTTGCATTTAAAGGGACAGACACAAAACGGTGTGTTTTTGCTCACCCTCAAAAATGTACTACTTTAAAATGCTATATAAAAATGTATGTGGGGTATTTTGAGCTAAAACTTCACACACACACTCTGGGGACATCAGAGACTTATTTTACATCTTGTGAAAAGGGCATTATACCACCCCTTTAACCACCCCTTTTGTTCTGTTGACACCTTAGTGTTAACTAATAATTATTGCAAACTGATACTACAAACAAAATATTAGTGCATTTCTGGAACTGAGTGTCGTTACACTACATTCTTACGCATCGCTTTCTGCCAGGACTTTTACATGCTTTTCCTAAACCACTGAAGTGACCTCGACGTCCAGGTTAGCGGTCTGTCTATGCTATAAATGTCAGTAAGCCGTACACATGGCTGTGAAATCTGTCCACTCCATACACCAAACCCAGGCACTCTTTTACTATCTGTGCATAGCGACATTCCGACAGAGTCATCGTTCTCGAGGCGTTCGCGACTGGCCTCCAGTTCTCTCCCTCCGAACTAGAACTGCACCCAGTCCATCTTTGGACGCATTGGTCGAGATCTTTGTCCTTTTTGATGGGTCCAAGACTGTCAGCACAGGCTCTGTAGTGAGGAGAGTCTTCAGTCGTCCCCATTCTTGTTCATGATCAGCTGTCCTTTATCACGTAACCGTTCTCTCAAGTACACTGTTTTAGAAGACAAGTTTGATATGAACTTTCCGACGAAACTGATCGTCCCCATCACTCTCAATACAGCCTTTCTGTCTGTGGGTTTGGGCATTTTGAGTATTGCTTGTATTTACTCTTGTCTGGTTCCCCCTTCTGAAAGCTTGTCTCCTGAGAATGTATTACTTCCTTCACTCCAAACTGACATTTGTCTTTATTCAACTTCAGCCCATACTTCCTTACTCGCAATATCATCCTTCCTTACAACACAATATCATCCACATACACACGCACACCCTCATGCTTTCAACGATGTGTTCCATAGCCCTGTGGAATCCTTCAGGAGCGGAGGAAATCCCGAACGGCATCCTCAAGAAGAGTATCGGCCGAAGGGTGTGTTGAATGTGCAATACTTCGTGCTGTCCTCATGTAGTTTCAGCTGCCGAAAGCCCTGAGATGCATCCAGCTTTGCTCTTGCCATCTCACTTATAATTTCCTCACGTGTCGGAATTTGATAATGTGCTCTCTGAATGTTTGCATTTAAGTCCTTCAAATTCAACTTCAACTTTTATTTATTTATATAGCACATTTAATAGCAACGTTGTTGCCCAAAGTGCTTCACAGTTAAAAAACAGTAAGACATTCATGTATAAAGGCATATTTGAAGGTAAGACCACACACTCTTAGACATAACAGACCCCCTCACATAACAGTATAGTGAGGTCAGGGTAGAAAGAATTAAAATAGTGAAAACTAAAAGAGAGTAAATGATATCTACCATGTACAATGCACTTAACTAAAAGCTAGGTTAAAAATATACGTTTTTATTTGAGACTTAAACATTTCTATTGTCTGAGCTAGCCGGATATGAGAGGGAAGACTGTTCCACAGCTTGGGAGCCACAACTGAGAAAGCTTGGTCAGCCTTTGACTTCTTTATGGAATAAGGGACTGTCAGCAGAAGTCCTTTGGATCCACACACACACATGTAGATCATCATTGGCTTTCTTCACACACACCATTGAGTTAACCCACTCTCTTCCACTTTTTCTATGACTCCCATTGATGTCCTTCTTTCCAGCTCTTGCCTCAGCTTATCACGAAGTGGCGCATGGATAACCGGCTGTGCATCTTTTCTCAACTGTATTTTGCAGGTGAATGGTAATACTCCAAACCCTTTTGTTACGTACGTGTACTTATTTATAGTGTTGCAATAGGAGTATATGTGGGTAGTTTGTTGTTGGGTGTGTGCGTGTTTTTCAGATGTTCATTGAATCGATCTACAGCCTGTCAGTCTTCCTGAAGGATGATGACGTCCCGGTTCACCCATCCAATCACATTACACCACCTTGCTCAAATACCCGTATCTCTTCCACGTCCCCAGCTTTTTGCTCACTTTGGCATTTGTCTTTGTTTGGCTCGCTGTCGCTGATTTCTGTGTGTTTGTTAATCAATTGTCGTATAGTGGTTGTGAAGTGTTTTTGTTTTTCATTCTGTTCATTCTTGTTCAGTCATCACGGTGCGTGAGAGGCTGGGAAGGAGGGAGCAGCTTAGCAAGTTGCGCGACATACAGCGGGGGAAATAAGTATTGAACATGTCATCATTTTTCTCATTTCCAAAGGTGCTATTGACATGAAATTTTCACCAGATGTTGGTAACAACCCAAGTAAGCCATACATACAAAGAAACAAACAAAAATAAGTTCAGAAATTAAGTTATGTGTAATAATGTGAAATGACACAGGGAAAAAGTATTGAACATATGAAGAAAGGGAGGCGCAAAAAGGCATGGAAAGCCAAGACAACTGCTGAAAACTTAATTAATAATTAAACGTAATAATTACGTAATTAAAAAGCAATCCAGCCCCCTGTCAGTGGAAATTAATAACAGCTGGTTCATTCCCAATGGATGGCCTACAAAAAGGTCTCATTGCCAAGGTGTCACACAAGACACATCTCATGAGGGGTAAAAGCAAAGAGCTGTCTCAAGACCTTCGCAACCTAATTGTTGCAAAACATAATGATGGCATTGGTTATAGGCACCATTCTAAGCTTCTGAATGGTCCAGTGAGCACTGTTGGGGCCATAATACAGAAAGACAATAGTTTAACCATAAATTTGCCTCGACCAGGTGCTCCTCGCAAGATTTCTGATAGAGGAGTGAAAAGAATAATCAGAAGAGTTGTCCAAGTGCCAACACCAAGGTGTATGGTGTTTTTAAGGTAATGTGCACTGCCATTTCTCCTCCAAACATGGTGTGTATTATGGCATCCAAACAATTCAATTTTGCTCTCATGTGACCACTACGGTGGCCGAGAGGTGCAAAACAAATCACAATTACAAAAACAAAATAACAATTCAGAAAACAAAATAACAATTCAGAAAACACAACAACATTTCAGAATACACAACGACAATTCAGAAAAAACGGAAAAGGTAGGTATATTTTGAGAATGACGTAGGCCTACTTATCGCTGAATGGACGAGATACCTGTCAATCAAGCCAGAACCGGAATCAAGCGATACTGTCTGGAAGTACAGGTAGAAACAAATCGTACCCATCAATGTGCCAAAGATAGTTCGGTCCCATGGAGTGATAGGTACGCCTAACGAATCTACGACGTGTCCTTGTTCTGTCCCTGGTGGGTCGAGTTCTTGCAGCAGCCGTATATGGCATCACGTTTAACACGCAACTTCTGCAGAAGTAACTTACTAACCACATTGTCCGGTAGCCGAACAACTTTCCTGGTCGACGCAGCTTTTAATGTCGTGGTATGTCGAAAAATGAAATAAAAGAGAGCATTGCAGTGATGGCTTCTTTGTTGGTGTATTTACTCAGAATGAAGCATAAGAGAATATGCATAACAAAAGCTCAAAACATACATTCTCAACGTGTATATCACTTTTTTACAGTAATGACCGTTGTACACATAAGTGACTTTAAACATTCCATCACACTAGAAGGAAAAATATGATCAACAAGCTATTTAACACTCTCTCTGTGCAGTTCTCATGCTCTAGCTAGCCCCAAAATGACGTGTGGCATTTACAGCTGGTAGTAACACTCTAATCTCATGCTTTTTACAAACAAAATAAGACTGAAACAACATCATGTACTCTCATACACTCAAATAACATCGACATAATGACCAGTTATAATGAATAGCGGGCTATCGCGCTAATCGCGAAACACTCATGCTAACCATGTGCTCAGGCATACTAAACTCATGACACACTATTAATATAGTAAATATTATGTGGTATGTCGCCAGCATGTCCACAATCACGGCACATGAATGTCCTTCTTCAAAGTAAAGTTTAATGTGCTCTATTTTCGCATAGCAAAACAAAGTTGATCACAAATTTCTTGATTGACAGGTATCTCGTCCAATCAGTGATAAGTACGTCATTCTCAAAATATACCTACCTTTTCCGTTTTTTCTGAATTGTCGTTGTGTTTTCTGAAATGTTGTTGTGTTTTCTGAAATGTCGTTGTGTTTTCTGAATTGTTATTTTGTTTTCTAAATTGTCGTTGTGTTTTCTGAATTGTTATTTTGTTTTCTAAATTGTTATTTTGTTTTTGTAATTGTGATTTGTTTTGCACCTCTCGGCCACCGTAGACCACACTAATTTCTGTAGAATATTCTCCCAGTATTTCCCTGGCTTTTCCAAATGTTGTGCAGCAAACTTTAAACAAGCTTCAACATGCTTTTTTTCTTCAGTAATGGAGTCTTGCGTGGTGAGCGTGCATACAGGCCATGGCGGTGGAGTGCATTACTTACTGTTTTCTTTGAGACAACAGTACCTGCTATCTGCAGGTCTTTTTGAAGCTCTCCACAAGTGATCCTTGGCTTTTGGACAACTCTTCTGATTATTCGTTTCACTCCTCTGTCAGAAATCTTGCGAGGAGCACCTGGTCGAGGCAAATTTATGGTGAAATTATTGCGTATTATGGTAATAATACTTCTGTATTATGGCCCCAAAAGTGCTCACTGGACCATTCAGAAGCTTAGAATGGTGCCTATAACCAATGCCATCATTATGTGTTGGAACAATTTGCGAAGGTCTTGAGACAGCTCTTTGCTTTTACCCATCATGAGATCTTGTTTGGTATTGTTATTTGTCTTGTTGTTTTCCTCATTGTCTGTGTAAATACTGTAAATATTACTTTCACTTTTGGCACTGTAAAAATAAATACTTTTGAGCGGAGTTTTTGAGTTGATCTTTTTCCTTTTATTGCCTTTTCCTTCATATTGAGTTACACCCACATCTTTATTTAAATGTTATACTCCCTTACCCCTATCCAAATCTAAAAGGGACGTAACACCCTTAAAAGATGTCAGGAAACTGTTTCACTATATTTTCCACACTGTTCTGTGTTTCTCCATTATTTATGGTATATATTCTTCTTACTAGGCCTAGGTCTTCACATGCCTTGTCTCCCAACACAGAATCATGGCCGTCTGGTACAACCACGAACACGAGGTGATGTTTCTGTTTTTCACTTTTGCTTTCAGTCTGCATGTGCCTTTCGTTGGAATGTTCTGTCCATTATAGGCTTTGAGTTGCACCGTTTTCTGACTTATACGTGGCTTGATTTTCATTGCTCTGACATCATGCTCCGAAATCAGATTGACTTTTGCTCCTGTGTCAAGCTTGAGTGACACTAGGCGCGTTTCCATTACAGATTTGCGCAAAACTTTTGCAATTTTTTCTAAATGTTGACAAAAAACTATTGCGAAATGACGGCGTTTCCATTAACTGATGTTATGCGACTAAAACTTCATTTTTTCCGCTCGCGATAAGTAAAATCATTCCAAAAACCATGGCAATGGACGTTGGTAGGTTTCTGTACTATATCCCAGCCACTGCACTGGCCATTATTATTAATCGAAGGAGACGTATGTGTGTTTTCCAAGCATTAATGGTAAGGAACGACCCTTATTATACTTGTGAGCGGCACATATGAGGTGTTTCTGGGTGTTTCTCCCTCATATCTGCTTCGAGGTCTTGATTGTGGCATTTGAGGTTTAGAATCCATTATTCCTGTAATTCTTTTGTCTTATATGAATTTATTAAAGAACTCTGTCTCATATTCTGTCCAAACACACCGCGTCATCTACGTCAGGTGACCTGTAAATGCGCAAAAACTGTTTCCAGTGCAGTTTTGCGAAATATTTCTTTTTCGAATTGCCTGAAATACCTCCTCATGCGAGCGTAAAAACTTTTTTGCGATAAATGGGAGTTTTTGCGAAATTGACGTGTTTCCATTGGGCGTATTTTCAATTCGCAATTTCAATTTGTGCAATTTGAAGGGTAATGGAAACGCAGCTACTGTTACAATATTTATTTCCAGAGTAGTCATCCACCTATCCCGTGCAACACTATTCACATCAATCTGTTCTGTTTTTTCTTGACTGGAACCGGCTTGCTGCACCATTCCTACGGAGAACGTGTCACTGAGGGCTGTTTCTTCCACCGCATGAACACGCTCCCTTTGAGACGGTCCACCCCTTGAAAAGCATTGCCTGGCAAAATGATTCTGCCCTTTACATTTGGCACTGACTTTGCCATAGGCTGGTTGCTTTTGCCACATCTCTTACAGGCAGGGCCGTCGCTAGTGGCGTCACAATCCAACAGTTATACTAGGCCCCTGTTGTATGAATAATTCTAATATTTATGTTAGTTGTATGCCTGAGATTTAAATGAAAACCACAACAACATGTAATTTGGTTAAATATGTTTTCCAAATATCTGCTTCTCTTACCTCCCTAAAAATGGTTTAGTCCGATCTAAAGTATTTATTTATTCAGTCAGTGACAAACATCAGAAGGACCCAATAAAATTGTAAGTCCCACCCCAACTCGTGAACAGAACCAGTCAGAGTTGAGGCGGCAGAGCCTGAAGTTAACGATGAACTTGGTGGAAGAGCAGGAGACTGACTGACTGACTGACTGACTGACAAAATGTCGGGGAAAAGAAAACATAAATCAGGGAACCAGAAACGCCATGAAAAGAAGGAGAGGGAGGCCAGGAGAGTCGATCAATAAGTTCTTAAAGACAGGTTGTATTGTTATTTCGCTGGGAATAAGAAAACTACCGTCTCCAGCCTGCCGGGTTCTGTCACTCTTCATTATCGGTGCGCACCACAGTCGACCGAATGATTACGTGGGCAAAATTCCTGTTTTTTTACACTATTGTAAATAGAGTTAAAAAAATGACACAAGTCACGACGCATTGCATTATGCACCGGACCTGCCGGCTGATGATCTATTCATTAGGCTACATCAAGAAAACACGAATACACACTGCACTTGGATGAATACATTTATTAGCATTATTTAATAATATTACCAGTTCCATATTATCTTTATTAAAAAATTAGACAATAAATTATTTTATTTTTTAAAATTTGTTGTTTACTTTTTGATTTATGAATTATAACAGACTGATGGGAAAGAAAAAAAAAACATTATTGTGCTGTTACTTTTTTAAAATTGGTGTTATTATTATTTAACAATTTCTTGCTTTTTGTTAGTTTTTATTAGTTGTAATTTTTATATACACATTTAACTTTTAAAATAAAGGTTTTACAACAACATCACCATCTTCTGTTATATGTGGGCCTCCATGCTCATCTTTTGTACAGTATATGATATTGGTGGTGGAGGGGGGGGGGGGGGGGATCCTCTAGCAAACTGTTCTTTCTCTTTTTGCGGTTTCTGTTTATTCATTCTGCATTTCTGCATTCTCTCTGTTACTGCAGCCACAGCTGTATTGTCACTTCCACTCATCTTTGTGTGTGTCACCAAAGGTTTTAGCATGCAGAAGAGCTGGCGTGACATATCCTCACTGCTTCATTCAAGGTTAGCTCTGTCTCTCCCAAGAGCCTCTCCCTCACCTTTTTTTATCAGTGATGCCGAACACAATTTGGTCTCGGATCATCGAATTTTGCAACAGTCCGAAATTGCATGTCCTTGCTTTCAACTTTAAATCAATTGAGAAACTGTCAAAAGTCTCTCCCTGTAGTTGTAGATGAGAACAAAAAACATGCCTTTCAAAAGTCTTGTTTTTTTCCGGTGTGCTGTGTGAATCAAACTTCTCCATTACCATGTCGTATTTGCCTTTGTCCCTGGCCTGTTCAAACACGAGTTGGTGATCACCCCCTCTCCTGGTACCATGTAATGTTTCGTCATCCAGTGAAGAAACAGTTTTATAACAATCTTGTTTTTATAGTCCTTTCAGGTCCATATCAGTAACTGAACATCTATTACACTGGCTTTTTAATCTCTACACTCTACAGGCACTGTGAGTGTTATACTACTGACACCTAGTGGTTAGTTTCAGTACTCACAATTTATCACTACACTTGGCATGCCAATTTTGCAAATGGAGTTGATTAATACGCTATTTCATGTTGCATTTTTATTGGCTAGTCAGTAGACGTATGTCGTAGCAGCAAACACACTGTAAAATGTTCATGCTAAATTTATGAAACTGTCAGAAAATGATCACAGGCTTTCTGTGGTTAAAAGACCATGACAACGGCCGTCTGTGAACCTCTCTCACTGTACGATGTTCAGGAGCCACGGCCACAGAAATCGCTACGATTGCTCATCTTTCGTCTGGGACAGCCCAAAAACATACAATGTGTACCGAGGCATTATACAACATTAGGAGGATCAGGCTCTTCCTATTGGAGCTACACAACTCCTTGTCCAAGTTCTTGTTCTATCCAGACTGGACTATTATAATGGGATCCTTCCAGCATCACTGTCAAACCTCTGCAACTGATCCAGATGCTGCATCTGTCTTTAACGAGTCGAAGAGACACACGTCTCACATCTCTCCTCATAAACCTGCACTGGTTGCCAAATGGCATCAAATTCAATGCGCTGATGTTTATAGAACAACCACTGGCTCTGCTCCTCCACACCTAAACTCACTACTTCAGACCAAGCGTGCCGCACAAGCCCTGAAAAGTGAAGCCAAAACATCTCGATCGCCCCCCGGTGACTGGTCCTAGTATAGGTCATAAGCCCCGCCTCCCCGTGTTATTCAACGGGACTTGAGACCAACTAAACATTTAAATTACACTTCAAATATCTTTTTTCCAAAGGTGGTTTCTGTCATTTACTGTAGTTTTCATCACGCTGATGCAAGTTCAAGTGTCTGTTTTTAAAATAAGTTTTTAGTTAGTTACGCGATGCTATAAAAACGGTGGTGTAACGTCATGATTGACAGCTGTGATTGACAGGTTCTCTGAGCGAAGTAGTCACTGAAGCACCAACAGACTTTTTTTCGGGATCTTCGGAGGACTGAGGAGATTGTATTTACTTTATTTTAACAAGTCTCTTGTCATACTGCAATCGACAGACATCAAAATTGGAGCAGAACGGAGCAGACATAAGCCACTTAAAAAAGTGCAGGGAGAGTGCATTCTGCGAGAGTGAGGGCGGGGCCTTGATTTCGTGGCTTTACTTCTTGCTCACGACTGCGCAGGTCTGGTCCCGAGATCGCCACTGTGCAGACTCAAGTTCCAAGATGTCAGCGCCATATCGGGACACTGGCGGCTTCAGTTCTCACCAATGGAAGAGAGCGAAGGGGCGTCGTCCATTTTTTTTTACAGTCTATGATTCAGACCGATGTGTCTCCAGAAGCTTGAGTTCTGCTAGCGAACGGTGTCTTGTGGTGCCATCATCCCAAAGAGGCACAAAATCACTTTCACGAACCTTTATCTGGACTGTTCCTGCTGGTGGAGTGACCCGCCGAACTCAGCCTGAGCTGATGAGTCTCTAACCATTTTCAAGAAACGGCTGAAGACGCACATTTTTCATCAACACTTGATCCATTAATATGAACACTTACTACTCTATTATTTATGTAAAAAAGCTTACTTCTGTTCTGATGTCCTGTTATAGTTCCATTTTTAATTCTGTTTGATCTGTTCCTGTTTGCCTGATTTCCTATTAGTTTCCTCGTTTGTAAATTAGTCCCACACATCTGTTCTGTTTCATCCTGATTCCTCATGTTTATAAGCCCTGTGTTTCCTCAGTTCTCACTCTGATATGGTTTATATTAAGTGTTGCTATTCTGATTTCTCCTACGCAGGGCTTGACATTAACACCTGCCAAATGTGTGTGTATTTCAGCAGCGTGTAGCGCACTCACTCCTACTAGCCACTTTGGCGGGTTGAATTTTATATATAATATACATTTTGCAATTGTAGTCTTTTAAAAAGGCATCTGAAAAAGAAAACAAAAACTAAGTGCAATGTAGTGTTTTCAAAATACTGAAATCTCTGAAACATTTCCAATACTCATTTTCCACAGAATAGACACACAATACCAGCTACTCTCTCTCTCTCTCTCTCTCTCTCTCTCTCTCTCTCTCTCTCTCTCTCTCTCTCTCTCTCTCTCTCTCTCTCTCTCTCTCTCTCTCTCTCTCTCTCTCTCTCTCTCTCTCTCTCTCTCTCTCTCTCTCTCTCTCTCTCTCTCCGACAGCGAGTTACACGCAAACCGCCTCTCCTCACATAAAACCGCTTTGAGTTCATTTTCACTGCTAATTGCACTTAAACAATCAAATCCACACAAAATAATGTCAAAATGGCGGTCTTGGTGAGTATTCACGTAAACACAGTCAGTTATGTTTTAAGTGAATGTAAACAGTTGAGACAGAAAACGCATGTGTAACAGTATAATGGATAATATACCTGCTGCCAAATTATGAGATATTAAAAAAATATCTATATGGTTTTTCTCCATGGTATGGTATGGTCAAAATTGTGGCCAGTGAAAATGCTGAGTATCTTGTAACTTTGGAAAACCACAAGCCACAGTGGCCAGTGAGCAAAAAAGTGAATGTCAAGTCCTGCTCCTATGTGTTCACATTATTAAAAACTTTATTAATCTTTATATTGTGCGTGTGAGTCTACACGTTACAGCTACATGCACTAGACTAACTGGGTCTAGACCCTTCACTTGCATATTGTTGGTTTGATTGCTTCTATTATTCTCCTCATTTGAAAATCGCTTTGGATAATAGCATCTGCTTAATGATTAAATGTAAATGTAATTAAGTGGAACATTGAGTGATAATAATTCAAAGTGATTTCTATAATTTTGACTGACAATAAATATTATATATACCTGCTTTAGAAGCATTCAAGTAAACACTGCTTATAGTATTAAAAGTGAAAAGGGGAGACAAATGTTAAAGCATCCGTGTGAAAACAACGAGATGAACGAGAGATTCCAGTGATTTATTAATGGGATACATCACAAATTAAACCAGGAGAGCAGACCAATAATGCGCAGTATATGCTGTCCTCGTTCATACTGTTACAGTGGAATACTACAGAGCCCCTGTCGGTACCTTTGCAAAAACAAATATATATACAGACTTTCGCGTGCTCATGAGAAACTTTCGCGTGCAGTAACCATAGACAGTAAAAGAAATGGACACAGCGACCCCATTGGATTCAACGGAGAAAAGTGAAGTCAATTAGAAGCACTCACTTCCTGATGGCTGAGCGTACTGCGCAGACTCAAACTGAGCTTGACGACGTAGATGTGACGTGAGCAACCCGTCTGTCTTATAGTAGCTGTGCCGAGAGAAATCTGAATCATTCCCTTCCGAATCTTGCAGAGACGGAGAGTGTGAGTAGGAGCTGTCCATGAGGTAGGAGCAGGAGCAACTTTTGCTAAGTATTCTGATTAATTATTTTGACATTTTGCCTCCACGTCCCCCCGATTGCCCGCAAGCTTCTCCTCCCGTCCATACGGTAATCTCTCTACTGTGCGACAGAGAGTCGCCTGGTTATGACGCAATCGTTAGCCTATTTTCACAAAAACTGTTTCTACGGGGCCATAACGTAAGATACAAGATAATGGAGCCTTTTATGTGGTGTGGCAAGAGAGGACTCAAAAGCGAAAGTGACAATCACAGTTCTTTAATAGAAGCAGTAGTCTGACCACAGGTAATGTCAAACAGAAAGTTCAAAACAGCAAACTGAAGAAGCCAGCATAAACTGGTAAATTACGTGAACACAATCTTCCTCTGTGGCAGGGATGAACTGAAGGCAGGTGAAGTAGCAGATCTCGTGAATCGCGGAGAAACAGGTAGAACAGGATTCTGGCGGCGAGCACCGATCAGGTAACTAACTTCAGTTCTCTGTGGGTGTACAATGACGGGAACAGAGTAATTCCAGCAGAAACAGTAATTCCGTAGAACGGACAGGACAGGACAGGACAGGATAGCAATATTCCTCAGGTCGATGTGCATCTGAGACTGCAAACAATCTGACAACTAGACAAGGAAAGAGAGGGTAGAAGAAGCCGAGATAATGAGAGAAGATGAGGAACAGGTGGAGAGGAATGAGCATGATGAAAAGTGAAAACAGCTGTCAGTAATGAAAGAGAGCGTAGTGGTGAACTGTATGTGTGTGACCAGCAGAGGGAGACAGAGAAAGAGGCAGGATCATGACAGTACCCCCCCCCTCAATGAGCGCCCCCTGGCACTCCCGAGGGGGAGCACTGGCGAGACCGGAGGAAATCATCAATGAGCGAGGGATCCAGGATGTCCCGGGGGGAAACCCAGCTTCTCTCCTCAGGACCATACCCCTCCCAATCGACCAAATATTGGTGCCCACGACCACGACGGCGCATGTCCATGATTCTGCGGACAGTGTAGACAGGAGAACCCTCAATACGAACGTCGGAGAACGTGGAACGAGAGGGCGAGCGATTTACAGGTTTAAGACAAGAAACGTGAAATACTGGGTGAACACGACGAAGATTAGACGGCAGACAAAGTTTGACGGCGACAGGGTTAATGATCTTGATTATGCGGAATGGTCCGATGAAACGGGGTGCTAGTTTACGAGACTCGGACTGGAGAGGTAAATTTGCCGTGGAAAGCCACACTCTCTGACCAGTCATATAGCGAGGACTCTTGACACGAGACCGGTTAGCTGTGACACTCATGCGTCTTCTCGAATGACAAATTGCCGATCTCACTCTCCTCCAAGTACGCTTGCAGCGACTGATGAAAGCTTGAACGGACGGGCAGTTAGAATTAGTCTCTTGTGACGGGAATAAAGGGGGCTGATAGCCGAGACAACAATGAAAGGGAGAGAGACCCGTGGCAGAAGATGGAAGAGAGTTATGGGCATATTCTGCCCAGGGGAGCTGCTCGGCCCAGGACGCAGGATTACGTTAGGCTAGACTGCGAAGAGTGTGGACGACAATCTGATTGGCCCGTTAGGCCTGACCATTAGTCTGGGGGTGAAAGCCCGAAGAAAGGCTGGCAGTAGCTCCAATGAGGCGACAGAATTCTCTCCAAAACTGCGAGGCGAATTGCGGTCCCCTATCGGAAACGACGTCGGTGGGTAACCCATGTAACTTGAACACATGATTAATCATAATCTGGGCTGTCTCCTTGGCAGAGGGGAGTTTGGCGAGTGGGATAAAGTGAGCGGATTTAAAAAAACGATCGACCACAGTCAGGATGACGGTATTACCGGCCGATGGAGGGAGGCCAGTAATAAAGTCGAGAGCAATATGGTACCACGGACGAGTAGGAACCGGTAGCGGACGCAGCAAACCAGCCGGAGGAGAATTACTAGCCTTGGTCTGGGCACAGACAGAACAGGACGCGATAAAACGACGCGCATCACGATCTAAAGTGGGCCACCAGAAACGTTGACGGATAAATGCGATCGTACCCCGGACGCCGAGATGGGCAGTTAATTTGGATGAATGACCCCACTGAAGGACAGCTAAGTGTGTAGGCACCGGGACAAAAAGATAGCCCCTAGGGCAGTTACGTGGGGTGGCGACATGAGAAAGAGAACGCTTAACCTGTCTCTCGATTCCCCAAACCGTTGTACCCACCACACGACCGGGAGGAATAATCTCCTCCCGGGAGGTGACGGTGGTCGAAGAATCAAAGAGACGAGACACCACGTCAGGTTTGACGTTCTTAGAGCCTGGGCGGTAAGAGATGGAGAAGTCGAAACGCGTAAAAAATAGCGCTCACCGAGCTTGACGCGCATTCAATCTCTTGGCGGAACGGATATATTCCAAATTACGATGGTCAGTCCAGACGATAAAAGGGACGGTGGAGCCCTCCAGCCACTGTCGCCATTCACCTAAAGCCAGGCGGATGGCAAGCAGTTCGCGATTACCGACATCGTAATTACGTTCTGCGGGAGAGAGTCGATGAGAAAAGTATGCGCACGGGTGTATCTTGCCATCAGAGGCTGATCGTTGAGAAAGAACGGCTCCTACCCCCAGCTCAGAAGCGTCGACCTCGACAATAAACTGTCTTGTGACATCCGGAGTGAGAAGAATGGGTGCAGAGGTAAAAAGCTTCTTTAGACGGTCAAAAGCCTCTTGAGCAGACTTTGACCATCTAAAACTGGACTTAACGGACTTAAGGCGGTAAGCGGCGCGGCCACTTGGCTAAAATTGCGTATAAAACGACGATAAAAATGAGAAAAACCGAGAAAGCGTTATAACGAGACACGAGAATCAGGAACGGGCCAGTTGGCAACAGCCTGGACCTTAGCTGTATCCATACTGATCCCCTCTGCAGAGATGACAGAGCCCAGGAACGTTACAGAGGACGTGCATTTTTCAGCCTTGACAAAGAGTCGGTTCTCGAGTAAGCGTTGGAGGACACGACAAACGTGTTGAACATGGACTTGAAAAGAGGGTGAGAAAATTAATATGTCGTCAAGATAGACGAACACGAATATGTTAAGCATATCCCGAAGGACGTCATTGACAAGAGCCTGAAAGACGGCGGGAGCGTTGACCAATCCGAACGGAAGTACCTTATATTCAAAGTGCCCGAGGGGTGTGTTAAAGGCAGTCTTCCACTCGTCCCCTTCTCTAATTCGTACCAGATGATAGGCGTTACGGAGATCGAGCTTGGTAAAGATCTTTGCTCCCTGCAAGATCTCGAAGGCTGATGACATCAGTGGCAAGGGATAGCGATTCTTGACAGTGATGTCATTCAGCCCCCGATAATCTATGCAGGGCCGCAAAGACCCATCTTTTTTCTTAACAAAGAAAAAACCAGCGCCGACAGGAGACGAGGACGGAACTATGGTGCCGGCATTAAGAGATTCGGACAGATAATTCTCTAACGCCTCCCATTCAGGAGCAGAAAGGGAGTAGAGTCTTCCCCGAGGGGGCGTGGTTCCTGGGAGAAGATCAATACTGCAGTCGTACGGACGGTGAGGGGGGAGAGAAGTGGCCCGGGAACGACTGAAAACCTCCCGCAAATCGTGATACTCCTCCGGTACTCCAGACAAATCCCCCGCCTCCTCCTGAAAAACAGAAATAGAAGAGACAGGGGGAACAGCAGAAACTAAATACTCAACATGACATGACAACTTCCACGAAAAAATGGATCCCTTAGACCAATCAATGTGAGGGTTGTGGAGTTTAAGCCAAGGATGGCCCAAAACAACAGGAGTATATGGAGATCGAAAAATTAAAAAAGAAATTGTCTCTCTGTGATTACCAGAAACGGTAAGAGTCAATGGAACAGTCTCTTTCTGTACTCTAGGGAGGGAACTACCATCTAGGGCGTAAAGGGGGGTGGAGTCTCTTAAGTGTGTGATGGGAATACCTTGCTGAAGTGCCCATTCTTCATCTACAAAATTTCCCTCTGCCCCAGAGTCGATCAAGGCGGAGCAGGCGACTGACGAATCGGACCAATGAAGAAGCACCGGAAGTGTAGTACAAGAACGTGAAGGGGTAACCATGGTGATGGCGCTCGCCAGTAACCCTCCACCTACTGAGGAGCGCTGGCTTTTACCGGACATGAAGAGACGAAATGATTGGGGGCTGCGCAATACATGCAGAGACGATTAGAAATCCTCCTCTCGCGTTCTTTAGGAGAGATGCGAAGACCTCCGAGCTGCATCGGCTCGGGATCAGTGCTGGTGGTTGGAGGAATGGAATTGACAGGCGGCGTGGAAAAGAGAGCGACCTCCATGCGGCGGGCTCTGCGCCGTAGATCGAACCGCTTCTCGACTCGAATTGCCAGGTCGATGAGATCGTCGAGCCGAGCAGGCACCTCCCGGACGAGAATCTCGTCCTTCAATTCAGGATTGAGGCCCTCCATAAAACGAGCAGCCAACGCGGGTTGATTCCACGGGTCCGGAATTCAATAGAAAAATCAGGCACGGAGCGCCTTCCCTCCCGGAGGGTAGAAAGCAGTCGAGAAGCCTCCTCAACGTAGGCTGATCGGTCGAAGACCCGGATCATCTCGTCTTTGAAAAGTGAGAAACTGAAGATGCAATCCGTCCCCGCCTCCCAGTTTGCCGCTCCCCATTCACGAGCCCGACCAGCGAGAAGGGAGATAACGTAAGCGACCTTGGTTCTCTCCTTACGTCACGGGCTGTAGGGAGAACACCACCTCACACTGGGTCAAGAAAGAGCGACATTGTGTTGGCTCACCCGAATAGACAGGAGGATTATTAATCCGGGGCTCCGGCGAGTCGTGAGGATCAGGAGAGGCGGAGGGCTGGAGGCGCATATTGTGGACCTGGCAGGAGAGCTCAGACATCTGGGCGGCTAGCGTTTCGACAGCGTGTCTAGCGGTGGAAATGTCCTCCTCATGTTTGCCCAAAAGGGCACCCTGGTGCTCGACCACCGACTGGAACGAACTGCCACTCGCTGAGTCCATGTTCTGGTCAGATTGTTCTGTGGGGTGGCAAGAGAGGACTCAAAAGCGAAAGTGACAATCACAGTTCTTTAATAGAAGCAGTAGTCTGACCACAGGTAATGTCAAACAGAAAGTTCAAAACAGCAAACTGAAGAAGCCAGCATAAACTGGTAAATTACGTGAACACAATCTTCCTCTGTGGCAGGGATGAACTGAAGGCAGGTGAAGTAGCAGATCTCGTGAATCGCGGAGAAACAGGTAGAACAGGATTCTGGCGGCGAGCACCGATCAGGTAACTAACTTCAGTTCTCTGTGGGTGTACAATGACGGGAACAGAGTAATTCCAGCAGAAACAGTAATTCCGTAGAACGGACAGGACAGGACAGGACAGGACAGGAAAGGACAGGACAGGACAGGACAGGACAGGACAGCAATATTACTCAGGTCGATGTGCATCTGAGACTGCAAACAATCTGACAACTAGACAAGGAAAGAGAGGGTAGAAGAAGCCGAGATAAGGAGAGAAGATGAGGAACAGGTGGAGAGGAATGAGCGTGATGAAAATTGAAAACAGCTGTCAGTAATGAAAGAGAGCGTAGTGGTGTACTGTGTGTGTGTGACCAGCAGAGGGAGACAGAGAAAGAGGCAGGATCATGACATTTTATACATTTTCGTGTTTGTTTAGAAATAAATAATGGACAAATGGAGTCTTTAAACGCCTCACATGTGAAGTTATTCGCTGTCAAAGTGACGCCAAAATGAATGGGAGTCAATGGCATGCTAACAGCAGGTGGGGGTCTGCTAATCAATGGCGGCGCCCGGGGAAAATTCATTTTTTTCTGAAAGATTACCCCCTTGGTAGTAATGACAGTATAACGCAAACCGGAAATTGTTACGCGTGAGCACGCGATCATTTTCTCGTGAGCACGCGATAGTTTTCTCGTGGGCACGCGAAAGTCTGTATATATATTTTTTTTTGCAAAGGTCCCCTCAGGGGCTCCATAGTAGTACACTAAGAAAAAAGAAGAATCAGTCGGAAAAGAACGCGACTGAAAGAAGCCCTTGCTCTAGATATTTTTGTTATACCACATCACATTAAAATACCAAGCATTAAGTTATTCTCTTTAAGTCTGAATATAAGAGCACGAACAAAGTTTTACCCATTCAGTCAAACTGACGGATAAGGATTATTTGTAGCACGGCTTTATGATTTGAATGATTTGTTTCAGTGTTTTTGAGCAGAATTTCCCCAAACCAGAAGTGTGCCTCATAAACGCAGTGGGGAAAAGGTGGATAGAGAAACCTGTTCCAGTTTTTGTTCTGGTAAACGGTTAGATCCAGTCCTTGACTCTGATTGGTCAATAGCTGTGTTTTATTCATGATAAAACATGGCTATGACGGCTTCACACAACGGTTCTATGTATCACTACACAACACCGCTAGCAACCACTCTTAGCAACGTAAACATATGTTTGTTCTCATTGATATTGTATTTATGTATTTTAAAAATACATATACAAAATCACAGTTAGATAAAAATGTATTAATTTAAACAATTTAATTTAAAGCAGAAACAATGAGCTCATTGAAGTTATTTATAACAATGCCTGTTGGCCAAAACAATTGTTTTAAAGCAACATATGGAACTTTTCCTCTTCGGTCCCTCTACAGGTTGGAAGCGGAATTGTCAATTACCGCTGTCGTAAATAATTCAGCCTTCCGTCGCGCGCTCGCTCGATGTTTATCCAGCACCGGCTTTGGAATGAACGATGTCCACAGACAAGGTAGAGTATGATGCATGATTTTATGAAAGTATGATGTATTGTGACATAAGAAACGAAGAAAAACGAAATAATGACTATAGTAACGCTTGCCGTAAAGCAAGTCAAATTTGTAGTTTTGTAGTCTCATTCGAACTACAGAAACGCGACCCGATCTGGCAAACTTGCATAGTGTGGTTATAGCAGATATAGGGCCGCAAAGCGGAGGCATAAGTGCCTTTCACCCTGTTACGACTTGATGAACCACTGAAACCATTTTGGAAACATTATTTTAAGGTAAAAAATGTTACATAGTGTTGCTTTAATGTTACCTTTTCAATTGTTTCTGTTAAATTAACTGTTTTATGTTTATGATTATTTTGCCTTTTTAGATTTTGCTGAACAAATGTCACAAAGTAGCCCATGATACAAATATAGTGGAAAATGTTGTTGTTTATGTTTGAATAGTATTTTTTATATATATATATATATATATATATATATATATATATATATATATATATATATATATATATATATATATATATATATTATTATTCTCATATTATTGGTACGGTGGCCGAGAGAACTCAATGCGCAGTGCGGTGGATTTTTTATAGATAAGATTAATTATGTTACTAACCATGGAAATCTGACTTTAGATTTTAAACTTATGATAAACTTTTATCACACTTCCCATTTTCATGTCTGATGGTGCAACTTTCCATTCCAGATCTAACAATAAAACAAAAGAATTCTTACTTCCTTTTTTTTATGTAGCCATCAGACGAACTTTTGATATGATCTAACCTTCTAACAAACTTTGGACTCAATGTAACCTTGGTCAAATGGAACTTTGAAAATGGACTCAATGTTCTGTTCTTTGACTGTATTGTGAAATGATTGACTGGAATATTAACCCCTTACAATGTTTTTGATATTTTGCTGATGTCACTAACAAAGGGTAATGAAGGGGGGGGGGGGGGGGTTGCTTTAAACAATTAAACCAATCACATTGTTAGTCATGATGATTCTATTTTGATGTATCTGGCTTTATCCCATAAAGCCTGTTGTATTCTTCTGTTGGGTCGAGGTTCTCTGAGTATTGCTCGAGAACTCCCGGCTGTTTGAATAAACCATCTGAGGGACATTTACTGAAGTCTGTCTCTTTTGTTATTTATGCTGCGCAGCAAACAATTTAGGGTAAGAGACTCGGCCAGTTGTCGATGGAAGACGCAGAGAGCTAGAGTATAAAGGTTATTAAGTGTCGATTTGCAGACGCTCGGTGTCGATCAGTAGATGCGACAGATTTATCTATTAAGTGTCGATTTCCAGACGCTAGATAGTCAGGTTTAGAAAAAATCCATTACAGCAGGAACTGAAGAAAACACATGCAAATAGAAAAACACCCACACAGTAAGAACACATTGCAGCGCGTTTCTGTATTTGGTTGTGTTGTGAGTATTTGGAGCACACATGTGTTGTGACACTGATGAAGATGTTTTCTGAATTTGCGGATGTTTTTTTCGTATTGTCAATAAACACTGGTTCCCATCATGTTAATTAAGCTCATATACTGTATTATGACAACATGCTCCACAATTCCTGTAAACCGGACTGAAGAGGCGCAATAAAGCACACCAGCAGGAGTCATAAATGTGCTTTCTGACAAACATAAGTCCGGCCTACATGACATAAGAGACTTATCAATTTGGAAACAGATTACAAAATGTATGTTTGTTGAAAACCTTGGCCAGTCCTGCTGAGAGTCTGTTGAATCAATTACTGTACAGATATTTCACACTACAGTTTAAAAATAGTCTCCATCCAGCTCAAAACATCTTGAGCAAATTTGCAGAAAATATTCTAGTCTATGTGTGAAAGTCTTCCTACAGTAAATATAAACTCTATGTTAACTGCATTCAATTATATTTTTTAATTATTATTTCGAATCAAAGGGAGATCGGGGCTAGTTGTCACGTGCATTCAATCTTGCTGTATGTATTTGGTATTTTATCACATTAAATAAGATGGCTTGAAAATTCTGTCATTAATTACTCGCCCTCATCTCAAGACTTTCGTTCATCTTCTGAACACAAATGAAGATCTTTTTGATGAAATATGAGAGCTTTCTGTCCCTCCATTGACAGCTACGCAACTACCACTTTGACGCTTCAAAAAGTTCATAAAGAGATTGTAAAACTAATCCATATGAATTGAGCGGTTTTGTCCACATTTTCTGAAGAGACTTGATCGCTTTATACGATGAACAGATTGAATTCAGGCTTTTATTCAGATATTGTTCAGCGAACATAAACAGAAACTCAACCGAACCTGCTTGACGTGCGAGAACATTTGGACTAAACCACTCAATGGATTAGTTTTACGATCTCTTCATGAACTTTTTGAAGCGTCAAAGTGGTAGTTGCGTAGCTGTCGATGGAGGGGCAGAAATCTCTCAGATTTATCAAAAAGATCTTCATTTGTGTTCAGAAGATGAACGAAAGTCTTGAGATGAGGGCAGGTAATTAATGACAGCATTTTAATTTTTGGGTGAACTATCAATTTAACCCAAAGCACTGTCTGTGGGACAGATCTAAAGAGATTAGGACGTCCCACTGGAGACCCTGTAAATCAGGGATCTCCAACCTTTTTTCATTCGAGAGCTACTTTTTAAAAATGAAAGTGGCCGAAGAGCTACTCATGTAATACAATACTTAAATCTCTTAAATAATGTCTCATAACTCTCATATTAACACCTATCCAAACTGTTTTAGACCTAAAAGTGTTTTGTAGGCCTATATATGTCACCCTTAAATGTCAGAGAAAAGAACAGAATCAGAGATTATTTTTTTAATAGAAAATTGTACTTTTGTACTTTTTGAAAATTGTACTTTAAACACATAATTATAGTTGATTTTAGTTGATCATAGTTGATCATAACTATAGATGAAATGGCATGAACATTTCATTTCATGATAATAGTGAAAAAAAAAAGATCATGGTTATCACAGAATCCTGTTCAAAAAGTACTAATAGGCCTACTACACATTCACAATAAAATCAGTTCACCAAGTTTTATGTCGAAAACCAGCAAATAACAAATAAAATTAGCATCAATATGCACTTTTTGTTTACATAAACATTAAAGGGGTGGTATAATGCCCTTTTCACAATATGTAAAATAAGTCTCTGATGTCCCCAGAGTGTGTATGTGAAGTTGTAGCTCAAAATACCCCACAGATATGTTTATATAGCATGTTAAAGTTGTAAATTTTTGAGGGTGAGCAAAAACACTATTTTGTGTCTGTTCCTTTAAATGCAAATGAGCTGCTGCTCCCGGCACAGGGGGCGGAGCTACAACAGCTTGTGCCCTTTTACCTCATACACACATGCACTGATTATTTCAAAAACCTTTTATCCTTTTATGTTCAAACCGGAGTCAGACAATGATGGAGAGACTCGAGAAGAAGTGACAACATGTAGAAGCGACATGACATTTCTGAATGGTTAGTTGATGAATTTATGTTAGATGATGTGTAGTTATCTTAGTCCTTGACTAGCATATTCTGTCTTGATAATCAATAAATCATGTTCAGGGGGCGGGGATTATGTAAATTTTAGAATTGGAGGAATGTTGTGTAGTCTCTACCAGCCATTTGTTGTTATCCTTAAAAAGCAATTTCTTTAAAAGCAAATATCTCCCTTTGCTTTGAACTTTGAGCGTCGTAACTTTGCAGATGTTGTTTATGCTCAAACAGCAACATTACACACTAACTAAAGTTAGAAAAGTCAAATCATAATCAACCACCCCTTTAAAATAATAACATTAAAAATGATGGGCAGTTTTTAAAAGAGTGTCTTGCAACATGTCATCTACTAACATGTACAAGTTCAAATAAAGTTTTTACAAAAAAACTTTATAAAACTGGGACTGGTAGCTCGCGAGCGACGTGTTGGAGACCCCTGCTGTAAATAATCCCTTTGAAATTCTAATAGCATGGTTTTTTCCCTGTGTTTGGCTGTATGGGCCATTTGGGTCTCAATGGATTATTTACATTATCATTTGGGTTACAATGCGACAATCTTGTCAATGTTGCAGTCAGTAACTGTACGGTTTTAAGCATGAATGCTGGTTTTCTCTGGCTTGTTGGTATCTAGTTCAAACTGGTTTTAACTAAAAAAATGTGTTCTCAGGATAATGTTTTTTTTTTTAATATATATAAATGAACTGGATTTAACTAGTCCATGCCAGCTTGAGTGCATATAGCTACCATCATTAACACAAAACATGAACATCCCAAATACTAGGAAACTCTCACATTCATGTATTTTTCATTTAAAAAAGATATCCTTTTTAAAAAAAAAAAAAAAAAAAATGTTACACATTAACTAAAGATGAATCATACTTCTACAGCAATTTATTAATCTTATAATATCAACAGACATGAACTAATACACTTTTAAGATAAAACGTTGTATAATAATATTTCTTAATGCACTGTGAACTGACATTAACATTTTAATAAACTAACATTAACAAAGGTTGCAAAAATATATCACTCATTGTAAGAGCTTATTGTAAAGTGTTACCAATAGATCATCATGGGTCTAAAATAAAAACAGACAAAAGACAATCTGGGTTGGAGGGTAAAGAGCAAATTCATGTTTTGTTTTCATTTTTGTATAAACTACTACAGGATATGAGATGTGTGAGGTTGTACTGGCAAGCTTCACAATATGAAAATTCACAGAAACACGTTTTTCTTTGTTTTTTTGAAAATTAGAATTTGCATGACAAATTTCAGGAATTGCATTTGTTTCTGTCCATGCTCAGACTGGCCGCTAGAGGCGCTGCGGGGCGAGGAGTGAAGAGGGGAAACAAGGAAACAGCACAGAACACATAAAAGTCCTTTCATTCGAGCTTTGCTATTTCCATGGTTTCTGCTACAAAAACGTGCTACTTCATTTTATCATTTCTATTTTCTAAAAATCAAGGCATTAATATTTCCCTCACTACATTTTTGTGCATCTCTGTAAAGCACTATGACAAAAATGTATCTCTAGTTAAAATTCAGGCAAAAAACTGTGAAACAAGTAACTTGTGGGTCTAACAGAAGAGTTTTTTTTTGTTTGTTTTTTCATTCAGACAGAAGAAAAAGAAGTTTGGTCATAAATGTAAAAAAAAAAAAAAGAAAAAAAAATTGCTTTGCATGGACAAATTTACTATTGCATTGAAACCCACAGGTAATTGATTTTGCTTTTCTAACCCAAATGCCGGGCCAGCTGACGTGATATCAGCTTCATAAAGGCATTGTGTGAAATTAATGCATTTGCAAACTGAGAAGAACCTGCCCTAGCATGATGGCGGATGAGTGTGTCCGTGGGGCAGACCGCAACATTTCTATAGCATCGAGACATCAGGAAGAGAAGAAGCAAATTCACTGAAAACAATTTCTGGAGCTCTGTTTCTCGAAGAGAGAGAGAGAGAGAGAGAGAGAGAGAGAGAGAGAGAGAGGGGGAGAAAGAGAGAGAGAGAGAAAAAAATGCCCCGGAAAGACCCGCTCGTTTCGTCATTTTGAGACCCGAAGGGGAGGATTTCTTCATTCCCAGAAAATTTCTCCGCATGACCCGCATCATTTTGGGAGGAAACAAAGTGGCGCGCGCGTCTTTCCTCATTCACAAATGATACAATGTAACGGGCGCTTTGATCGCAATCATCCGGAGCTCGTGTTTGTGCGCGCGGTAAGATCGAATCCCAATTCTCTCTCAGATGTGATCTGAATGTGTCGTGCACTGCATGGATCTGGTGATTTTTTTTTTTTTTTTTTTCTCTTTTTGCGGATCTGCTTTCGAAATAAAGTTTTGCAGTGAGTTAGTGTTGCAGTGAATTGTTGCATGTGTCCTGCAGTGTGTGTGCTCGTATCGAGCCGAGGCTTTTGCAGCAGATTTGTGGAGTTGAAATCAGACGGGGTAGGGTAGAATCTGAAAACACAAAAAGCACACGCAGCAGCCATGTTTGCTGAATTTTCCTGTGAATTTTTGGAGCCCTACTCTTCTCTGGCGACGGGAAGGAGAGCTGGTCTCGAGCCGCTCGCTCGCGCACTAAACAACTTCACGCGCTGAACTTTGATGCAGGTGAAAGTGATGGAAGTGTGATTACTGAAAGACAGGTTTATTTTCGATGAAAGCAGAGTGTAAATGTCGTTTTCGTTTTTGCAGCGAAATTAGCGCCCTCTGTCGGGAGATATTTCGAGAAATTAAGAAATTGCAATTAATTTTGCTTGCAGGCATATTTATTTTTTCTACATATTCGACACTTCCTATTATCTTTGTGAATTAGACCGATTCGTTTCTTGTTGTTCCAGAGAAACTTCTTCATGCTGTTTTGTATTCATTTTTTTTTATTTTTATATATATATATTTATTTTTTTTGTAACGCAGCAAATTTTCTCAGTGTGTTAAGAAAACAAAACGTCTTCAAATGACAAGCCACTCTCTCCAGCTGGCATTTTTCTTTCACACACATATTGATTTTTCTGATTTCTTTTTGCACAGCCCAACTGCAAATATAGTAATGATCAGTGAGAGCTGAGAGGGTGCAGAATGGACGGGATTTTGTTCCTGTGTCATGAACAGAAAGCAGTCAGATGTAATGTTCACACATGTTGGTGTCGGAATGATTTTTTGATAGTTACACGAGGGAAGTGAGAATATTTTTAACTTCCTTTTAAATGCACTGAAAAGCAGCACTGCATGTAACAGTTAAAAGACATATTTCATTTTTTCAAGTAGCCTATATTGTGAAAATTGAAGGAGAAAAAAAGTCATCTTTTTTTTTTCTTCTTTCTGTTATTTTTTGTTCGCTGTTTGCATTAAATAGCAATTTCCTGTTCTGGGCAGCAGTCTTTTATTTTCTGTAATTTTCTGTCAGCGGCTGAAATTTGATGACAGGTCCTGTTTTTAATTTCATCTGTCTGGAGGGAAAAAAAATCCAAACAAAGATGTCAGTGTACATTTTCAATACTTGTGCCCGAAAACAAAATGTATAAATGCGCCACTGATAATAATTTAACAGTCGCTGTAATCATTGACAGACTTGCTATTTAGATGGACAGCATTTTCATATGTGGAAATATAGTTTCCCTTACTTGTACTGAATACACATGAGACAAATGCAGAATGCTTTATGACCTGCTGTTTTCATCATCATCTCATTTTAGAAAAAGGGGCCCAGCATGTAAGAGGCTTTAAAGGGATAGTTAAAAAATGAAAAATTCTGTCATTTACTCATCCTCATGTCGTTCCTGTATGGCTGGATGACTTCTGTGCGACTCGAAACATGCTCTGAAAAATGCTGGGGTGCAAAACGGCTTTGGACCCCATTGACATTCACTGTATGGACAAATACATTACAAAAGAAAGTTAGTCATGCGGGTTTGGAACAACATGAGGTTGAGTAAATGACTGAATTTGTTATTTTTAGGTGAACTATTCCTTTGATGCAAATGAACAAAATGTCAAAAAAAAAAAAAAAAAAAATTGTAATTCATCTTTAGTGGGCTCAAAGTCTGAGAGCACTCGTGAAAATGCGTCTCTTTTGCATTTTTATAGTTTCATGCAACATTAATTTCAAATTCAGGCAAGTTCATTTACAAATGTTATTATCAGCATAACAATTTTAGAGAGGTTGAATTGGAATATGTAAATTAATTTGTGAATTTTTTTAGCATTTGTTGTTTCGCCCTTTTCTTTAATGACATTATGAACTCTGCTAGTTTTTGCAAAACCATGTTGCGTATCGTTTCAGAATGATTTTGAGCAACCTCTGTGTTTCAGTAGGAACATGCTGACCTTTTGTACAAAGCATCATGATTTTGTGCATGCATCATCATGTTTTCAAGGCTCATGTCACAAATGTGACCAAATGTTTTGACATTTTAAGAATCCTAAAACTTTATTGTTAAGTTTACAACTGAAATAAAATCCCAGGTTTCAATGTGTCCATAGCACTTTGGAACCACATAAATTCCATTTGTTTTTTTCCCTCCTCTGCTTCCCTAAGGAAAACAACATCGCAACATAAATGTCAAAGCATGATTTTTTAATGCTTTTTATGCTGCGGTTTAATTTTAGCTGTAAATGGTTTGGTCGGATGTAGTATTGAGCTCTACATTGGTGGATCAGGCCTGTTTAGGTCAGGGTTTTCTGCTCAAACACCAAACCCACACTCTGCCCTCCAACTGTTACTAATCTAAGAATAGAATTTTCATGGAAATTTTCAGAAGCATGCCTTTCCCCCTTTTGTGTAATAAATTTAGGGATTTTCCATGCAAGGCGTCCGAGCTCTGTAATTTTCCACTGCATTTCAATGTCAGTTGATGTAACTTGGAACAAGTGGCTAATTTTTAACCCTTTTGTTTTCAGATCTTCCTCTTGTTTGGCTGATTTCAGGAGAGAGGGCAATAGAAGAGAGCGGTCGGCTCCTCGAGCTCTGCACCTCAAGGTAAACTGCCTTTACTCAGGACGTTTCCATCCCCGTTTCAAGCCATGTGAGGTAGTTGACGGTGGTCTTTCCGTTTTACTCGCAGTGTTTTATGATGACTTGAGCTTTGAAGCTGCTAAAGGACCACCGTAGAAGTGTCGTAAAGTAGTCTGTACCTCTTGTGTGGAGCGCTCTGAAGCCGTGCGATTATCTTTGTTTGAAAAACAGACCCAAATTAAAGTCATATTTCCTTTCCTGCTGTTTTCAAATATCATTCCCCATTTGAACTGCTGCAATTTTTTGTTCTCAGTGCAAGTCATTTCTCAGTGATTTCACAGCTTTGATGGAAGGTCATCAGCGAATACATTTTTTTGATCAAAACTTTTTTTCTGTTCTTCATACAAAGCTATTGTTTGGTTTCAAAGGATTTGGAATATGGGAAACGGTTTTTTTTTTTTTTTTTTTTGGTTCAATTTATTCAAAAGTGCATAAAAATGCAATTCATTAACATAATGAATTTAATGCTGCTCTTTGATGTTTTTTTATTTTTATTTTATTTCTGAATTAAAATGAATTTTAATAGGCCCCTCCACACCCCAGAAAATAAAAGATGCAAGTTCTCATATCATAATGAAGAATAGCCTCATTAAATGAAAGAAAATCTTTTAGTTTTGCATAATCAGCGAAGATGCGGTAGCATTTGCAATTGTTTTTCTTTTATCCCGAATGGGAGTCTATGGCGTCCCTATGATCCGTGAATAGGAAAATGATGCACCCTTTTAGAGGTGGTCCTAAATAACTCTATAGCTCCACCACCAGTTCGAAAATTCTTATTGATATAACTTTTGAATGCCTTTTATGCCTTTCATGCTGAGAACAATGAATGCCTTTCGTATAGACTCCGCCCCTTTACAGTAGTCCCTGTTTTGAAATGTACTGTAATCCATTTTTTTCCCCACCACTACTATTTAACATTTTGTCAGATTCTTACCCAAATTGACTCAGATGATCCCTGGGCCAAGTCACACTGAAATGACTGAACAAAATGTTAATATTCATTTTTGTTCAAAAGTTATGATGATGTGAAGCTAACCGTGTCGACCCAAATTGGATTATATGCCATATCTTGGCAAAACTTTGATCTATTGAAATGAAATTTGGTGTACTTCATCAGCACCTTGATCTGAGGGTATGTTCCAAAGTTGGGAACAGCGCCACCTACAGGCCATGAGATTTGAACATTTTTGCTCATAACCTTTGAAATGTTGATCAGAAAATCTTGTCTACGGGTTAAATCTTGATCTTGGTGTCTACGGGTTTCTTGGGTCATGCAGAATCCACCAATACCAATTTTGCTAGGACCATTTTGAAATTTGATACATTTTTGCTAACAAGGGTGTTACCAAAGTCCCTTTCAAGGAAAGTCTGTTCACTTCAGAATGTTGTAAATGTATATTGAGGATCACTGTAGACATGTACAACTGTGTGTTAAGGTCAGTTAAGACTCTTAAAATTATAATATGATGATTTGATAACCATTTCAAATTTAATTCAGGTTGTAAAATGTGGCGTGACTTTAATAATTCATGTATAACGGTTAAAAATAAATGTTTTACCTTAAAATATATTTTAAAATGTCTTTGAAAATAATGAATTAGAAGTGTTCAACGTGACACTGAGTGAATGACGACAGTATATATTTTTGGTGAACTATTCCTTGAAATTCTTCATAAAATGAAGCAACTAAGCTATAAATTAACTCAGATGATGCATGCTGTGTTTTCCTTTAAATCCCTTAGAAACTCCATTAATGTCCTGCTTTTTCCCAAAAGCAATGAATACAGAATGACTCTCTGATATTGCGGCTCTGTAGGATAATGCTAAGCCCAACTGCCTTTATGTAAATGTGTGCCTTATTTTTTATTCTGGTAATTATTAACGTTACATCACTCTGGGAACGTAGATTTCATAATATGCTACATTGACTCCATATACTGTTTGTTGCTCATAGCAAACTCTTCCGCTCTCGCTGCTAAACCGCCACAGTTCAGAGGTCTCCGAGAGGAAATTAGGACCAAATTATGGATGTGTGAAGGGATTAATTTATTATTATTTTTTTTAGGCCTGTATTGATTTGGAAATTAAATGGCAAAAATTAGTTGAATGAGTTTTATTTCTGTATACATTTATATAATTTCTATTGCTGAAATATTTAGCCCCGAAAAGTTGAAGTAATGTCTTTTTTTTCTTCAATATACAGTTTTTATTATTAACTAAAACTAAAACCATAAAAACATTGCTTAAATTAAACAACAGCAACTTTATTACATAATAAAATTATATATATATATATATATCACCACCAATAATAACAATAATAATGTTGATATAGTTTGACGACTGACGGCCAACACATTCAATAAATGATATTACACCGTTTAATTTAAAGACTGTAAATGACACAAGCATAAAAATTGCTGCAATTCAATATATATTTTACATAATATTTATACAAATAAATGTGTGTTCCGGTATGCCTGCATTTAGTAGCTGTGTTCTCAGAACTGTCAAAATAAAAGTCCCTCTTACAACACTTATTGGCCAAACAGAAAACGGATTGGCTGATGCCAATATATATATATAAACACTAATTACAACATTTATAATAAAAACAAACCAGCCACTAGCTTACGTCTTTCTTGGTTTTAAAAACAAAAGAATGTGTCTGTCATTAGTCTGGAGTTATGGTTTTGTTTTGTTTTATTCGTTGAGCTGCACAAGGTAACTTTGCTCCAGTGACTTGTTGGAAACTTTTCCTTTGTCAAAGCAGAGACCAGGAGACGTTGAGATATCTTTCAACAGAAGTTACTCTTTATTGAGAACTCGCTGTGCGTTGCTGTAGTCATCAAGTCTAAGGAACGTTGCCTTGCAATTTATATACATTTAGGGGGAGGGATTTACATAAAGGGGGCATGTAAATGAAGTAGCCTACATGAGTCAGCTCATTTACAGAGATTTCCTGATCTCATCAGCATAACAGTGTCATTCAAATGATCCAATCAGCCTGACAGTATCACCCATTCCTTCACATTATCATAGCTTAACTTGGGACAATGCCACTGTTCAGGAGGTGCATAAAGACAAAAGACAAACGGTTAATGTCAGACACCTGGATTGCTTGACTTAATCGTCTTTGAATATCATCATCTATGCCTCAAATGCTAAATTCAGTCTACTAAACTTTCTCAGTTTATATACTATTGTATTGGAGCCTAAATTAAACATTTAATACATTTGTAATACAACAGACTCCTCACACGCACTAAATGTCTGGACATGCGTAAAGCTAAGCTATCTCACGCCAGTCTGACACCTCCTGCTTAAACCCAGAGTCTGAAAGATCACTTTCATGATGTTGTTCTCAGTACAGAAACAGTCCAAGCCCTTCTGCAACGTGGGAAATGTCTCATCTGCCCAACCTTGCCTCAGGACAAACTGCCACCTAATAAACATTAATTCATTTAATTATTATTCTTTTATGTTGGTAGAAACTTGTGACATCCTTTCTTCTGTGGAACATAACACAAATACTATCAAAGTCCTTGGAGTCCAAAACCAGCCTTTTATTGTATAGACCAAAAACAAACAATCAAAAAAAAAAAAAAAACCATTTAGCCATTTTCCATGAAAATCATATTTTGTGTTACACAGAAGACAGAAATGCAGACAGGGTCGGAGCCACTGAGAAAATGACAGGAATTTCAGTTTTGAGTTAACAATCCCTTTAAGCCATGGTGATTATTTGACAGATTTATTTTTTTATATTTAACCTTTTAACGGCCACCCCCTGTTTTGAACATCTGAATTTAAGATGAATGCATTGGATCACAGAGCTACGGTTGAGCTCTTTCTGAAGACACTCTTATTGCTGACGTGAAAGCAGTTCTACAAGGTTTACCGTAAAGCAAATGTACTGAACTAAACATTTATTTTATATAAAATGTATATTTTACTAAATAATTTGGACTCGAATCGCTAGAAAATGAAAGCCATGTGTCTAACCAAGTTGTGTTCAAAAATGTGAAGTTGATATCACGAAAAAATGAGCTTAAAGAAACATTTCCACGGTAACACAACGGCCACTTTCAGGAATGGATTTCACAGGATTAATTTAAGCGTTTAATCTTTCGAATAATACATCATTTAGGATGAGATTACTAAGCAATAAAGTGTCTTGCAACCAGTAATCTATATTGTTTTAAAATTCAAATACTACTTTAAAATTTGAATATTGTCTTTATAACTTTTGCCTCTTACTATTAAAATGTTATTTTATAAGTTTTTTCTTTAAGTTGAAAAGGCCAATTTGTTGTTCATACAAGTCATTAACAAGTTATATTGTATTGTGCATAATATGCATATTTTCTCATTATTTGGCATGTCCTGGCTTTGCTTTGAATGGCAGATCTCACTCAAACTGACTTGCGATTGTTCACAACTGCTGATCCATGTTATCCCAGCATGATTTGTGAAATTTCCAAAGAGCACCTAATGTGCTTGAGTGGAAGCAAGAAAATCTGACCTTTTGCACAAACATGGCCAGTGTCGCAAATGTGCTTGCATTTGGTTAGAGACTTACTCTAGAATCTAAAAGCAATAGTTCATCCAAACATGAAAATTCACTCATTCACGGCATTAAATGTTCTGTGGAATACAAAAGAAGATATTTTTTTCAGCTATTTTGTTCCCCATTCAATGAAAATCAATAGGTTGCAGGACTTTCAAGCTCTAAAAATACATAATGTATAATATTTCACTAAATATAAAATGTCATTTTGCAGTGTGTTGCATTTTTAGCTTGAAAATGAACATAGCATTGGTGATTGGATCGGCATCGGTTGGTCATAGTCTCAAATATATTGGTTATCAGCATTACTTTTTACACGTTGTCGGCTAGTGTTGTTGCTAATAGCAGAACATCTACATCTGCGTCTGCTCTGTGGAATATGTTTTTGTCCTTTACATTTTTGGTATCACTTTATCTGACACTATCCCCATGTACATATATGTACTTATTCTCGCCATTACAGTAACTGGGCAATACCTATAGTACTAACCCTGAACCTAACCTTGACCCATGTAGTTACCTTATATTAACCAGTACTCTCTTAGGTGAGTACACTGTAAAATGAAGTGCAACCACATTTTTCATGTAGTAATTAGTCGTGTACATGTTATGTCATGGTGGACTGTGAGTTGCCGTCGGCTTCTTGATGGCCTCTTTTGGTACGGGTCTTTTTGCTCGGATACTTTGGAGGGTTGCCAGTTCTGGGCAGATTTCTAATAATTGTGCTACATTTCCTCACCTTTTTATCATTAGTGGCGCTTGCTAAATCCCATGCATTTACGCTCCAAACGCCCTAGAATTTTGGATTAAAATTTTGCATGAAGCGCCACTTGCATGTTTTTATAAATTTAGTCTTAGTCGTAGTGCTGTCAAATGTAGTTTTTATCATAATTAGTGAAGCTTAAACTGCTTTTGTTGCATGAAGCCGGTTTCAGTTGCTACCTGTTTTTTCATGTTTATCACCATGACAGCTTGCGTAACACGGTTCTGGAGCAGGTTTATTCTGCCTTAGAGATTGCTAACCTAAACTGTGCCGATCAGTTGTGAGCAAAGTGACTGATATCACAGATATGTGCATTGTTTGTAGTGCAACCTTATGTTTTTAAAATGATTTGCTTGTCTGTTTGAGTGGAACACGCAGTAGGATTGTTAGGAAAAAGGTGGATAGCGAGCGTTGTGAGCCCGCTGAACCAGATCGAAACCAGGTTGGGTTTGTATGGTTTTGTCAACGGCATTTAAGTCTAGTTTTAGTCAATGATAAAAACATTTTCGTCATGCTGCATAATCACGATTTCATGGCTGAAATTTATAATAGCAACGATTATTGTCATCTGAGAATTTATTTTTACATTTCATTCATTTTTGCACTTTCACCTATAAGCACAAATCAAGAGAATGTCAATCGAAAGCATGGTTTATTTTCCTCACCTAGTTCCCTGGTTTAATATAGGCCATCAAATTAACTCTATATTATGAAATCAGGTAAAGCTTTTCTCAAAATATAAAACAGTGAAATTCCTAATAGTAATTCCAAATTACTTTAATGTTTTTTTCTGTTAAAACAGCAGCAAAAAAGAGTTAAGACAAAATGAGTAAGTGCAACGACGATCGCAAAAAGTCAAGATTCATGTTTGGATTTATTCCAGTTCATCACCGAGAAGCTTAGATGGCAGATTTAGCCGCAAACAAACAATCGACAATCGCAATCGTCTCGTGAATCGTCTCCAGACTGGATGAAAGACACTTTTATTTAACCAGAATATCTAGATGGAGATCGCTGAACTCCAGCGTACATGTTTGTCAGTGTTTTCAGATCATCCGTATAGAGCAGGGATGGGCAACTTCGGTCCTGGAGGGCCACTGTCCTACAGAGTTTAGCTCCAACCCTGAAAAAATCACCTGCCTGTAATTTTCTAGTAATCCTGAGGACCTTGATTAGCTTGTTCAGGTGTGTTTGATTAGGGTTGAAGCTAAACTCTGTAGGACAGTGGCCCTCCAGGACCGAAGTTGCCCATCCCTGGTATAGAGAGTGTGTGTGTGCAGGGTTGCCAGATTGCAAAGACAAAGTAAAACACCGGTCAGAAAATGTATCCATTTAAGAGAAAATCTCTGATTGGGGGATTTGAACTCTTGACATAATGAAAGCTCGAAGAGGCTTGTAAAAACAGTCTGTAATATTTTGTCTCCTCTAGTCTCTGTTTGTAACTACATTTTATTCTCGTCTTTTTTACGATATTGCATTGATATAGTCACAGTTATTCTTTAATGGCATTGGTGTCTCGTCTTAGTCATTTGCTTTTAACAAATTCATATTGTTAAAAGGGCTATATAAATGAAGGTGACTTTACTTGACATGGGAAAAAATTTTTTATCTTTGTTTTCATTAAATAAGTAATTTAGCTGATGGCTCTTACTCCTAGAAGAACAGGTTCTATGGAGAACCTTGACTGGTTCTTTTAGGCGCTTCATATATAGAAACTTTTAGGGGTTTCCTTCATGGGATCAGTTTCTTGGTTTAGTTTTATTCATTTTGTTTTAGTTTTATGATTTAAACCATTCATAAACGCACTTTATCACTAGAAAAATGTTAAATAAGCATTAAACATGAAAGTATTATGCAACAATATTGTTATTTCCAATCGTGTAACATGTTGATGACGCAAAAGAATAGATCATGTAACCCATATATGTAGTGTATGGCTTGTCTCAGTCTTCATCGGGTAAAATAATAACTGTGCAGGTTATAATAATAACACCCAACCGCAAACGTGCTCTTCTTCCTCTGATCTCTGAGAAAGACTCGGACGATTAAATCTCTGAGGGGAAAAATAATAAAACATCCAATAAAACGAAAAGGTGGAGAATGTAATTTTGAATACAGTCATTTTTAAAATGTATACTTCATGTAGATTTTTTAATTCATATTAGGGTTGCTTATCATTATAATATAAGTAATAAAAACACAACACACAAAATTGAAGGAATGTAATGATTTTATATAAATGTATTGGTGTGTGTCCTTTATATATATATATATATATATATATTTTATATTTATATATATATATATATATATATATGCATGCATATCCCTCCATCCCAGACCAGGTTCAGTCTTTTCATCTCCTGCTTGTTTTGCAATTTTGATTTCCATCAAAAATTTAATCAGGGCTCAGCGCTGGCCTGTGTGCTGCCCTGAATTTCTAATTTTAGTCTATTCTTTCAGGATTTATTTTTTGTATAATTCAAGAGCGCTTTTCAATATCTCCCAGTTATTAAATTTTAATTCGGAGATCATTAGCATATAAATTGAAAAGGCTTTTTTTTTTTTTTTAGGTGCCCACTCTTTCAGATGAAATTTAAGAGGCAATATTTCTTTTTTCACCACTTCCATTTAAATGTAAAATAGTAAAAAGAAAAAAAAAAACAAATAAACAAAAAAGGAAATTATTCATTTTTGTCACATTATCCATTTTTATGAAAGTGGTACAGGCGTGCCAGGGTTTTTCATGATGGGAACGTGTCAGTGTATTCTGGTTCAAGGAAACTAGGGCTGTCGGTCTAATCTCTTCCAGTCATCTCCTGAAATAGCCTGAGAGTAATAAATTCTCATTAGGTGACAGTGTTGAAATTCTCTTACCACAGTTTGGAGTTGGTTTTGAAAATGAATTGGTGAAAGAGCGCACCTGTGCGCACTAATAATGCCTCCTGGCTCTTTTTGTGAAGGACATGTAATTAAGAGGTGCTATCTGCACTGTTCCATAGTGTGTGTTGGCTTTTTTTTTTTTTTGTATTGTTTTTTTGTTGAAGAAAAGTAAATAAAAAAAATTATTGCTTTTGTATTTGTTTTAAATTTTAGCATTTTAGTCATGACAGTAACATTTGAGTCAAGGCATGTTCATTTGGTGTTTTATTTATTTATTTACCTTTTATTGTATATTTAGATTGCTCTTTCTATTAATAAAAGGTCTGTAGCACGCGACTGAGAATTCAGCTTAGGCTGGAGCCACGTTTCATAAACCAAGAAAGACGTTAGCTAGTGGCTGGTTTGTTTATAGAAACCAGCTAATATGATCCATAACACAGCTACTAGCATGATTTGTTTTCCAGTGTTTTTATTATTATTAATGTTGTAATTAGTGGAGTTTTTTTTTTCTTCGATTACTGGCATCAGCCAAAACGTTTTCTGTTTGGCCAATAAGCGTTGTAAGTGGGACTTTTATTTTGACAGTGCTGAGAACACAGCTACTAAATGCAGGCACATTTATTTTAATAAATATTATGTATAATATAAATTTAATTGCAGAAATTGTTATGCTTGTGTTATTTACAGTCTTTAAATTAAACTATAATATAAACTATAAAATAATATATTTTAAAGACTGTGTTGGCCGTCGTTCATCAACTATATCAACATTATATATATATATATATATATATATATATATATATATATATATATATATATATATATATATATATATATAGGACTTTTATTTTGACAGCGCAGATAACGCCTAAATGTGCAGCGCAGATAACGCCTAGTGCCTAAATGCAGGCATCCTGGAGCATCCATTCATTTTTGTAGATATTATGTCAAATAAATTTAATTGCAGTATTGTTATGCTTATTATTTACAGTCTTTAAATTAAACACCTATATCATACACACACACACACACACACACACACAAAACATATATATTATATATATATATATTGGCCATCAAAAAAACTTATATTGACCACTAATAATATTACTGTTAAATCCAGTTTTGCATATCCACAATGCTCTTATAAGATGCAGTTTTTTGAATCCAAGTTTTCATTGTTTAAACTGGTAAAAAAAAGTCAGATGTCGGAAAAACATCATTACGTGGATTCCAAAGGCAGAGGAATTAAAGCTACACTGTGTGATTTTTACCCCCATCTAGGGGTGAAATTGTATATGACTACCCAGTGAATATTAGTTTCTGTTCCTCTCAATTCCGAGGGCGTTTTAACTCCTACGGTGGCCGTATTATTCCAAGATTAACATGGCTTCCAGTTATCGACTTCGTCCATGACAATAATAAACAATGCGTCTAAAATGAATAAAACTACAGGACAGATGTCAGGAGGTAAACGTCACGTTCACCATTGACGCGAGGATGAAGTTATACTAGAGGTCGATCTGGCGTTATGCACAACCATGCTATGGTTAGACAAGCAACTATAAAACTTCGCATTTACACAAATGAATTACAACAGGCTGAATTACCTGTCGAGAAGAAAGCAGGCAACCTCGGCGTCCGTTTTAAAATCTTTGCTCCTCATGAGCTCTTTCCATATGGGAAAAGTTACTCCAATATTGACTATGGTCTTGCTGATTTGTCTGTCGCGTTGACGTTTTAATTCTCTCTTTCAAATGTGAGTACGCACGCACGCACGCACACACACACACACACACTTTCAAATCTGCCGGCGCTCGCGAGTAATCTCCCCCTCGCATTCGTCACTGAGTAAAAAACGCAAAAGGCGAAGCTTGAATTTACTGGTATGTCCCTCTTTGGCTAATGTAGTTTCAAGATGGAGGGGCAACATGGCGACCGGCATTCGAACCCCTCACCCGTATGTACTTTCAATGGCAGATTATAAACTTAAGAGAATACTTTATTACTTGAAAGAAGTAAATATACATTAATGAGCACATATATTTTTGAAAGAACTAAGTGTTTTTTGCTAAGAATCAACTAAAAAAGTTACACAGTGTAGCTTTAAGGAATCGGTGGTTAAAATAGTTTTTTTTTTTTTTATCTACTCATTTTAAGTACTTGTTTTTTGCAGCTTTATGGTAGGGAAGTAGGCATATCAGGACCCAGTGATGCTTCGTTACTCGAGGGGGCGATACGGTTCTGTGCGTCCGAAATCACATTGTCTGAATAGGCACTACATATGAATGTTATAGTTATATTTGAATGTTATATTTGAACTATATAGCATCACGTCGCCACCGTTAAAAAAGCATGTTCTATAAAGTATAAATGAAATCTGGACGTACTACATCCGTCATGTTGTTGCTGTCACATGATCTGCCAGCGTCAGTTGTGTCGCTTCACTGTCATTCATATATCCTCTCCCGTGGCCTCATGGGATAGTAAAGTGTCCATCGATTGCTCACTGCGGAGTCTCAGGGGTCATACGAGGACTTTTCACTACTGCTTTTTGAATATTATGTGTTCAGACATGCTACTTTTTTTGCTGTGCTGATTCTTGCACACTATGCACTGTAGTAGGGAAGCACTCGGTTTCAGACACAGCCATGGTTGTAGACCTGGAAAAGAAAGCTGGTTGTAAAATAATTCATATTCTAATATCCGTTACGTGATGATGTTAATGAGCCAAAAATAGTGATTTTATGCTTAAGTTAACTCAATTTCATGTTTTGTGATATTTAGCATTTTATTTTTTATTTTTTGCCTTATATTTTCTCTTTCCTCCTCAAAGAAAATTTTGGTAGATATAGATAGCGCTGTAGATTGCAGACACATGTATCAAGTTTATTGTATTTCTGTGCAGAGAGTTCTGGGTAATGCATATACAGTTGTACTTCTCTAAAACATAAATCTCCACTATTCTGAACTGTTATGAATGTCTCCCACACAGAAGGGAAATATTGTATGCTTCAAAACAGTTCCTCTGCATTACAAAATTCAATGTTAAATTAGATAATGCTACTGTATAGAGTTTCTGAATTTGATTGCTTCTAGTTCTTCTCTAATCTTGTTCTTATTGTATTTTAATAGTTTACAAGACATGGATTGCCCCAAATTCACATTTGGGCACTTAAAGAGGACATATTATGCTTTTTAACATGTTCATCTTTCTTTAGTGTGTAATGTTGCTGTATGAACATGAAAAGACTCTGCAAAGTTCCAGTTCTTCTCTATATCAGTGTCAGTGTTTCTGAACTCCCTGAAACGCCTCCATTGTAGTCTTGAGTTTATTCCGGGAACGAACACGTCACAATATTCCTCATTAAAATAATTAATGCGCAGAATAAAGGGGCGGGGCCTGGTTGAGTTAGTTAGTAGTGTGTTAAACTGGCGGTTGGTAAGGGGCGGGACATTTTCCAAACACACTCGAAGCGCTCGACCAATCACAACACACTGCTCCAGCCGACCAATCAGAGCACAGTGTGCTTTTCAGAAGGAGGGGCTTCATAGAGACAGGAACTAAACAGAGCGTTACTGACAGACTGGGAAGAGAGGAGCCGCAACAATGGAGAATATGGGGAAAAACGTTTACAAAAATGCTTAGTGAGCATTCAAGCATGAAAACCCTTATGCAGTAGAGCCCCCCCCCCCCCCCCTCAAAAAAAAAACTACTTTAAAAATGAGCATATTAGGTCCCCTTTTAAATGCCGCCTCCTGTTTTTGTTTTGTACAGTTTCCTTTGCTCTTGCTGAGCAGTCGTGGAGTCATGAGTTGTCAGGAGGTTCCTAACCCCAGCCAGGAGCCGAAGGACACAGCTGTGGTCCCGACTGAGGCAGGAGCCACGCAAGCGGTCCCGACAACCTCCCCGAAGCTCCCCTCAGTCACCGTAAAGACCGAGGTGGCGTCCACCGCCGAGTCTGTGGCCAGTAACGGCAAAGCGAGCGACGGGAACATACCGGCTGAGATCTGTGTGGTTTTGGGGAGCTCTCGCAACTCGCAAACACAAGGTATGAAATAGTTTTTAGTCATGAGACATTCTACAAATGGGTGCCATGTGTATCCCTCATATATACACACTCTACTTGTCAAAAGCTTGGAATTAAGTTGTAATGATATTTTACAAAGCTGTATTTTTATCAGTACATGCAACCTTGATGAGCAAAAACCTTAATTCTTTTTTGATTATTTCAAACTTTTGACCAGTAGAGTAGGTGTAAATGTGACTTTATTAGTGAAAAGGTTATGCAAACTTGAAGTCTCCACCTTCTTTATTACTTTATATTCTGTTTTACGTTTGTCAGGAATGATGTCATGATTGATGATTGACAGATTTGTTTGTGGTGAAAACCCTGTGGTGAAAATCAAGCTTTTAATGTTTTTTTATATGTCTATGTGGTGTTTTTAATATGCTTCGGATGAGACTTTAAACCGAGGTCCTGACTCTCTGTGGTCATTAAAAATCCCATGGCACTTCTCATAAAGAGTTGGGGTGTAACCCGGGTGTCCTGACCAAATTCCCTCCATTGGCCTTTACATTCCCCATCCATTAAATTTGCTCCATCACTCTCTCTCCTCTCCACCTATATCTGGTGTGTGGTGAGCGCACTGGCGCCGCTGTGCTGTGGATGCTGCAAACTGGTGGTGGTTGAGGAGAGACCCCAACATGATTGCAAAGTGCTTTGGGTGTACAGAAGTACATGTGAAAGCGCTATATAAATGCCTCATTCATTCAATCCATGTGTAAATTCATAAGTCGAAACCATTGCTGAGTATTTCCTCCTTAAAACTGCAGTGAACCAAAGACAGTCTCAAAAACACGCTTTGAAATCGCTGGTGTTTCTGACGTCACAAACTACCTTGTAACCAATCAGATCAACGTGTGATCGTCAACCAGTGGATCTCTGAGCTGAGTGAGTGAGTGGAGGCGGGGCTTATTTGCATATTCATAGAACCACATATACTAAATGAGGCAAGGGTGTCGAGTTACATTCAAGTTATTTTAAGACAGGAAGAAAAAACTTTTAAATATGTAATTTTGGTGATCAAAGATGAGTTTTAAGGGATACAATTATTGACTACAGGGGGACTTTACACTTTTTTTTTATTAAAGTGTCATGAAGCACTACATTATTAGATATTAACATATTTTCAGTGGCGTCAAAATAAGGCACTTGCAAAACAGGAACACTTATCGGCTGATGTGATCCATTAATAAATGCCAAATATCGGCCATGGCAATAAATATTGATTGACCACTAGTTACCGTGATTTTATATAGTGAGCAAATCAGAACTGAGAAGTGGATATTTGCAGAAATATCTGAATGAAATCTGTTTATTTCTCTCTCCAAGGGAACACCTTGTAGTTTCACAGCTTGTGTTAAAGTGTAAGCCGTGTGACCAGCCCGATGGCGTAATCACACCTTACTAACACTTGAAACACATTTGTCTGATCTTTCTGTTCTCTCTCTTGCAGGCTCTTACATCTGTGGAGTATGTGGCAAGAAGTACAAATACTACAACTGCTTTCAGACGCATGTCCGAGCTCACACAGGTGCCGTCCCATTCTTGACCTACTGAATTTGATTTAGGATAGTTGTAAGTTCTCAGAACTGCAAATGAAGTTTACAATAAACAGACAACACGTCTTTCTATCATATTGATGGTTCCTCACCACAGCAAACATCTGACTCACAAACAAATGACTCTTTTGAGCTCGTTAATAAAATATATAGAGTATTTTTTTTCCACACACACATTGTTTTGCTTCGGAAGACATTGATTCATCCGCTGGGGTCGTATGGATCACCGTCACAATCGCTTTTTTTAAAGCGTCAACTGAGCGGCAGCCATTCAATGGCATTATATGGGCTCAAAGAGATGCATTATTTTCCTAAAAATATCCGTTTGTGTTTATCTGAAGACAGAAAGTCATATACATTAGGGATGTCATGAGGGTTAGTAAATGATGAGAGATTTTTCAATTTTGGGTGAAATATCCTATTTCCAGAATCATAAAATTCCTTATATAACCAGTTTATAAATCTGTCTGTATTGTGTGTGGTTTTATTTAGAGGCCGAGGGTACGGCTTCAGGAGAAGGAGCATCTCTGGGAATCAATAGTGAGTTGCACATTTTCTTATTCGTGGGACAGATATTTGGGGAATTGTCCTGGAATTTAAGTGGATAAAACTTTGTGACAGAGAGAGTTCTGTCCCAACATCTTGTCACACAATGATATCTAAAGTTTCTATTCATAGAAGTCTGGTTTTTTTTCCCTAATCCAGGTTCTTTCCGTTATACATGTGACGTATGTGGGAAAAAATACAAGTACTACAGCTGTTTTCAGGAGCACCGAGACCTCCATGCTGTTGATGGTGAGATGTGTATTCCCTCTTTTCATTTATAATAATATATAGTTCTTGGTTTACTATAGTATGTCAGTAAGCACATGGTTGCTGTCACAGCTGTTTGAAATCTCTCAGTATTCAGTTGATCCATGTGCGGGTAATTTGGTTTTTACATTGTAAAACCTATGAGAAATATCTGTTAGAAAGGGCAGAGTTGTAGACCTAGAACAAAACTAGACCCTCTGACACTTCATCTTCAAACCTTTCAGTTCAGGCGCTTTAATGAACTGATGAATGAATTAGTCTTTCAAGGTACTTTCCACAAATATGATAACGATTACTTATTTTGTAATCACAAATCCCATGTTTTTTATTGGTTTAACTATTATATAAAATATACCCCAAAATATAGACAAAATATTACCCCGTTGCTGCTTTTCTTTAAAGGGATAGTTGACCCAAAAATGAAAATTAGCCCATGATATATCATCCTAGGTGTACAGTACTAGTCAAAAGTTTGGAAACATTACTATTTTTAACGTTTTTAAAAGAAGTCTCTTATTTTCATCAAGCCTGCATTTATTTGATTATAAATACAGAAAAACATGTTATATTGTGAAATAGTATTGCAATTTAAAATAATGGTTATCTATTTTAATAATATCATTTATTTTTGTGATGCAGAGCTGAATTTTCAGCAGCATTTTTCTGGTTTTCAGTGTCACATGATCCTTCAGAAATCATTCTAATATGCTGATTTATGATCAATGTTGGAAACAGTTGTGCTGCTTAATATTTTTTTTATAACCTGAGATACTTTTTTCAGGATTATTTGATGAATAAAAAGTTAAAAAGAACTGTATTTATTTAGAATAGAAATCTTTTGTAACAATATACACTACCGTTCAAAAGTTTGGGAACAATAACTATTTTTTTTTTAAGAAATTAGTACTTTAATTCAACAAGGATGCGTTAAATTGATAAAAGGTGATGGTAACGATTTATATTGTTAGAAATGTTTTTATTTTGAATAAATGCTGTTTTTATGAACAAATGCTGTTAACGTTTTACTCATCAATGAATCCTGAAAAAAGTATTCCAAAAAAATATATTAAACAGCACAACTGTTTCCATCATTGATAATAATTGATCATAAATCATCATATTAGAATGATTTCTGAAGGATCATAAGACACCAAAGACTGGAGTACTTGCTGATGAAAATTCAGCTTTGCATCACAAAAATAAATTACATTTTAAAGTATATTAAAAAAGAGAACCATTATTTTAAAATGTAATAATATTTCATAATTTTTTTTTTTTTTTTTTAACTGCAGGCTTGATGAGCATAAGAGACTTCTTTCAAAAACATTAAAAATAGTAATGTTTCCAAACTTTTGACTGGTACTGTATATGACATTCTTCTTTCAGACGAATACAATCGGAGTTATATAAAAAAAAAAGTTCCTGGCTCTTCCAAGCGGCAGTGAATGGCTGGATAACTTTGGAAGTCCAACTTTGGAAGACGGCCGTACGCATCGACTTACGCCAAAAGAGAAACACCTGAACTTGACACACAACGAAATGACGGCCACTGACGTCTCGCACGGTTCAAACACACGGGGCTGGGCAACCGCGTTCGTCATTACGTTGTGTGTCAAGTTTAGGTGTTTCTCTTTTGGCGTAAGGCGATGCGTACGGCCGTCTGCCGGAAGCTAGTTATTTTAGTCGATAAAGTTTTAAATATGGATATTTTTCTTTATTAACCTATTTCATCCCTATTCCCACATTTGACACTATAACGCAAACCGGAAATTATAACGCGTGAGCATGCGAAAGTTTCTCGTGAGCACTCGAAAGTCTGTATATTTTTTATTTTTGCAAAGGTCCCTTCAGGGGCTCCGTACTTACCTCATATAAAATGCAGACACAATAAAACGGCTCAATGCATTTAGTTTCATCTCCAACATATTACATTTTGGTTGACGGGCAACATTTTGTGAAGGTTGAGTACTGATCATTTCCCAAGTGTTTTGGGTCCTCTTTTGGACTATATTTGTGGAAAATGTCTCAATTTAAAGGGGAAAATATGAAGAAAGCTGTCTTTTTTTTCCTTTTCTTTTTAAGCTGTCGATAGAACTTTTACCTAAACCATTCCTAATTAACAGAACCAAACTTTGTTGATCTTGATCCTACAAAACATTTTTTCCCCCATAAAAGCTGATGGTAAATGTGTATAAACATCTTGACATTAATTGCTGATCATAAATTCTTTGTCTTTTATTATTTTCTTTCACTAATGAAGCGGGGGCTGTAACTCCAGTGGCAATAAAACCGCTGACATTTTCATGAAAGATGAATTGTGACCCGTACTGGCAAAATGAGTAGGAAAGCACACGGGATAATGTCAAGATAGAGGCAAAACAAGTGATATTTGTCCATTTTGGTCGAATTTGAGCTTTTTTTTTTTTTTGTACAAATATGAGAGCATTAAGCCCTCGTCTAGCGATCCCAATACTCCAAATGGCATTTAAACATCTAAAATTATCTTTTTTTGAACAGTTTCTGAGGGGAGTACCTTTCCTTTGTTTTAATAATCCATGAAAATATGTTTTTCTCTGCTTGCTTCTCGACAGCTGGTGCACAAGTTTGGTATCATTGTAATTCCAACTTTGTGAATCTTCTCAGTGAATTCTGGATGGCATGAGTCTGAACCAGTGAAATGTCATTTTCAAACACAAGCTGATGTAAACAAAACCAGCTTGTTATTAACCAGTCACAATAACGCCTTCGGTGATTCATCGAAACACCCGGTGGTGCATTGTCATATCGGTGAACCTGATTTCAACAAGTGAAACATTATCCTGGATCAATGATCTTGGAACAACATTCCAATCAACCAATCAGATTTGAGGGACAAGTTTACAGTTTATGTCAAGTTTAGGCTTACAATCAGGGTTTGGTGCTTTTACATCAGTGTTATTCATTCATGTTATTCATGTGTAGGGTTAGGACTAAATTTACAGACAGGAATGTTGTTCCAGGATCAATAAAATATGTTGCACTTGGCCAAATCACGGTGACCTTGTGATATCTTGGAAGCGTCCATCCTCTGAAAACACAAAGTAAACACGACAGAAATTTCTAATTTTCAAGCTTTTAATTCAATATTTCATTGATATATGGCTGTTTTGTAATGGATATGGTAGTGAGAGTGCTCAGTCGGTCTGCGAATCTTGTTGACCTTATTAATGACTACTTCAGTGATAATGTGCCACCACCAAAACAAGATGATTGTGGACGTTAATGAAGCAAATCTTGAACAGTGGTTGGGCATGGACACAATATGAAACTCTCATGACTGTATTAAAAAGGACTTTGCTAGCTATTTTGATGATCACTATTAATCTGGCCAAACATCCATGCAGGAAAAAAAAAAATCTAATTTCACAGAATTTACTCTTTTTTTTATTTTATTTTTTATAAACTTGTTAACATGAGATGGGCAGATTGTTATTTATTGTTATTATTGATATTTTGTTGCATAATTTAATTTTTCTTCACGGGTAGCCCTTAACCAGTGACACGCTTCTCAATCTGATTGTTTGCATAACAATGTTAAATATTCTTCACATAATTATTTTCATATTATTTTCAATTTGGTGTTATTACCAGTGTTTTTTTTTAAGGTATGTTTGCTAGGTGATTTTTGTTTTGGTACCTTCAGAAAACCTTAACTAGATTTTTCTCAAAATTGACTTTGCTGACTCTATCGATTTCAAACAGGTGTAGCTCATTCATTTTTTGTCAGATTCCAACAAATATACATAATGTTGATGGGGTTTTTTTAACGGAAAATGTGAAAATAACTAGAATTCATTTGTGAAAATCAGCTCATTCTGACTCCTTTTGCCAGCACGGGTCACAATTTTCTAAGATGGTGTTTGAGATGCTATTGATGCATTATCCTCTTCATTAAAGTCTCATCTTCCTCTGCTCTTGTTCTCTGTAAACACTGTTTCACTATTTGTGATGTCAAAATACTAGTTTTTAACATTGGTAACACCAATGGCGTGAAATTATTGATAAGACCCTCATTGGGTGAAGGAGTACTTTTATGTCAACCTTAGCTATCCTATACACACACACACACACACGTATGAGTCTGCTAAAAGGTGAAAAGGCTTACCTACACTAACTTTGCATCCTCTTTTTGTTGTTGTTCAGATCCATATGACCATGTGATACCTGTAGAAGACCTAAAAGAGGAGACTGAATCATACCAGAAAATGGGACCAAGTAAGAGTGCTCTAAATCTCTGTGACCCGTGGTTCCCTTACATGTCGGTCAGTTTGATGCCGCGTCAGTAGCCAGGAGTGATGACTTCGGATGACCCAATACACTGCAAAAATCTGAAAAGTTGAAAACATGATGCAGCTTCAAAGTTTGCTCAGCTTATGGAAAAATTGTTGTTTCAGTTTATACACTGCAAAAAATAATAGTTGGTTTAACTTGGTTAACCTGGTTTCCTTAATTTTGAGTTAATTTAAATGATTAACCTTTAAATTGCAGTTTATTTGATGGATTTTTTTTACAGTGTAGAATCATGCAAATTAATTTTCATACACCGTTTAAGCCCCAGTGTCCATATAACCAGGATTGGGCCATCTGCAGGATAACTGCTCCACTGCGGTCAAAACACCTTTTCGTGCATATCAATGTTGTTGTTTTTTTACGTGGGTATTAAGTACACAAGTGACGTATGAAAGTTTGTTTGCAAAATAAATTATTAGTTAGTAGCCAAATGTTACATCACGACCATGGAAACATCAGGATTCTGAGTGAAACGGCTTCTGGAACAAGAACAAACGAAGGGCAGGGCTTAATTTTGTCTGTGGGGAATTGATTGGCTGGTTGTGGTTTGCTATTGGTGGATCTCATGTGATTGACAGGTTGCCCCGCCCACATCATCAGAGAAGAGAAGAGATGCTGCAAGAGGGAGGTAGCCTGGGAAAACCCAGACAACTTCCGGCAAATTTAGATTTGCTCTGCAAGTAGTCTGGCAAAGAGCTCATTCAAGCCCATTTCCAAGCCGTCGAAATCGCGGCACCAATCAGAAACGTTGAGGCGGGCTTTACAAGATGACGATCGCTCTGATTGGTTTTAGGTCTAGCCTATCCAATTGCGGTATTTGAGCGACGTCCACTCCGTTGGTGAAGCGCAGCAACTTTTAAATGCATTATTATATTCAAATTGCAAACACATGAGGACAGTCTCCATGAAAGACCCACTGGCAGATGAACGTGCTACTACATTTCTCTCCGAAACAGTAGGAAATTAAATTAGATGTAATAGAGGATTTTAACTGTGACAAGATGATTGACAGGGCAGTTTACGTGACAGGATGCACGCGACAGATCCGTCCGATAAAGATGACGAAGTAGTGTGTCCCAAAGCTTGCCTACTTTTTTGCTACACATTCAAAAGTAAATACATTTTCTTCACAAAAGGAGTACATACGTTTATGGCATAGTGTAACTTTAGGACACCGCATATGGCTTTACACGATGCTGATCGCTCTGATTGGTTTTAGGAGTTTTAGGTCTATCCAATTGCGCCCAGAGGCATTTGAGCGACGTCCGTTGGTGACGCCCCTTTGGAAATGAGTTATTAAAGGAGCTTTGCCAGACCATAACTCAGTTACTACTGAGAATGGTCTGGTTTTAACCAGGCTAAAGGCCCTTGCACACTGAGTGCGAAATTCGCGTCAGAAATTTTCGCACGTTAAAAAAATAAATACAGCCTCACGTTATGTCAATCACACTTGCACACTGCCTGCAAAACTTTCGTCCGTCAAAAAAAAAATCGGATCGGGTTCGATTTTCTGCGTTTTTCGCATCCGTAACAAGCATTTGAATGGTGTTTTGACAGTTTAGAGCCACAGAATGACGGATACGAAAAAACTCATGCGAAAATTTCGGATTCAGTGTGCAAGGACCTTAAGAGGGAGGGGAAGTTATTCTGATTCAAGATTGCGAGGCACATGAAAAATAATGATGTGCACGGATAAATCATTTATAATAAATACTGCAATATTCCATAAAAATAAGAATTGTCAATTATGATTTCATGGGGACTTTAATGGATAAGCTGCTGAATGATGCTGCGTTGAAGTGGTTTAACCCCAGTTCCCTGAAAGAAGTAATGATATGCTGTAGAATGATTCGAGTTGCTCCTTCATCTGAAAATCTGATGAACATGACACTGATCCCTCAGTTATATGCACATATGGGCGGAGCTTAAGCACAATCAGCCATTAAATTGCTGTGCTTCTATTCAGGTCGACAGAAGTCATCACTCCTGGGCGGAGTTTCCACCGCATCAGTTCCCACATACAGGGAACCGGGTTATATTTAAAACCCAGACCTTCTAATTGTGACTTATAAGATTGATTTGTTTCCGAAGTGATATAATATGCTGCAATCAAGAAAATGTATGTAGGTTGTGTAATTATGGTTGTGAAATTGTAGCTTAAAGCAGTGGCTCTCAACCTTTTTGACTCCAAGGCCCCACATCGTCCACAAAAATATTTGAAGGCCCGACACGGCTACTTTCTGTGAATTTAATTCCATGATTGCAGACGTATTAAGAGCTGAATGCTTTTCAAGGTTCACACTCTCGTTCAAGGTTCACACACTATTCGTATGCGATTTATGGATAATGATTTTCAAAAAATATATTGTACTCACAATTTCTATACCTGATAAAGTATTTTAGAGCTTGGCATGAATAAAAAACTGTATATTCAATATAAAAATGCCCATAAAGTTTTAAGATTTTATTAATTGCATGTCTTTTCCAGGTCTACTAGAAATCACACTTTTATAATTAGATGAGTAAAGTTTGGTAACACACTTTGATGTTGGCTTGACAAAACCAGGTCTGAAAGTTTAAAATAACTTTGAACAGCTTGAAGTTTGATGGTTTTACTCAGAGAAAGTAAAAAAAAAAAATGTTATTAGCATGTTGTAACATGTTGTTAGCATGATTGTTAATATGATTAACATGTTGCTAACATGATTTAGCTCATTACTAGCATGTTGTTAACCAGTTTGAACATGTTGACAGCATGATTTAACACATTGCTAGAATGAATTAGCATGTTGCTAACATGATTAAATGCATTGCTAACATGATTAGCATGTTAGATTAGAATTTGCATGTTGTTAGAATGAATCAGGCAAGTAAAGTTGCTAGCATGATTTAGCAGATTGCTAGCATGAATATTATTAAATGCATGTCTTTTCCAGGTCATTTAAAAAAAATAAAAAAAACACACACTCTTAAAACTAGATGAGTAAAGTTTGATGACAAACTTTGATGTTGGCTTGACTAAACCAGGTCTGAAAGTTTAAAAGAACTTTGAACAGCTTGAAGTTTAAAGGTTTTACTCAGAGAAAGAAAAAAAAAATAGCATGTTGTTAACATGATTAGCATGTTGCTAGCATGATTTAACACATTGTTAGCATGTCCTAACATGTTGATAACATGATTAAATGCATTGCTAACATGATTAGCATGTTAGATTAGAATTTGCATGTTGTTAGAATGAATCAGGCAAGTAAAGTTGCTAGCATGATTTAGCACATTGCTAGCATGAATATTATTAAATGCATGTATTTTCCAGGTCATTAAAAAAAAAAAAAAAAAAAAACACACACTCTTAAAACTAGATGAGTAAAGTTTGATGACAAACTTTGATGTTGGCTTGACTAAACCAGGTCTGAAAGTTTAAAAGAACTTTGAACAGCTTGAAGTTTAAAGGTTTTACTCAGAGAAAGTAAAAAAAAAAGCATGATTAGCATGTTGCTAGCATGATTTAACACATTGTGTCCTAACATGTTGATAACATGATCAGCATGTTGTTAACATGATTAAATTTTTGTTGCTAACATGATTAACAGGTCGTTAACATGATTAGCATTTTGCTAGAATGTTTGCTAGCATTATTTAAAACATTGCTAGCGTGATTTAACATGTTGTTAACATGAATTAGCATGTTGCTAGCATGATTAGAATTTTGTTAACATGATTTAACACTTTGCTAGCATTTTTAATCACATTGTTAGCACATTTGAACATGTTACCATTATTAGCTTACATGTTTAAACACGTTGATAACATGTTTTATCATGCTGTTATGATCAGCATGTATAGTTAACATGATTAGCATGTTGCTAGAAAGTTGCTAGCCATATTGTTAGTGTGATTTAGCACATTGCTAGCATGTTTTAACATTGCTAGTATTTTTTAACATTGATAGCATGATTTAGCATGTTGTTAGCAGGATTTAACACATTGCAAGCATGAATTGGCATGTTGCTAGCATGATTTAACACATTGCTACCATGAATTAGCATATTTCTAGCATGAATTAGCATGTTGTTGATGATAAAGATAAGATACTGTTTAAATTTTGGCTCAGAAGAAGAAGTTTAAATAGTAGATCAGTATGTTAGCTTTGTAAAACCAACATAATCCGGCTACCGCGCACATCCAGGTTTTCCAAGACAACCCTGGTTCTTCAAATACATTTGTTTTTGTTGTTTTAGCTTATTTTAATGTTTGTTTTAAAGCTTTGTTTTTAATGCCTTTTTTTAAATCATTACGTTATGTTGAGGTCCGCCTGGTTGAGAACCACTGGCTTAAAGGAACAGTGCACCAAAAAAATAATATTTCTGTCATTATATTCTCACCCTCATGTCATTGCAGAGCTGAATACAGGTCTATTTGTTATTTGAATACGATTTTGTTTTTTCTCCAATGGGTTCCAATGTAGATTTGGACCCTATTGACTTTCATAGTATGGACAAACACAGTTGAAACATTCTTCTTCAGAAAGTAAGTGATACATGTTGGGATTGACATGAGGGTGAGTAAATGATGACAGATTATCATGGTTTAAGTGGAAAGTTTGTGGTAAAGCGTCTGTGGCTAATCACTGCATGTTGACTAATTACTGTATTTTGTGTCCTGAAGAAACCGGAAGCTACACGTGTGAGTATTGTGGGAAACAGTACAAATACTTCAACCCCTATCAGGAGCATGTGGCTCTTCACGCTCCGATGAGTAAGTCCTCACCTCACTTCAGTGTTTTGTGGTGTTTATCTGCGAATGGATGAAACAAAACAGTGTAGACCTTATAGATTAGACACTCGCTGTAAATGATCTATAGCTCTAATCATTAAATATGGAGATTGTGGAAGCTTGTTCACGAAACTACTAGGAAACGTAATAACCAAGATCATAATTCCTGTTGTAAAAATGCCCAATCTGTCTGCAATGAACCTCAGATTGTTACTGCAAAGCCTCTCCTATTATCTTCGTCCTTCGTCTCTCCTCTCATTTTTCTCTCAGTCCTGCCTTGAGTTTGACATTGAAAGCTATTTAAAGTATGGTGAAAATATAGAAGTGGGTCAGAGAGACTGTAGTGATGCTACCAGAATTAAATTTCAATTTGTTTCGAAATTTGAAAGAGTCATGGTTTTGCAGGGAGATGCGAATTGTTGTTTGGTAAAGCATGTTCTTTTTATTATCAATAATTTATAAATGCCTGTGATTTATTGTCAGTGAAACATGTTTGGTGATTAATCTTATGCAAAGAAAACATTTCAGACTCTCTATTATTGGCTTAGTCATTACCAGTAAATGTATAAATATGGGAATTTATCACTTTTCTGTGATGCTTTTACTTCACCCATCAGCATTTATCATACAAGTTTCCACTTATCACTCTCAAATATGTTTTGTTGGAATGAGTTTGTTGTGTGTCACTTTCCATGAATAAGGTACCATTATTTGGGCTGAGGTAAACAGAATTATTTTAAACCATTTATCAGCATTTTGATTTTAATCCAAGTTCAGCAATTATTATAAAATTATTAGGGCTGTCAAACGATTAATCGCGATTAATCGCATCCAAAATAAAAGTTTATTTTTACATAATATATGTGTGTGTATGGAGTATAATTATTTTCTATATATAAATACACACACATGCATATATATTTAAGAAAAATGTGTTATTTATATGTAAAATATTTATATATAATATAAATTATATATAATATAAATATATATACACAGTATATACATGCAAATATTTCTTAAATATATACATGCATGTGTGTGTATTTATATATAGAAAATAATTATACACCGTACACACACATATATTATGTAAAAACAAACTTTTATTTTGGATGCGATTAATCGTTTGACAGCCCTAAAAATTATATAAGCTTAAATAGAAATATAGGTACTGGATGTGCATTTTAATGACGATTTCTTGACTCATGATTAAGTTGCTATGGAAGCTTGTTTTCGCCACAGAATAAAACATTTTAAATGATAATTGCAACTTTTTGTCTAACAAATCTGACTTTATTTCTCAGAATTGTGAGATATAAAGTCAGAATTGAGAGATGTAAACTTGCAATTGTGAGTTATAGGCCTGGTTTCATAGACAGGGCTTAGATTAAGCCAGGATTAGGCCTTAGGTCAGTTGGGGCATTTAAGTAGATTTTATAAATGTGCCTTAGAAAAAAAGCATTACTGGTGTGCATCTTGAGACAAAACAATGCCAGTGACATATTTGAAGATATGCTAGTTCAAGTTGCTTTCAGTAAAAACAGCTCAAACATGCATTTTAGTCTGGGACTAGATTTAAGCCTTGTCTGTGAAACCAGGGGTTCAAGTCAGATTTGTGAGATTAAAAAGTCGCTATTACTTTTTTTTTAATTATTATTTTTTTATCATGTGCTGATGTCAAACAATAGCGTTTTTCTCTAAATTGCCAAAATAATTCTCAATTATCATCCCCATTTCCAGTTAAAACATCTGGATATCCTAATATTTACCTCAGAAGAAAAATTGCATACATTTGATTTCTGATACTTGATGAACTCGTAAACATATTTTGTCTTCGCCTTTTAGTGATTTTCTCCACTTTTGAAGCCAAAAGTCATTTATGTGATTCATGCAGAATGAGTTTTGGCGTGGGTGTTTGGGGGAATCGGTCCAAAAAAACAAACAATTAATTTGTAAACATCCCAACCTAAAAGCTTTATCATTTGATGAGATATTATACATCCATTTATATGTCAGCCTTTTGTGAAATGACTTTTGCAGATGCTGTGCATTTGGAAGCAAATTTCGAGAATCGGGGTTGTTCTCTGTATATATATATATATATATATATATATATATATATATATATATATATATATGTGTATATGTATGTGTGTGTGTGTGTGTATAGACGTTAATAATGTATGATTGGGCTTCAGTTCATAATTCAGAATGAGTTTGAAAAGACAGGCCTATTTATTATTACTGTGAAAATTTTATTATTACTGTTAAAATATTATTAAATTTTTATAAAATTGATGTCGGGATGAAACTGGAGTTGTGTCTGTGAACAAATGTGGGCGGGGCTTGATTTTGTCCATGGGGAATTGATTTGATGGTTGTGGTTTGCTATTGGTGGATCTGGTGTGATTGACAGGTTGCCCCGCCCTCGTCATCAGACAAGAGAAGAGATGCGGCAAGAGGAAGTTATTCTGATTCAAGATTACTACTGCGTTTAATTTCATGGTGAATTTAAGAGTCCATATCAGGATTGATTAAAAATAAGAAATCGTTGATCCACGTTGCGTAAACGCTAGGGGTGTAACGATACCCTCATGTCACGATTCGATACATGTCACGATGCGATATTATTGCAATACTCCCAAGACATATGGTAAAAGGTTAACTGTTGATTTAAATGCTAAATTTGGTGTTACATTGGATGTGTAAATTAATAGTCTTGGACTTGGTGTTGAACCCCAAAGCACAGGACAATAGAGACACCAGAATAACAATATTCATGATTCTGAAGCTGAAAATACAGAATTATTTTAGATGAATATGCTTGCGCTCTGTCACTGACTAGATATATTTAAAATAATGTAGGCCACTTTTTACTGGTAATATCAGACAATAGGCATTATCAGAACCCAAAAAATATTCCCCCATTGCATTATTATACATTATATTCAACATTATATATAGCTGTTTTTTTTCTCTCTCTCACAGTAATTTTTACTTTTGGGTGGACTATTTACAATATATATTGTCACTATCCATGATACTTATTTTTTATTGTTTTTATTTTTTATTATATTGTTACACCCCTAGTAAAAGCCTATTAAACATCACTGTTTTGGGCAATCATTTCGGCCCCTACAAATTTTTAGAATTAAATCTGTGCAAATCTCAATGGCATTTGCATCTTTGTTATGGGTACTCAGTTCTGGATGTCGATCTGCATTTGTTTCTCTGAGCCAGACACCTGAAGAACAATTGTCATGTGACTTGATCGCTCTAGAGCTGTAGGAAAATGTATATTAATATCTGATGGCAGCGCAAGAACACAGAGTTGCAAAACCTTCGACTATCATGAAATGTGAAAGGCAACAGACAAGAGAGAAAAAAAGGTTTTGTAGGAGCCCTCCATAAATCAAGCACTGGTAAAACATCTAGTATATTATAATGAAATCTTTTGAGATTTACAATTTGCTTGCCAAAAAAAAAAAAGAAAAAAAAAGTTATTGATCAACTTACAATTCCCATAAATCAAAGAGAAATTGCTTTAGTTCCCTATTCATGGAAAGTGCCTGTTTTATTTTGAGCGATGCACTAAGGATGACAAAATGAGCATTTAGTTGTTATTTCTCAACTTTGACTGATTTGATTTTTGCACTGCAGAAGGAACTTATGGCCTTAAAATGGAAGGGAAAATGTCTAGCCAGTCAGGCCAGTCCAGTCGTGCGGACATCAACAATTCCCAGAACTCCAGTGGTAAGTGACATTGAAATCTTTGACCTTTGATATTTGAATCTCGTAAAGTGTTTGCACTTTGCTCAGAGTGATACTTTACTGTCATAATCTGCAGGTCTGCAGTGTCTCTCTCCACAATCACATTGTTTCCCCTTTAAATTAACCATGTCTTTTGCGGCTTCATGCACGTATAGATGCTTTCACTGGAAAATTAGTTTGATCCTTGTATTCACTATAATGTCTCTTAAAGGGCACATAATATTCAACACTTTTGCTTTTTCTCATGTTTCTCAAGGTTGACTGCTTCAAAACAGTCGAATTACATTTTCAAAGTACATTTTCCAATAGTTTTCTGACTCTTTAACAGGCTGTTTTCTATGCTAAATTTCAATTATTTCTATAATTAATGTGTACCCCTGACCCCTGTTATGATTGGGTAAACTTTTTCACTTGTGAATTGTGTAACATCATTTGCTCACCAGTTGTGGGTTTGCCGCGCTGTCCAATATAATTTGTGCGGCTCCACTATTCATTTGCCAGGGCTGTATTGCATTGCAGCAGATTCATAAAACAAACTGCTTTGCCATTAAAATCAGACTAAAAGATCAGAAGACGGCACACCATTTGGCAGATTTTCAACTGGAGCTACATCTCCACAAACTAGGAAATGAAAATATATAAACATGAGCTTCAACTGTTTAAATACGAGTGTCAAACAAAATGGGTTTGATCAAAGCTGGAAAAGCCTCCAGTACATCGCAGCAGTGAATTATATCACAGAAATCATGAGTGAACTAACATAGAGAATAACGTACAACAATGAGAGCCACTCCCGCTTAATATCCTGCCCTGTTTTCAAACGGAAGAGTTTATTGAAAATTTAGACAAAATCAACAACAAAAAAAGTGCATGTTTAATGCATCAGGCTTTTAGGACTCGTATTGCATGATATAGTGAGAATATGCAACTCAAACGCAGGAAAAAATACCCTGAATTTATTTAGTCTCAGAGCAAAAATGTGCAATTTTGTGCAGTTGCTGATATTCCAATGTTTGCAATATAAATCAGTGAGATCTTAATAATAGTATAGCTGATACTTGCATAAAACGCATATAAATATCATTCGCCGCTCTATATCAGCCAATAACAATCTTAGTAAGGTGACATTTAAATGCTGTTTTATGATCAAAGCTCTGTAGTTTCAAAACTTATAATGCACCTCTAATAATATAATATAATATAATAATCCTCTAAAGCCTGGTGATCATATTTGAGACTCACGATTGAACGTGATTTTCTAAAAACAAATGTAATGTATTGATAATCAATTAGTTATACTACATATTGAAATATTACTGGCAATACGTTATTCTTATTACATTTACTTTATAAAAATAAGTGAAGATTTCACAGCAAAAAGACATGAACCACAAGCTGAATTTGGACGTTTTTAGAATTAGACTGCACTTTAACTTGCTAAAAGGTATGATTTATCAATCAAACAACAGAACATGTAGTAGATTACTGGAATAACCATGTTTGATCATGATGATAATTTAGATTCCTTAGAAATTTGATCAAATGATACAGTAGGCTTAAAGGACAAGTTCGGTATTTTACACTTAAAGCCCTGTTTTCAGATGGTTTCTGATGAAATGGAACGGTTAAGATTGAAATTTGGACACATGCTGCTGGCCCGAGAATTTTCGGTTTCTGTGGTAGCACCCCCCCCCCCCCCCACGATGGCTGCATAGGTGCACTGGAACAATCCTTCCTAAAACGCATTAAACTTTCGTTTACAAAGACGTGAAACTCACCGAGTGGTCAGGGGTGTTCACTGATGTGCTCACACAAAAATCGCTGCAAAAGATGCTTTCCAACAGGTTTTACCATAGTCTTTGTCCAACTCCATTGACTTGTATTGGATGTGCTGTGAGGTACGGTATTACTCCGCCGCCGGAAACGGAAATGGGGTTGTTTGTATTCTTTCTGTAGTCTTATGTGGTGCATAAGGTGCATTATCGCCACCAACTGGGCTGGAGTGTCTATTATTCAAGCTCAACGGAAGAATGTACGGGTGTGAGGCGTTTGGAAAAATAGGTACACAGTTTTACCACCAGGGCCTGAAATTAACACCCGACCACACGCCAAATGCGGGTGAATTCTGCAATTGGCGGGTAACACTGTCAATCTACCTGCCACATTGGCAGGCAGCCAATGAGAATCGACCCTTCGCGGGGAGTTTGATTGACGGCGATCTGGCCAATCATAATCCGCCGAATCCGCCTTTTTTTTTTTTTTTGTCCGACAAAGCAGTCAGGAGAGTTCAACGTTGGATGATTTGAACTTGAAAAAACGGAGTGTACTGAGTAGACCTACTGACATCTTTCCGCAGTTAAAACTTCATTCCTTCTTATGTTCATTCATGTTTATTTTATGCTATAAATTAATTAGAAGGAAGAGATGATCGGTTCACAAGCAGCTTTAACTGAGGCACCACAGCGATCTGTCAAGACACATTACAGAGCCACAAAACGGTATTGTCTAAATTTATTTAAAAATGACCAAATTTTAACGTTGATACTTTGTTTAAAATCAAAAGTAACCAGGACTGTCTTGTCTGTTAGCGTGTTGTCAGTGTCTCTGCTGCGCGATGTGTTTTTCATTGCGTGAGATCATGGTGTGGCGTGAGCGCGGTGTAGCTTGTCGGACATAGCAACAGTAACTAAAGCGGCTGGGTCTTTGCGGGTTTTTTTTTTTTTGCAACTGTTGTTATTTTACATTTAAACGAAGTCAGCCATACGCACCAAACGCGAATATGCGTCTAAATTCGCGCCTGATGCGCTATTCACCGTTTATGAGGCAAAAAAAAAAAAAAAAAACTGGCTGGTAAAAAGTCACTGTGGCGGGTGGATTTTTAAATCCACCTGCCACAGTGGCTGGTGGTCAAAAAAGTTAACTTCAGGCCCTGTTTACAACGAATGGTAAAACACCTGTTGGAAAGCATCTTTTGGAGCGATTTTTGTGTGAGCATATCAGTAAACACCCCTGACCACTCGGTGAGTTTCACGTCTTTGTAAACGAAAGTTTAATGCGTTTTAGGAAGGATTGTTCCAGTGCACCTATGCAGCCATCGTGGAGGTGGGGGGGTGCTACCACAGAAACCGAAAATTCTCGGGACAGCAGAATGTGTCCAAATTTCAATCTTAACCGTTCTATTTCATCAGAAACTATCTGAAAACAGGGCTTTAAGTGTAAAATACCGAACTTGTCCTTTAATGTCCGACTAAAGTGTTCAGGTAATTATTGAACCCAGTCCCAGTGTTGCACTTTGCATGGAAGTGTACTCATCATAATGAGATACTCAACAAATGACATGAATTATTTGTCTTCCAGATACTCCAAACAGCCGGACCTATGCTTCCCTCCCCAGCCCTCAGAGTATGTATTGTGGAAATCAGTTTTACCTTTTTCATTTTCACTTGATATCACTCATTTCATGCTCCATATATAGTCTGTTTTTTGTTTTTGTAAATCATGACTGACCTCACTCATGCCCATTTTTATGCCATTTGCATGGCTTTCAAACCTTGCAGGTTTCTTAACCTTTAAGTAAAAACCTTTTTCCTGAATGCCTGATGCTGACCTACATTTGTTAGCTGTATGTAGTGCTCTGATGTGAGGCTCTGTTATGAGAACATTTCTGTGTTCTGAGAGAAACTGGACGTTTCGTTCCAGAAACCTACACGTGTGGAGCCTGTGGAATTCAGTTCCAGTTTTACAACAACCTCCTGGAGCACATGCAGTCCCATGCTGGTGAGTGAGCCCAGAAAATGAAAACATTTTCAGCTGTGAGCTCATCCAAATTCGGACTCGCTCTGTTTTGTGTACATTATTTCTTTGCATCACCACTTGGGTAACGGTTCAATGCAAAGGGCACATTTTTACAGACTGTATAGTTTGTGCACCGCATATTGAGTTCGTTTCCATCATGTGCTTTTTACATCTGTAAACTATCTTAACATCTTTACTCATCACTTATTCATATGCATGCATGTAACTCCATAAAAACTCCACACAGTTTTATTTCTCGTCATTAATTTGTTCAAGCTCACACTCCCGACATTACCATTTTGTTTAACACTGTCATCACAAAATATTTCAACCCAAATAAAATTCATCATTTACACACTGTTGTGTCATACCAAACTTCTATGATGTTTTCTTCAGCGGAACACAGAGGATATATTATCATATATTAAAGAATGTTTCAGCTGTTTTTGTTATTATGAAAGTCAATGGACCCCTAAAATGTTCAAGCTTTCAAGCCAAACAGACATGTATGCCTTTATTTATAAATCAAAACACTGATCATCACAAGTTTGACACACAATACACAGACAAATATGGCAACCTCAAATCTCAGCTAATGCCAAACCTGGTTCTCGCACATCACACAGCACACAAGGTTTTTTGTCACCTTTTTGTCACCATATTTGATTGTATGCATGCATTGATCAAGGATTTGATTCGTGAGTGAATAAAAGCTTACATTTCTGTTTAAACATCTGTTAAAAAAGTGATTGTCACTTCAGAAGACTATGTGGATCAATTTCACACTACCTTTATTTTGATTTGGGAGATGAACGTTCAGTCAAATTGAGTTATAACATGGACAAAAACAGCTGAAACAATTTTCAAAATATCTTCTTTTGTGTTCAACAGAAGAAAAGAAAAGAATAAGTTTGGAACGGCATGAGGGTGAGTAAATGATGACAACATTTTCATTTCTAGGTGAAAATTGTGTTTCCAGGCCAGGAAAAGTCATGGAAATTTCTGCAGTGAAAAGAAAGAAAATGTGGTTTACCACGAAAATATTTAGCGGGCTTAAGATGGTTATTTGCACATTGAGTTTCTTTCAAATTAATTGGTTTCAAACAAAAATCTATGGAAAATCTATATATCTATGAAATCTGTTGGTTAATTTTATAATGCTCAGGTCAATTTTGCAGATTTTCTGTCAAAATCAACTCTATTCTTTGTGGACTTTGATCAATTAATCATTCTAATTTCTGATTTCTAAGTTGTTTTCACCCCAGTGTATTTCTCTTGTTGTTTTTCATTGAATACCTTCACTTTTTCCAAGAATGAGTACATAACGTGTTGTCTTTATTCCTTTTATTCCCCTTTTAGCTGATAATGAGAACCATGTTAAAGATGATTCTCCGAAGCCTTCCCAAGCGCCTGTGGCCACACAGGAGCAGATGTGGAAATCTCCTCAGCAGGCACAACAGAGGAACCACGTACCACCGACTTTTCGTGAGTTATTTCTTACCACCACTACCAGAATCCATTCACCCTCATTTAATTCAGGAAAATGTTTCAGTAAAAAGTGTTGATGTTAAAAAAAAACAATTTTCTAAAGTAAATTAAAGGTGCAGTAAGCAATTTCTGAGAAACGCTTTGGAAAGTGGATCGGACCAAGCACCAAAACACACTTGTAGCCAATCAGGAGTAGGAGGCGTATCCACTCATGATGGGGGAGGAGAGAGAGTGAGCCAATCAGCAGTAGGGGGCATGTCCACTCATGATGGGGGAGGAGAGAGAGTGAGCCAATCAGCAGTGGGGGGCGTGTCCACTCATGATGGGGGAGGAGAGAGAGTGAGCCAATCAGCAGTGGGGGGTGTGTCCACTCATGATGGGGGAGGAGAGAGTGTGAGCCAATTAGCAGACGGGCATGTCCACTCATGATGGGGAGGAGAGAGAGTGAGCCAATCAGCAGTGGGGGGCGTGTCCACTCATGATTGGGGAGGAGGAGAGTGAGTGAGCCAATCGGCAGTAGGGGATGTCCACTCATGATGGGGAGGAGAGAGAGTGAGCCAATCAGCAGTGGGGGGCGTGTCCACTCATGATTGGGGAGGAGGAGAGTGAGTGAGCCAATCGGCAGTAGGGGATGTCCACTCATGATGGGGAGGAGAGAGAGTGAGCCAATCAGCAGTAGGGGGCGTGTCCACGCATGATTGGGGAGGAGAGAGAGTGAGCCAATCAGCAGTAGGGGATGTGTCCACTCATGATGGGGAGGAGAGAGAGTGAGCCAATCAGCAGTAGGGGGCGTGTCCACGCATGATTGGGGAGGAGAGAGAGTGAGCCAATCAGCGGCAGGGGGCGTGTCCACGCATGATTGGGGAGGAGAGAGAGTGAGCCAATCAGCGGCAGGGGGTGTGTCCACTCATGATGGGGGAGGAGAGAGAGTGAGCAAGCGGGAGATTTGAAGAAAGACTGTAGAAAGAGAGATGGTTGAGAGACATTTCAAAAGAGTAAAGGTCAGATCAATATCACTGGAAAAGAAGGTTTATGAACAGGCAAGAGCTTTAGGAACCGCGTTAATGTATTAGAAAAGCTTTCCAACGCTTGAGCGACCTAAGCAGGAAGGCCTGTAAAAAGATGCTGAGGTTGCGTTATATCTGCTCTGTACATGAGTACCGAACCAAGATATGCTGTTGTTGTAATGTTAGCTATAGTAACAGGACCGTTTTAAATGTCATTAGCTGGGTTTCCATCCAAACGTGAAGTGAATCTTTTCAAAGTTCGCAAAAAAACAAATGCGAATTAGGCTGTTTCCATCAAGTTGTTCAAGCGGATGATGATGGTATTGGTAACCTAGTAACCAACAGTAAATTAAACCCCATCAGCGGAAACAGTAGTGATGTGTCGTTCCACTCTATGAGCCGGCTCCTTTAAGTGAACGTGAGAGTCTGAATAATATGATTATCCTTTCATACACTGCTCAGCCATATGTCAAGTAGTCACTAGATGAATGTTATTTTGATGTCTATGTGCGAGCCATCACGTGTGATGACATTTCCCCGGGCTCTCGATTCGTCTCACGCACAATACAGTTGGCTACAGATTAACATAACACACACTAAAGCAGGGGTCGGCAAGTAACTTTGGCCACGGGCCAATATTTTTTTTAGCCAGTAGATGGCGGGCCAGCTACATAGAGTAGGCCTATGGATACAAATTAAATACTCTTATATAGGCCTATAATCGCGAAATATGATGGGTCCGTCACCGTCCGTGGATCATTCGTTCAATCGTTTTTTCAAATTAAAACAAAAATTAAAAGATGAAAAACGACTTGTTTTTCCATTTATTTATTTCCTGAACTAAAATGAAAAAACGAATAACAATGGGTTTTCTGATTTTCTGATTGTGCTCAGATCAAAAATAGAAAAAATTAATTACTGGATTAGACAAATTTTAATTTTAATTTAATTTTTTATTTAACACCTTAGGCATATATCAAGGAAATGATTTTAAACAGATCAAGTACTATTGTGGTAACAGATTACAGCCATTTTAATAAAGGTGTGAATAGCAATCATACCTCATTCGCTTAGGCTAGTCCGACTTTTGAACTTTATTCCTTTTTATTTATTTATTATTTATTCGGGACACACACATACACACCTAAGGTTTAAGGAGGTCTGTGCGGGACTGTTTTTTTCCGTCCCGCTCCCACAAGGTTCTATTCAGCTTAAAATACACTCGGTGTTCACCCGCTCTGCAAAATTTAGATCTCGTTTCCAGAATCTCACATTCAAATGTCTCTAACGGAAAGAATGAGATTAAGTAGCCTATAATAAATGCTATACAAAAATTGTGTTCGTGTCAATATAAATATTAGGCTATTTTAACATTGTACTGTCAGCAGAGAAAAAAAAAATACCACAGAAAAAAATTATGAAATATAAATAGCCTAACATAAATTAAATAGGACAAAGCCTATCACTCAAATTTCTAAGCAACATAAACGAAAATCATATTGCCCTACTGACAAATGAAGTAGGTTATTTTCTGCCGAACTATTTCAAACATCCTTGCAAAAAAAGAATGTTGTTGACTGACAGTGGTTTCAGTACCAAACAGCTCCTCAGAGCTATAGGTGTACAGGTGGTCAGAATTAAGTGCGGATACGCTGTCAAAAGATGTCGGGAGTGGGCTATTGTCAGTCAGACCGCCCGCTCCGTCCAAAGTAGCCTACACCAGAGTTCTGACCGCTACCGTCTTTTAACGCGCGAATGGACACAAAGTGGTCAAGCGTAGCCTATAACTAGACGCGGCAGGCGCGAATTTGACGCGCTATTCGCGTCCGGTGTGAACGCACAGTTATACTTTAAAATGTAATCCCGCGCCGCATGATTCCCTATGGGCGTTTCACACAGTATGCGGCGGTGAAATCGCCGCGCGACTACGGCTTTTCTCAAGTAGTGGAAGAGTTTTGTGCAGCATTTAGAACTTCCAAAATAATCCGGCGGGCCAGAAAATATTGCTGGCGGGCCAGTCTTGGCCCGCGGGCCGCCAGTTGTCGTTCCCTGCACTAAAGTCACTGCATGGAGTGCGTGTGGTCGAGCAGTTTGGTGAAAAGATCATCCTTAATATTGGGTGAGAAAACAAGATGAGTAACAAACGCAAATGAAGTAGCATTTGGATGCATTTTAATAGACAACATAAAGGCAGAATGTAGAATTTGTAACGTACAACCTTATAGGTCTGAATGTTTTCTGTTTTAAGTGTGATTTGCTTGGAATGGTTTTATTTAGAATAGTTCAATATAAATAAAATGTTCAGTACACGTGTAAGAGTGTTTGATAGTTTTACAAACCTATACGCCCCCCCCCCCCCCCCCCTCTTATTACTGGTCAAATGATCTGGTTCCCTAAAATGAGCCAGAATTCCCATCATGAGGAAACAACCTATTAGTCACGTGGGTTTAATGTGCGCTACGTCAGAATTTATTCAGCATTTTATAATTTATATTGCATTTATAATTTATAATGCATTTCCATCTCCCATTATTCACATGAACTCTTTTTCGCACAAGTCAAAAACCACCTCAAGCGAGCGTAAAAACTTTTTTGCGAATAAAGGGATTTTTCCCCCCGAAATTTGCCGTTTCCATCACTCGTTTCTGATCCGATACTTCAAAATGCGCATAAAAAAGGGGGATGGAAACATAGCTATTGTTTGTCTGGAGCTGCTGGCGTCTAATACTGAACTCTTGCTTGTATAAACTTGTACTAGTACTATATACTTTAATTTTTTGCTTCAGCTATTATAAAGAGACATCCAATCTTGCATTATGTGTTTTTTGCATTTGGGGGGCGGAGCAATGAAGGGAGGGGTGTGTTTGTTTGGGTTTGTATCAAATATCAACAGCGTTTCTCAGAAATTGCTTACTGCAACTTTACTGTAGGTGTCCTTATTGATTTTCTACGTTTATTTAAAAATCTGAGGTGACTCAGATTAATCCACAACACGCACTTTTCAAGATTTATCTACAGATTTTTAAAATGCAAAAATGCCGTACCGCAAAACTTCAAATAATAGCCCAGGCTTTTATTTTCCCAAATCGCCGAACTGCACCGGCTTGTATTTGAGACAGGCGTCTATATGAGACAGGCCTTTAATTTAGTGTAGGGATGTTGTTGAGTGTAGGCCTAGAGATAAAGATCCAAATAGCATAGGCTGATAGACAGAAAGCATGACAGTAGGAGGTTACCAAATCTGTGTTTGTGTTTAACAGATCAGTTAATGTAAGAATTAGCCTACTATATTTCCGAATGTCTAAAGGGGGTCGCACACCAGAAGAGAAGCGCAGCGCCACGTCTTTAAAATTCGAACACATTATTCTCTATGAGTGTACTTGGTCTCAAATCGTCGTCAATGTATACTGACTTCACCCTGTGCTGCAATATACATTCAGTTTTACACTCATTTACAGAAATCAGCTGCTTGAATGAAAATTGCTGATGTTATCGGATTTTCAGGTGATATTCTCAATTCATTGTTAACGGACGCTCTGAGGTAAAGTGAATTCAGACTGCAGACTAAGCAACTATTGTATTTAATTGTACTGTACAATCATAACATAGTACAGACATGATATTAATTCCATAATATCCTTAAACATAACAATATTGCTGGCCATAAACTGACAAAGTGCGTGTCTGGTGTGCGATACCTCGAGTTGTCATAGATGTGACGCGGCGCTGCACTTCTCTTACGGTGTGCGACCCCCTTTAGATTATTGGCAGCATAAAAAAACGATACCAGTTACTGGTAATATCCATCGAGCCTATGAACTAGTTGCCCAAAACACATCAACAAGAAAGAATGAAGGCTACCCTGTAAAACAACTGCAATCATGTGATACAAAAGGACCCTATTCATCACTATCATCATCACCGTGATCCTCAACTACAAGTTCATTGGCGAATTCCTCCTCCTCGTCGCTCTCCTCCACTTCTCCCTCTCCGGCCTCCGCTAACTCTGCCTGCCTTGCTTGCGCTAACAGCTCCCGCTCAGATGCACAGGGCTCTCTTGCGTGCGCAATCTGCTCCATAGAACTGGCTTAAACAGACGATCTGACAGGTTTAGAAGATTAAATACAACCCGAATCTAAAAAAACAGACCAGGCCTCTATTTGAGACCGGCTTTTATTTATCCAAACCTGTAGCCACACCAGGCGTGTATTAGAGACAGGCGTCTATTTGGGACTCGGCTATTATTTGAAGTTTTATGGTATATATCCTTCCTAGGTATCTTGTGTTACTCTTGTATATGCCCCAGCAATATTTTACTGTACTTTTGTTTTCATATGATGGATTGCAACTGTTGCTGTTATGTATGGATGTTTTGTAACGTCACTTAAATTGTCTTGTTCTGCTTTTGCAGAGAACAGATTACTCCCAGAAAAGGAGAGACAACAAGTGGCTGAACGTCTACTGAGAGTAATGTGCGTAGACCTTGGCCTTCTTGGCGTACTCAGCAGCAAAGACTTCCTAAAACTTGCGCAGACCCTGGTGGACACAGGTTCACGTAACGGGGCCTACTCCATTCGTGAAGCCCTGGGAGATATGAGCTCGCTGGCATTAAAACAGCTCCCCCGTATGTACAATCAGGTCAAAGTGAAAGTCACCTGCGCCCTGGGTTCCAACTCTTCCTTGGGCATTGCAGTGACCTGCCATTCTCAGACTATAGGACCAGACTCCTGCTATTTGCTAACAGCGTATCAAGTAGAGGGTGTGCGACTCCGACGCTATGTGCTGGGACTCAAGGAGGCCTCTTTAAGGGAGAGTCCTGAGCAGATACACCACTGGGTCCAGAATGTTCTGTCGGAGTTTGTCATGTCAGAAATCCGCACGGTCTACGTGACAGAGCCACGCTTGTCTTCTCTGGCCTTTTGCGGTCGCACCGGAGTTGGCCTTCGTTGCGCAGGTTGCTCTCTAACTGCCACGGTTCAGGCTGTTCTCGGTCGTCGCAGCCTGCAAGCACGAGGGCTCCATGAACTAGGTGAGCTTTTGGCTACGTGTCGTGACATTGCTGCAACGACCAGCTTCAGTAATGAAGGGAAAGCTGGGGAAGAGTCTACTGCTCCGCCCTGTTGGGATTCAGTCGCGGAGGCTTTGCTCAAGGTTCACGAGAACTTCGAGGCCACTTGCGAAGCGTACGGCCGTTCGAAGAGCACAGTGCCACTATTACAAGGCCTGAATAAGCACCTTCTTGGCACGCTTGCATGTTTGCTTGCGCCACTAAGACAGGCAGCGCAGGAGCTGAGTGTGGAACGCTGCCCCACAATCCAACACGTCCTTCCCGTCTACCTCCGTCTTGAAAAACTTTTCACCTCTAAAGCTGGTGAAGTGGGTGCTGGCAGTAAGCTTTGCCACTACTTCCTAGAAGCCCTGAAGGAGAACTTCAAAGTGGAACGTATCCATCAAGTCGCAATGATCCTGGATCCGCAGCTGAAGCTGCGGCCAGTCCCCGCGTATCAGCACGAGGATATTATCACAAGGGTGTGTGACATGGCTGCTAATATGAGGGAAGCGGGAAGCGGTGGTTCTGCAGGTACTTCTGTGGACGAGCGGGATGGCGAAGGGCTGTCAGCACCCAAGCGTGGCCGTCTGGACTGTGGATTAGAGAGGCCATCGTGTGATGCTGAAGAGCCACAGGTACGAAAAGAGTTGTTCCAGTACCTCGGCGAGCCACTGTTCAGTGGCACAGGTGACCTGCTGCAGTACTGGAGTTCGGTCATGGACAGATACCCCAGGCTGTCGCGGTTAGCGCTGTGGTTGTTGGCTGTACCGGCTGTAGCTGTGCATGGGGAGTGTGTGAGCATATGCGAGCAGACCTTAGCTATGAAGAAAAAGCAGCAGGTCTCTGCGGAGGAGATGAACAAGCTGGTCTTCCTCAAGAGTAATTTTGCTTGAGACGGCTCAGGGCTTTCAGCTAATGGCACCATAGACTGTTTGAAATGGAGACTTTTTGAAGCAGATGTACCGTCACCTCTCTTTACCCCTTCCGAAAATCCTGATTTACCGTAAGTGTCTATCAATGTGGCACATGATAGAGATTTACAAAGGAAAGGTACATTGACAATTAATTCTCAAACACCCCTTCAGTCCATAGCTTGACTTTGGCAAGGACAACAGAGCAACTCGATGAAAATACAGTCTGCCCGTGGACACGGATGTGAACTTGTGTTTTCGATGTTTCAGTTGAACTACCACTTAAAATTGTGATGTTTTTAACAGTATGTGGTTCATCCATCCTTCTTTTCTTTCTGTGAACCCATCTGAAATTCAGTTAATGGATTATTGAAATTACTTTCAACTTTCCATCTAGAGAAGGAAAAAACGGGGTACTTAGAAAAAGCCATTTTTTTTGCAACAACGCCTTTATGAAAACCACAAACACTCTTTGCTGTGACAGCTAAACAATACCTCTCTTTAGCGGTTTATTAGTGGGCAGGTCAAGCTGTAGAGGTGTAAGTCTTGTCTTAGCCAGGCCCTGATTCAATAATCTCAGTTAACCGGTTTGAGTGTGTTAAGCTCTTGTTCAGACTCAGGAGTTTTAGCCAAGCAGAACTCAAATTTATACTTGGGTCACACATAAGTAAACTGTTTTGCAATTATTTATTTTAATTCTTTGTCAGTTCTCACAATAACGTTGCAATAAATGTTCCGTAGCAGAAGTTATACTCTCAAGCTGACTTCGATGCCTTGCACCTTTGTAGCAACCTTTTTCCCCATTACAGCTCACTGGGATCATTTCCTTCTACAATACAATCTGCAATACCTGAAACGGCCACTTAAACCCCAAGATTGGATTTCCAATAATATTGGGTTATGGAAGTGTATGGGAATGATCTGATGTTGTGTAAAGTTCTGGTCCAGTTGATCTGATTATCTTTTTTTTTTTTTTTTTCATCTTTTTTTCTGAAAAAGTGGGAATAGGGCTATGAAATGCAGAAACTGTCTGTCTCTCACTGTCTCAGTACGAACCTCGCTGAACAGAAGCAGCTGATTGCATTATTGTTTGAATGCATTTTAAGAGGATAAAGCTAAACAAATATTTCATTATTTATGCACTGGATTTCTCTTATTATTTTCCTCATTTATCTTCAGCAGGTAATTAGATTAGAGATAACATTAACTAGAGAAAACTTTGCCTAGATTAGGACCAAAGTATGGTTTAAAAGTAGTTTGTCATTGTGAATAATTGCCGTTTCCAAACAAATTTGTAGAGTTATCTCATAAAACTCATGCTTCCTCATAACTGTTTCGCCCTCATAAATTTCCACTGCCTTTGAACAACTGTTTATTTCAAAATTGTTCTAGTCAACGAACAGAAGTAACAATTTTCACTTCCATGATAAAATAAACGATCTTCAAGAGTATTTTGCAGTAGTTTTTCCAAGGAAAGGTGTGGTTTAGTATTATATAGTTTGTCTTGTTAATGCCTTGAACATCTTTGTGATTATACAGATATGCATGCAGACAATATAAGAGTTTTTTATCTTTAATAAAGTGGCAGAGATCTACAGACGTATAGTCTACGTTCACACAACAGCAGAATACAGTTGTCAGTCCTGTTTTGAGTGCTAAATCTGGTTCCGTTCATTCAATGATCAGTTATAAAAGAGTGAGAACCGTATTCTGTTACAAAAGGGATTAACTCAGCTTTGCAGGAGTCACAACCAAATTAAGAGTTCAGTTATGTGAACAAAACAGCAGTCAATCACACTGAAATGGGTTTAGCATGAGGTGTGCGCTTGGACCCGTTGACCTCTCAGGTTATGCATAATGGTATTGTGTGGTGGGACAGAGAGGGACTAAAGTCTACAAGGGGGAAAAACAGAACTGAAGAGTTTTTGACCACATATATGAATCGTTTCAAGTAAATACTGAATCTTGAAGATATTTGCATGCCTAAATGGGGACTGACTTCGGTTGCCTGTCATTATTCTCTGCTGTTGTTGGTACAAAACAATTTGAAAAGTCACACCAAATACGGTTGTTAATCCCAAACACTCGATGGTACGCACCCCAACATTTTGGAATTGACTGAGATAACCAGAGCAAACACTCGTTTTGGTCTCGTGATTGTGAACAAGAAACATGTATAACAAGAGTTTAAACTATTTGGTGTCCACTATGTTTGACCAAAGATTAGTGACCAAAGAGACATAATATTGTGCAATTTTAACTAAACCACCATTGACAAAGGCGCTTGGTGTTTTCTTAATACTCGTGAAGCTGCTGGTTTTAAATGGCATGCTCTTTTTGAGGTTTATTTTGCCGTAGAGAGAGAGAGAGAGAGAGACTTGTCAAAATGTGCAAATGAGTCAAAACATGTACCTCTTTACCTGTTATTTTCTTGTAGAGACTGTTACGCTTTTAATTGCGTCATTGACAACAAGTTGTTGGTTTCTTTTTTTGTGCATACCATTTGGATTTAATGGTAATGCTGTTGTCAAAACCTGAGATTTTTCAGAAGTCAAGTCAGTTGTAGAGTGGATTATTACCAGGTTTCAGATGAAGTCAGAGGTGACAACTGAAATTTCTTGCTTCTGACCTCAATGTGAATCACAGGACACATTACACCACAAGATGGTGCCATGACCCAAAATGAATATATGTTCACATGCCAAAAAAGTCATTAACACTAAATCAGAGGTCTTCAACCCTGTTCTGGGGATCCACTGTCCTGCAGTTTCACTTCAACCCTAATCAAACACACCTGAACCAGCTAATCAAGCTCTTCAGGATCACTGAATATCACAAGCGGAAGCAGGTTGGATATAGGCAGTGTTTAAGTCCACTTTTTTTATGCCCTTGCCTCACTCACTTCCGCCCATCTTGTTCACTCGGATGCAAGTCATTTTACCTTGCAATCGTGATGCATTGTGGTCTATGGAATATGGATCTGCCTGAAGTGTACATGAGTAGACTCACTACCTCTTTGAAAATCAAGGGGTCAAGGGTCCAAATAAACTTCCCTCGTCCACTTGACGAAGCTGAACGCACTTCAAAATGGCGGCATTGGAAGTGCATAGGGAAGTTCATGAGTGTATGTCCAAAAGTGGAGTTAAACACAGCAATAAACGTTGCAGAGCAGTGGGTCTCCAGGAGCAAGGTTGAAGACTGCAGCACAAAATGCTAGGGTTAACTTTAAAACGACAAGTGGAAACAAAAAATCAAGGAATCTTTGTATATTGCATTAGGCTATAAACTTAATGTTTTGCTATGCTCGTCTGTCTCCGCCATCTTTGAAATATCTTTTTAATAAGACCAAGATAATTGATCTAGGTTGACTGATGTCAGACTTTAAGCATTGTTCATTATTTTTCAAAGTAGGAGTCTGGCAGTCTGGCTCCAACACAAAGCACTCAACAAAGGAATAACAACCGTATTTAGCTCAAATGTGTTCGTAGCCATTGTGTGAACGCAGCCGTAGGGCCTGAATTGCTTAAAGTTAGCATGAAACAGAATTTGCAATAGTCGTTTCTTCCCTACTGTGACTATACGAGTGGAACGGGGTTTAAAAAAAAAAGGCCAGGGCTTGATTTTGTCAATGGGGAATTGATTGGATGGTTTGTGGTTTGCTATTGGTGGATCTCATGTGAGTGACATGTTGCCCCGCCCTCGCGCCAGTAAACACGTTGTCAGAGAAGAAATGTCACTGCCAGAGGGAGGGGAAGTTACGATGGTTGCGAGACACATGAATTAAAAAAAATGATGACATGCGTGGATAATTTATATAAAACACTGCAATATTCCATAAAAAAAAAAAAGAATTTCATGGTGACTTTAAGAATTTAGTTCATACAAAACCGAGCAGGGACGCATGTTGATCAGACTTGGTATCTCACATAACCCAAAATACAGATGATGATACTGGCTAGCATGTGCAGAAATGTTCATATGTAAAAACTATTTTGATAAACCTGGCCCAGAAATATAAACAGCTGCTTTTGAATATTGTCGTCTTTCTCTGTCACCACAAGAGGGCAGAAGTGTCTCAGAAATCTGTCTTTGCAAAGAGTCTCCAAACATCTTACCTCTGTTTTCTAATCAAACATTTCAACTATTTTGATAAACTCAGTCTATGAATATGTCAGACTTCATGAAGGTTTTTTTTTTTTTTTTTTTTTTTTTTCTGGACGAATGTGTGCATTTCTGGGGAAACATAAAAACTGTTAAAATGCTCTTGAGCAGCAGTCAAGTTTGTGTTGACAAATACTAATCTCTGAAAGTATAAAACACTGTTTAAATCACAACTATTTATGGATGTACAACATTTATTAGTATCACTCATTGTTTGTCTGAGAAGGTTTTTTTTTTTTTTTCATTGTAGTCCAGCCTACATTTGTCTTTGACAGGCATTTTTCTGATTTGGTGTATTGAGTTGTTTCAGCTGTAGGTCTAATTTATACTTTTTTAACAACACTATTTTTCTAAACATGACTGATAGAGTTTTCTCTCCTTATCAACTGTCAGTAGTACACTGCGCTGTTCTCAGAATCTATCTACTCCTGTAGTATGTGCTGTGTGAATAAAATATTCTCAAACAAGCCAAAAAAAAAAAAAAAGTTTAGTCTTTGTTTTAGATGGTCACTCTTTATATTTCATTATTTCACCCAAAAATGAAAATTATCCCATAATTTACTCACCCTCAAGCCAACATATGACTTTCTTCTTTCACTCACTTCACGCAATCGGAGATATATTAAAAACATATCCTGGCTCTTCCAAGCTCTATAATGGGAGTGATTTTGTAAGAAAAGTATCCATATTTATATCTTTATAAACTATAATCACTGGTTTCCAGTAACAGACATACACGAGTCGAGTTCCGGCGGAAGAGTGACTTCTGACCTGACATATTGACGAACGCGGAAGTGCATACAATCTTTTTTATTTTTTTTATTTTTATAGTCTCACTTATTTGGAAGTGCATAAAATTGACCTATTATAAATTTTAAACCAAAAACTTTATGTTGATCAATGAAGGTTCATGTCCATGTTATGTGCCAATTACCCAAGAATCTACCAAGTAATTGCTACTAACATTTTTTTTTTTTTACATTTTAAGGTAATTTACGTGAGCATCCTCACCCATCCTGTGTTCTCAATTCATTTTTAATGAGAGAGAGCAGATGACAAAGGGGTCGTTTCACAAGATTCTTGCCAATATGTCATGCACAGCTTCTAGTGATGCACACTGCAAGTTTGGATATGCATTCCTATCGTAAAAAAACAAAAAACAAAAAAAAACAGTCGTCCAGTATTAAATGTTAGACTATTTACATCTTACCTCAGATTCTTTCAACTGAAGCGTTGTGCTAGAATTCATGCTGCTTTCTGTGAACAGTTCAGACACTTTTATCCTTCTATGACTTGATTGGCCATCTCAATAATTTTGACATTGACGAGCGCTGTTAAACCGCTGTTTACTTTATATGTGTGTATAATTTTTTTCTTGTCATCCTGGATCAGAGGATTCTGCATAAGCTCAATAATAAACTAAATTAAATAATAAATTAAAGCCAAAAATAAAAATTACAATATATTAACAATAATTTTAAACAATAAAAAGAGCAAGAATGGACACCTGCAACAAACTTGTTAGGTTCAGTGTTTTTTTTTTTCTTTCTGAAATTGATTTTAATATTAAAAGTGGGGGTGTTTAAAACAAATATTTCGATTAACTATTATTAACCACGCCTTATTTTACGTTGTTATCAAAACAGCTGTTATGATGAACTGAGGAATAAACGTTCGTCGATAACACATTTTGTACCTTCAAATGAAAGTACCACCATGTGTGTTTGTGAGACCTGCTCATGTCCAAGAAGCATTGTCGTAGATTTTTCCCTAAACCTAACTATCTGGGTCGTCTCCAATCGTCGTTCCCTATATAGTCTACCTGGGTTGTCTCCAATCGACGTTCCCTAACGTCTCCAATCGACGTTTACTATATAGTGTATTAATGTATTAATATATATCTACCTAACTAACTAACTTGCTTCCCTAACTAGCTTTATTGCTGCGCAGCATGCAATGATCGACAAACAGCAAATGTCCTCCATCCATGCTTAAATCACGGCCGGAGGATCTCACAAGCAGTTCTCAGGGAATCTCTCTCAAGAAGAAGCAAGGCCGGAGGATCTCAGACAAATTCCATTGAGAATCCCACCAGCTAACACAAATACAACAGTTTTTATAGAATAAGGAGGTATGGTAAAAATGTCATGTTGCATTACATAATTTCCCCACAATTTGATTGGTTTTCATAGACAAACCCCTCTGTTACTAGGTAAAAATGATTACTTCATTGTTAATCACAAGATTCAAACCTAGTCATCTGTCTAGTTTCATTTCCCATCTTTGTTATTTTTACACTCACACAACCAAAGTAAAAGGGGTATGGCAACACAACATACAACATTCAAAAACACAGGACAGAAAGTTTTAGTACATTGTGTTTCAAAGTGTTATCATGTTAGGCCTAAAAAGGGAAGTAAGGTAAGGTGTTAGAGTTCATATTAGTTTGATATACAGTTTACTATTTTATTTATTAAAAATCCACCACAGCATGTGACTCAAATAAAAACTCTGGTTACTAGCGTATCCTCGGTTCCCTGAAATGACGGGAACAAGCATTGTGTCAGAGATTATCTCTACGTTCCGTTTTCTTAGAATAATGAAGCCTGATTGGTTCACGTCTGTGAATTTCAGAGACAAATGTTTTTTTTGCCTGCCAGAATAGGCAGAGCCGACTGCCTATTTAAGTCGTACAGAAATGGCTATCTAGTCAGACTGAACCATGAAAGTGTGGAGGGCCCCATGCAGGCTACTAGAGTCAAGGACTTAGAATGTCCAGAAAGGGTGACCGTCTGAAGGTATGGCTATTTTAGAAAACCCACTGAGGGTGGAGCCCGGTCTACATGTTATGTCTATAGAGGTGCCTGGTAGAAGGTGCCCTAGCCTCATTGTGTAGAGATCGTGTTCATGACTTGGAGGCTACCGTCGAGAGGCCATAGGTGGAGGCTCCAGAACTCGGGTTGGGGATGCCAGATTGACCCTTTCGCTTGGGAAAGGAGGTCCCTTCTCAGAGGGATTGGCCATGGTGCTGCAGACAGCAGCTGGACCATTCCCGGGAACTACAGCTGGTTCTGCCAGAGTGGTGCCAAGGCTGAGTAAGACCGAGCATCTGTGCTTCCTGATTTGACTGACACCAGAGGGGAGCAGTGCTACCGGAGGGAAGGAATAGACATTTACATTTAATCATTTAGCAGACACTTTTATCCAAAGCGACTTCCAAATGAGGATAGAAGCAATTCAGCTAACAATAGGACAACAATATGCAAGTGCTGTGACCCTTCCCAGTTTAGTCTAAAGCAGTATACATCATTAAAAAAAAAAAAAAAGAATAGAAGAGAAAAGAAAAGAAAAATGTTAGTATTATTGGATCAAGTGTTGCCGAAAAAGATGCGTCTTCAGCCGTTTCTTGAAAATGGCTACAGTCTCAGCAGCTCGGGTTGACTTAGGCGGGTCATTCCACCAGCAGGGAACAGTCAAGGTGAAGGTCCGAGAAAGAGATTTTGTGTCTCTTTGAGATGGCACCACAAGGCGACGTTCACTTGCAGAACACAAGCTTCTAGATGGAACGAAAGTCTGGAGTAATGATTTTAGGTAAAAGGGAGCAGAGCCAGTGGTTGTTCTATAGGCAAGCATCAGTGACTTGAATTTGATGCGAGCGGCAATTGGCAACCAGTGCAATTTTGTGAGGAGATGTGTGACGTGTCGTTAAAGACCACTCTTGATGCAGTATCTGGAGCAGTTGCAGAGTTTTTACAGTGATGCTGGAAAGCCTGCCAAGAAAGCATTATAATAGTTCAGTCTGGATGGAACAATCGCTTGGACAAGGAGTTGTGTAGCCTGCTCTGATAGGAAGGGCCTGATCCTCCTAATGTTGTATAAGGCAAATCTGCAGGATCTAGCAATTTGGTCTGTGAAGTTCAATTGACCCTTCGCAGGGAGTTTGATTGACAGGCTATCTGACCGATCTGACCAATCATAATCCATCGGATCCTCCATTTTTGTCTGACAAAATCTGATATGATCTGTTTCATATCAAAAGTAAGCTGGTCTGTCTTGTCTGTCAGCGTGTTGTCAGTGTCCTCTCTGCTCAGCGATGTATATTTCACTGCGTGAGAACATGTGTGGCGTGAGAGAGGCGTGGCTTGTTGGACATAGCAACAGCAACTAAAGGGGGCGGGTCTTTGCGAACAGTCAATTGATCATCAATCACAACTCCCTGGTCCAACAAGGTCCCTGGCTGAGCTTGATGGAGTTATGGATGATGAACCTAGTGTTGGGTTGGCCGGGACCACAAGCAGCTCTTTCTTCACAAGGTTGAGTTGAAGGTGGTGGTCCTTAATCCAGCAAGAAATGTCTGTCAGGCAGGCTGAGATACGAGCCGTCGGATCCTCTGGTTTGAATGAGAGGTAGAGTTGTGTGTCATCAGCATAACAGTGATATGAAAAAACATGTTTCTGAATGACAGATCCTAGTGATGACATATAAAGTAGATGGAGAAGAGAAGTGGTCCAAGCACTGAGCCCTGAGGCACCCCACTAGCTAGATGTTGTGACTTAGACACCTCACCTCTCCACAACACCCTAAAGGACCTACATGAGAGGTAAGAATTGAACCATTGGATTGGTTCTTCGTCTTTAGGATTGACAGGAGGATCTGGAGGTCGACTGTGTCAAACGCAGCAGACAGATCCAGCAGGATGAGAACTGAGGATTTGGAAGCTGCTCTTGCCGGTCTCAGAGCTTCAATAACCGAGAGCAGGGCAGTATCAGTTGAGTGTCCGCTTTTGAAATCAGACTGGTTGTTGTCCAAGAGGTTGTTCTGTGTAAGAAAGGCAGAGATTTGGTTGAAAACAACTTGTTCAAGTGTTTTAGCAATGAATGGAAGCAGGGATATTGGTCTGTTATTTTCCAGATGTGATGGATTTAGAGGCGCAAATGGGGCTACCTATTGGCCAATGGTCCTTTTTCTTTGAAAAGAACATTGGGCAGTGGGTACTCTCTGCCGACGTGAAGAGCTCCTGGGGGCGGTCCGTACCGGGACAGAATATCTGCTCCTGTGTTCGTGTAGCCCGGCACATGCAAAGCTCGTATTGTAAAGAGATTGTCCTGAGCTCACTGGAGGAGGCGGCATGCCAATCTGTTTAAAAGACAAGTTTGTACTGTGGTAAGAGTTTCTTATACATGTTCAGTCATACTAAAGTTCCTCTGTCTTGTAGGGCTGTACATCAGTTACATCCGTGACGTCAGTGGGTCGGGATGGCTGGAATGCAGTGACACCTCCATCAGAAAATCCAGCTGTGCAAATGCAACACATAACACCAAGAAGAACGGCAAGAGGTAGATACTAGTGCTCAAATAATGACTTTACAGTCAACTTAGCGTCTGGCTGAACTTCTCCTGGCTCCTGTTAACAGCTGTACAATCCTACATTGTCTTCCTCGTGGCATTCCTCACTGGAGAGACACGGTTCATCACGTCACCCCAGGAAAAGCAGGATGTGCCTATACCATCGGGAAAAAAAATATAAGAAATAAAAAGATCAAATATGAAATGGCTTTCCCTCCATTATGAGAACTTCACATCTTCTCAGAGCTGGTAAAGTCAGGTGAGAACTTTGCACACTCCTTTGCATTGGTTTTGATTGGGGTGAGTGTCAATAGTGCTTCATCATCACTGCTAGTAGACGTTCTCTTCAGAAGAGCAGTCAGTCAATTGCAGAAGCTTTGGTAAAATCAGTAGAAATGAGCAGTGCATGGTGTTAAAACCAGGTGATGGAAGAGTTTGCTTCAAAAAGTGCTGTCCTGGTCAAAGAGAGGAGCCTGTGCGACTAGAAAACATATTGAATGTTAATTGAGTAAATGTAGTAAAGTGAATAATAGCATCAAACAGTTAATTGCATACTTTACGAGGGTAACTTTGACAGCCCTAATAAAACTGATAATAAATAAATAATTAAATGCACACAAAAAAGAATTAAAGTAAGAGTGTAAAAATGTGACATCCATTACATTTTGAGAGGTTAAAATAGTTTACAATGTCACTTCAAGTAAATAACTTTCTTTATACGGGTTCAGATTACATTAAAAATGACACCCGCTGACTTTAGACTTTTTCATTAAAATAACAGATCAGATAGTGAGTCTATAACTGGCCAGTTGCTTTTACTCATTTTATGTTTGTCTAGTTTATGATGCCATCTTAGTCACATTATTAGATATATTTAACTCTGTTTAGTGTGTCATGCAACTTACGTATTACATTGCAATAGATTAAAATCATTTGAAATGTTTTACTTTTCTGCTTTTAAAGTCTATGTAAAAAAAAAAAAATTCTAAAATATTGTATGCATTTTCTAAGAAAAATAATGTATTTAGCCTGTATTTTAACTACAGTTCATGGCACAAAGCACCGTTATTAGATGTTTTTGCACTTTAACACCTAAATAATGTTGAATCTAACATAAGGCGCTCAATGCATATTTACAATTAGGGTAAATGAAATCAAATGAGATGATTTTAACATGATTTATTGAAAAGAGTTCTGAGGGCAGAGATGTAGGAAAGCTCTTCTCCTCAGAAGACACTAGGTGGCAGTGCAATATTTGCTTTGCACTTTAAGCTGCTGCATTTCACAGCAAACCATTCTGATGACCTATCAAACATGTGTTTCAGTTTTACGCTGTCTCGCTGTTTGTTGAAAACAGGAAACGACTAGCTGTCTTTATTGGTTCTCTCTCTAAGCCAGTCAGTTCTTACAGAAGTGATTCAGAAGAATGTCAACAGGTAGAACATTTTTTCACCAGTTTCATCAACAGACCTGTATAATACAGAGAGTGTCTGGTTGATGGTGTTGTTAAGATTTTCTCTGCTTTATCAATATAAAAGGAAGTTTTCCAGAAAGGAGACCCACAGGTTTGGCTTCCACTGATGTAACCCTGATTTATAACACTATATTTCCTCACGTGTGTGGAATATATCAGCCGCTTCTTCAGATGCTGGATTCTGTCCGGTCTCTGTTTTATATTGAATCAACAGAACTGGATCAAATTTATGTGAAAGTGGGTTTCTGGCCAAGAACCAACCACAGTTTGATTTTTAACACGCCAATTAGGGGCAAATAAATCTACAATAATACAAAGATGCAAAAAGAATATCGTGAAGTGAGTGGGTCTACAGAAAACTGAAGCAATCTAAAGTAATAATTACTAGCTGATTATTTCACAAACGTAATACAGTTTTGCTCATGGGTGTCAAGTTTACTTTACTTTCAACACATTTTAAGCCACAAACCTGACTTATATAATAATTATCCCAGTATCTTTTTAAAACATATTCTGTGCACCTTGAATCCCAGAACGTGCGTTGTTGTATGTGCAAACATGTCTTTTGTCATGAAACCTAATCAATCACATTATGGAGTTCCAGCTCTCCTGTTGTGATGTCTTTAACATACTGTCTATGGCACGCTCAACCACTTTCAGCTATAAAAGAGCTATTTAGATCATACATCTGACCTCACAGACAACAGCAACACTGCTAATGTTATTCCAATAAGTTCCTTCATTCAAGGTCAGTTTGGAGAAAATGTTATTTTCAAAGATTGAACAGTTTGTGTCTGTTGACCAGATGGAGTTCATATTGTGTTTGGACTTTAAAGGGGTCATGAACTGCATTTTTTTAACCGTGTAAATCATGACATATGAAATAATAGTCTGATTTTTTCAATTTGATGGAACAGTTCATCGAACCTTTAGATAAAATATATCTTAAAAATGTTTGCAAACGTGTTTTTTGTTGACTATCATCTTTGATACATCAAGGCTCATGAAGTGTGATAGAGAAGGCAGTTAGTAGATTGTGTGCTACAGTTTTGATCCGGTTTATCATTTTGAGGCCTTAGAAAAATACAAATAACTTTAGCTGAATTTTTACATCAAAAATGTCAAAATGTTGTCATGTAAACAGCAATAAACAATGTCTTGTGCTGATGTAATCATCTCTGTACGTAATAAAAACAAGGAAGTAAATGATTCGTTTTTGCAGCTTGGTTTCAATAAAAGCTGTTTTTTGGACTAACAAGGAAGTTTTGAGTTCTTACAGTAATAACTTATAGCATGTTATTACAATGACATCTTATATGTTAATTGAAATTATTGATTTCTCAATTCATGACCCCTTTAAAAGACCAAAAATATGGCTTACGATGCAAGTGAATCCATTTTGTGACATTTTGCGATCCTGTTCCCACACGATTTCCTTTACTCTGTCCACTTTTCAGATATACGTACATTATATATATATATATATATATATATATATATATATATATATATATACAGACAGACAGACAGATAGACAAATAGAGATATTTCTGCGTCTCAGAAATTCAGACTTTATGGTAATTGTATAAGTTTAATACTCTATTCTGATATTGAGAGATATAAAGTCACTCAATCATGCAAATTATGCAATGAAATATAATGAACTACTTGCAATATATGTTGCTTGCTTTGTCAAAATAAATAGATAATCGGCCATTAATGAATAAATGGGGGGAGGGTGGGATGTGTTATTGGTCTTTTTATTTAAAGGAATTAAATAATTGAAGGATTGAAAGGGATTTAAGCAAAAACGGAAAAGGAAATAAGAGCGGTAAGAGTTCCAGGTCTGCTGTAGTTGTGAAGTAGGCCTGATTAACTATTTGCACATATTATTTCATTCTAAAATATGCACACATTCACTCTTATTTGTGTCTAATATGTCAAAAACGCAACAAGTTTCTTGCCTCATCACATTCAGTTATGAATTACATGAATCATGTAAATGAGAGCATATTTTCAATTCAAAATGGTGAAATTTCATTAAAAACAAACAGTTGGGTAGTTTGCATTAATGGATATTACTGTCAGTCACTGAACATTTCTATCGTAAAACAGTTGTCAAATATACAGTATGTTTACACCGTAACCCCAACTGAGCCTCTGATCTGATTGGTCATCTCTCGATCATTTAAACAATTTGTGCATTTTGACATCTTGTTGCCCTCAATGTCTCTGGTGGTTACGACCCTGAATGAAAGTACTTTAAATGAAATTACATCGCAGCACTTCAGATTCGAGGACACTCTCTCGACTCTCTCTCCTGATGTGGGTTTATATTGAATGGCAGAATTGCTTTTAATTGGATCCAACTAGGAACTTTATTGCATTAAACTTGTGGTGTCTGGGAATTTGTGTAAATTTTATAGTCATTTCAGTGTCAACTTTACACCGCTACATTGTGTCATCAGACAGAGGTTAAAGACAGATTTCTTAATATGGTTCAGATATTTAATGGCATTATCACTTAGGATATTTGACTCCTAGTGAGATATAGTTGTAGTTGACTGAAAGCGTTAGAGTTTGCGGTTGTTTGGTTTGTAGTTTGGTCTGTACTGTACTGAGACTGTCGTTTAGCCAGAGGCTGATGCTGTAAACGTCTCAGCCTTGATAATTCATCAGCGCAGGGTTTTTATAGTAGCACATCACTGTAACTGCTTAACACAAACCATCTAATGAGGCCTAACCACCTCCATATGGACAAGAAAAGGCACGAGGAGAGACTGTTTTACATCATGCGCTCACTGCGACAAGAATTACAGCCTTTAGTAATGCTTCATAACAGGATCTAAAATGATCATGCAGTGCGGTGAACTGGACGAGCACAATTTATGTCTCAATTTGAATTAAAAATTGTAATTCAAAGTTTAAAACGAAAGTATAATTAAAATAAAACAAAAACAAATGTTTGAATATGAATTGTCCATGTTTACATTCAAACATGTTTTGTGTCTGAGATAAATATAGAAATTGTAGTTTATCAATAATTGATGTATATTTCATTAGATTTTTGATACTAGTTTAATATTTTCTTTATTTATTTTTATGCTTTAATATTAGTAATCCTACACGTGTGGTTGTACCATTTATTGTCTTCATTTACAGGTCTTTTTTTTTTTTTGTAGAGCACATTTTAATATAAGCCATTCTATTACACACTATTATTAGGCTTCCTTGTTACAGTGTAATTAATGTAAATGTACGTTTACTCGACAACGGCGAACTTAAAACAGAAAAAGTTTTCTTTTGCGTTTTTCGTGTGCAGACGACAACTTTGTCAAAACGATCCTCGTTCACACGGATCCGTGAAAACAACTAAAAACGCTGTATTCTGCTGCCAGGCCAGTAGTTGGCGATGTCACTCTGTAAAGAAACACTACATGCCTATAGACTGAACACGTAAACACGACGTCACCGTTTTCCCAAATGTGGGTTTGTGTAGTTTACACAGATGATAACGGTATCAGTTTCAAAAACATGCACTTTGAAACCCGTTTTCAAAGTGTTGTGTTTTCAGGCCCCCAAAACCATAGTTCGAATTACAGGGGGTACTGGGGGTACCCCCCAAAGGGACAGAAATATCAGTTTTGGGGGGGTCAGATAATTTTTCTGATATTGTGAAAAAATATAATTACAGTTACAATACAAGTCAACTCCTATTTTCACAGTAGGAACATTTTAATGTAAAGCGATTTCAGACACCCCTATTGTGGACCGTACCATTTTTAACCACCGTGGCTAGAAGCAACGGAGATAGAGAACGACTTCAACTTCTCAAGCAAGTGTCAACGTTGAATGACAAAACGCTAGGGAAATTCCTCCAGTATAGGCTAAATTCGGTTTGCTGCTGACGTGCATGGGTAAATGTAAGTTGCTAGCTGACGTCTAGCTTGTTGATTTTACAACCTTCATTTATTAACGTGTTTTGTTCTTTCATAGCTCATGTCACGTCTTCATACATTGAATTACCGGCTACTTACCCACTGAGGCTAGTAAAGTGGACCTTGGTTAGTTACCAAGATAATTCTCTATTTAAATCAAGCTTTGTATGTTACCGCTATGTAGTTCTTCTGTGGTAGTATGGTTTTTCATAGTATGCTCCTTAATCACATTAAAGATTGCTCAGGTTTCACATATCTCCAAGTAATTGTGTTGATTTGACACTGACTACCATAGACTATAATGGAAAATTGGTTTCTGTTTATACAGTATATGAGAGGGTTGGGTCTTACCCCCAGGACTTATGAAATCTAAAAATAAACCAAATCAATATTTCATGAAATAGGCAATTGGCTTCTTGTAAAGGTTTTACTTTTACTAGTAATTAGAAAGGTATTTCAGTGCACTTAACTTCTAACTTTTGGGAGTTGATCAAAACAGTTCTCTTTTGGATATATAATAACAATGAGATATTCTGTAGCCTACTGATTATCAGTTTGTCGCATGTTTAGACCTTGTATGTGTGTTGCACAACACATGTTGGACTTGGCGATCACGGTGGGGACTGATATGGTAGTGGACCATGATGGGCATAGAAGAAATGAAGGAGCAGTACCCCCCAATTATGGTGGGGTAATTCGCACTCTGCCCAAAATGCCGTTGTCGTGTAAATGAACTGTCAAAACGCACAAGTTTTGAAAAAACGGTGTTGTGTAAACGGCCCCTAATATTAATTAAAGGAATAGTTCACTTAAAAATAAAAAATCTGTCATCTTATTCTCATCCTCAAGTTGTTTCAAACCTGTATGAATTTCTCTCTTCTGCTGAACACAAAAGAAGATATTTTGAAGAATGTCAGTAACCAAACGGTTGATGGACTATTTTTTCCCCTACTATAGAAGTCAATGGGGTCCAACAACTGTCTGTTTACCCGTGTTATCAGATATTATAATAAATATGTTTGTACTACAAAACATTAATAGTTACACTTCTGCACTGTTATTAACTGATTAGTTCATTCTGAACACAGCCACATATCCAGTTATAAAAGTTTTATTATTCTTATTACTTATCCAGTTTTATTATTATTTTCAATTAAATGTGCAAAAGTTATTTAATTTTTTACATTACAAAACCCAGCTGTTTTAACAGGGACCTTTTATATCCAATGTATTTACAATGAAATCAAAGTTATTTGTGCGTGGTGTTTATGTGTCTGTGAGCGACTCTGTTACCTTTGATTTGTGTGTGTGTGTGTGTGTGTGTGTGTGTGTGTGTGTGTGTGTGTGTGTGTGTGTGTGTGTGTGAGTGTGTGTTTATGTGAAAGATGAATGTACAAGTTTTCCGTGACACGTAGAGCAGTGGACATCTGAAGCAAATGCTTTTGACTTATAGTATAATAAATAACAGTGGGGGAGCGCGGGGCACAACGCAACGCGGGGCTAGTTGTACACTTGTTTTAAATACTTCCACACATGCTAGCATGACGAAACGTGGTGTATTTACTAGTTGCCATATCAACACTATATAGAGATAAAATTGCGCCAAAATTATTTTTTTATTTTTTTTTGGAAGATATCCATAGACATTTATTAAACCATAGCAAAAGTACATTTCTTACTTAAGTTAATTTTTCATCTCTATTTTTTGTGTTTTATATAAAATTAAAATCTTCAATATGTTATTTAACAGTTGAGATAGTTCTTTAATGCTTCGCTAACTAGCAGAAGACACTAGAAGTGTTTAAATCCCAGTTGTGCCGGTGGGGCATGTTGTCACACTGCGTTACAATGAGCCCCTATTAGAAATATGTTATTATATTCTATACTTTTATTAATTCTATTGAGAAAACATGAGAAAAAGGTGAATAAAGACTGAGAGTCAATGTTCAGAAGTGACTAATTATTTATTTGTTTTGAACTATGTTGTATAGCTGTGTTTTCCTGTGTTCGTAGTCAAAACTCAAAAATGAGTTTATATTTTATTATTAAAAAATGCCATTATTTTATATGAATAAGTTCCATCCATCCATCTTCTCTCGCTTATCCGGGGCCGGGTCGCGGGGGCAGCAGTCTAAGCAGGGATGCCCAGACTTCCCTCTCCCTAGACACTTCCTCCAGCTCTTCCGGGGGGACACCGAGGCGTTCCCAGGCCAGCCGGGAGACATAGTCCCTAAGCGTGTCCTAGGTCTTCCCTGGGGTCTCCTCCCGGTGGGACATGCCCAGAACACCTTCCCAGGAAGGAGTCCAGGAGGCATCCGGAAAAGATGCCAGAGCCACCTCAGCTGATCCCTCTCGATGTGGAGGAGCAGCGGCTCTACTCTGAGCTCCTCCCGAGTGACCGAGCTCCTCACCCTATCTCTAAGGGATCGCCCAGCCACCCTGCGGAGAAAGCTCATTTCGGCCGCCTGTATCCGGGATCTTGTCCTTTCGGTCATGACCCACAGCTCATGACCATAGGTGAGAGTAGGAACGTAGATTGACCGGTAAATCGAGAGCTTCGCCTTGCGGCTCAGCTCTTTCTTCACCACGACAGACCGGTACATCGACCGCATTACTGCAGAAGCTGCACCAATCCATCTGTCAATCTCCCGTTCCATCCTTCCCTCACTCGTGAACAAGACCCCAAGATACTTAAACTCCTCCACTTGAGGCAGGAACTCTCCACCAACCTGAAGAGGGCAAACCACCCTTTTCCGACTGAGAACCATGGTCTCGGATTTGGAGGTGCTGATTCTCATCCCAGCCGCTTCACACTCGGCTGCAAACCGTCCCAGTGCATGCTGAAGGTCCTGGTCTGATGGGGCCAGCACGACAACATCATCCGCAAAGAGCAGAGATGAAATTGTGTGGTCCCCAAACCTGACCCCCTCCGGCCCCTGGCTGCGCCTAGAAATTCTGTCCATAAAAATTATGAACAGAACCAGTGACAAAGGGCAGCCCTGCCAGAGTCCAACATGCACCGGGAAGAAGTCTGACTTACTGCCGGCAATGCGAACCAAGCTCTTGCTCCGGTCGTACAGGGACCGGGTAGCCCTTAGCAAAGGGCCCCGAACCCCATACTACCAGAGCACCCTCCACAAGATGCCGCGAGGGACACAGTCGAATGCCTTCTCCAAATCCACAAAACACATGTGGATTGGTTGGGCAAACTCCCATGAACCCTCCAGCACCCTGTAGAGGGTATAGAGCTGGTCCAGTGTTCCACGGCCTGGACGAAAACCGCACTGTTCCTCCTGAATCCGAGGTTCTACTATCGGCCGGATTCTCCTCTCCAGTGCCCTGGCATAGACTTTCCCGGGGAGGCTGAGAAGTGTGATCCCCCTATAGTTGGAGCACACCCTCCGGTCCCCCTTCTTAAAAAGAGGGACCACCACCCCGGTCTGCCAGTCCAGAGGCACTGTCCCCGACCGCCACGCGATGCTGCAGAGGTGTGTCAGCCAAGACAGCCCCACAACATCCAGAGACTTGAGGTACTCAGGGCGGATCTCATCCACCCCCGGTGCCTTGCCACCGAGGAGTTTCTTGACTACCTCGGTGACTTCAGCCCGGGTGATGGACGAGTCCACCTCTGAGCCCTCAGCCTCTGCTTCCTCAATGGAAGACGTGACGGCGGGATTGAGGAGATCCTCAAAGTATTCCTTCCACCGTCCGGTGATATCCCCAGTTGAGGTCAACAGCTGCCCACCTCCACTGTAGACAGCATTGGTAGGGCACTGCTTCCCTCTCCTGAGGCGCCGGACGGTTTGCCAGAATCTCTTCGAGGCCAGCCGATAGTCCTTCTCCATGGCCTCGCCGAACTCCTCCCAGGCCTGAGTTTTTGCCTCCACAACCACCCGGGCTGCAGTCCGCTTGGCTAGCCGGTAACCGTCAGCTGCCTCAGGAGTAACACCAGCCAGCCAGGCCCGATAGGACTCCTTCTTCAGCTTGACGGCATCCCTTACTTCCGGTGTCCACCACCGGGTTCGGGGATTGCCGCCTCGACAGGCACCGGAGACCTTACGGCCACAGCTCCGAGTGGCCGCGTTGACAATGGAGGTGGAGAACATGGTCCACTCGGATTCAATATCTCCAGACTCCCTCGGGATCTGGTCGAAGCTCTGTCGGAGGTGGGAGTTGAAGATCTCTCTGACGCGGAATGAATAAGTTAATAATTGTATTTTATTTAGAAAATATTTTAGTTTGTCTTGTATATTTTTTGTTATTATATCAGACATTTTAAGCTGTCATATGGTCTTGTTACAATGTGCCCCACCTATGGGGCATGTTGTCACATTTCACTTCCATTCTTTCGGGGTATATCAAGAAAAAAGTATATACTGTATTAATAAAACAAAACCACATAATTGTACTAGAAATGTGTGAAATTAATGTGGAAAAAAATAAATACTATGAACCATAAGCAGATTTACACAAACTGAGAAAGTCAAAAAGCGTTACTTTGTGCCCCGCTCTTCCCTGTTATTGTAACGCTTTCTCCAAAAAAACTGTCTTGGTGGAAAAATCTTTACATATGTGAAATATGTGCAATTAAAAAAATAAATAAAAAAAAATCAGTTGTGTAACTGTGTTGAATTTTCTTTAGAATCTAATTGACCCTTCGCAGGGAGTTTGATTGACAGGCGATCTGACCAATCATGATCCGCCCTTTTTGTCCGACAAAGCAGTCAGGAGAGTTAGTAGATTAACGTTGGAGGATTTGAACTTGAAAGGCGGTGTGTACTGACATCTTTCCACGGTTAAAACAACATTCCTTATGTTCATTCATGTTTATTTGATGCTATAAATTAGAAGGAAGAAATGATCGGTTCACGAGCAGCTTTAACTGAGACTCTACAGCGATCTGTCAGACACAAGAAAGACACATAAAACGGTATTTATTGTTTAAATTTCCTCAAAAAATTACCAAATTTGAAAGTTGAGACTTTGTTTCATATCAAAAGTAAGCTGGTCTGTCAGTGTGTTGTCAGTGTCCTCTCTGCTCCGCGATGTATTTTTCACTGTGTGAGAACATGTGTGGCGTGAGAGAGGCGTGGCTTGTCGGACATAGCAACAGTAACTAAAGGGGGCGGGTCTTTGTGAACTTCTCCTATAATTCCAGTGCAATTTTACCACCCTGTGGATGCATGGCACATTCTATTTAAATTCTCATTTAAACTCAGGAACTGAAAGGGAGCATGCTTCTTTTCTCTGTCACAGTCAGTACAGTTACGAAGCTCAAGACCAATCAACCGCTCTTAATGTGAGGATTTTGGCTGGATTTGTGGATGACTTCATCCTCAGATGACACCATGAGAACAACAGAATTGGTTACGCATCACCTCTGTCTTGTTTTAGAGATTAGAGTGAGTGGTGGGACAGCAACTGCTCTTGCTTGTGACTCTAATTAACAGCAGTTGTTCAGTCCAGGATGTCCAGTCTGAATGACAATGTATTATCCTTCCTCCCTGGGAATTTATATGTGAACACTCAGCTCATGCTTAAAGTCCCCCTGTGGTGAAAATCAAGGTTTAATATAGTTTATATGTCTATGTGGTGTTTTTAATATGCTTTAAAGTCCCCCTGTAGTCAATTGCTTTATCCCTTACAACTCATCTTTGATCACTAAAATGACATTTAAAAAAAAATTTTCCTTGAAAAAAAATTCTTGAATGTAACTCGACACTCTTGCCTCATTTAGTTGCCTATACGCGGTTCTAATATGCAAATGAGCCCCGCCTCCACTCACTCAGCTCAGAGATCCACTGGTTGACGATCACACGTTGATCTGATTGGTTACAAGGTAGTTTGTGACGTCAGAAACACCAGCGATTTCAAAGCGTGTTTTTGAGACTGTCTTTGGTTCACTGCAGTTTTAAGGAGGAAATACTCAGCAATGCTGTCGACTTATGAATTTACACATGGTTTGTCTTAAAGCGTATTAAAAACACCACATAGACACATAAACAACATTAAAAGCTGGATTTTCACCACAGAGGGACGTAAGGAAAGGAAACTTTACTATCAGTGTGCAGAAATATCCTCCATTTATGTGCACCTAACACTGGAGATTCTTCTAGTTGCAGTGAGCTAAACAAATCGTTATACAGCAGTGGCCAAAAGTGATGTCCGGAGGGGGTATTTGTTTTTAACGACCCTGCAATGTCAATAAAACCATGTAAATATGAGGGAAATAAGGTATTTATGTGACAAAATTATTTGCCAAAAAAGGAAATCTACAGGTTTTATTTGACTATGCAGAAAAAAAATGCATAGAAAAACAAAACTCTTATACATTGACTACAAGATAACAATTTTTTAAAATATTTTGTTGGTTCTCTCTTGTTTTTGCATTCGTTTCTTTGTATGACAGCCTGGACAAAAAATTATGTCTGCACAATTTAGCATGTTTCATTACAATAGAACAATTGACTCAAAGCGCAGCTAAAAATTTTTTTTACAAAAAAACAAAAAAAAATATTTGAATAAAGGATAACAGATGTCAATTTTCCTAGACTAAACATCACTTTTGGCCACTACTGTATGTCATAAATCATATTAGCACGTTTTCTAATCAGGCACAATACTGAGGCCTTATAGACGGGCTCATTTGTTTATGAACCCGATTTTTCACGACACATGAGCAAATATAAATACCTCTATAATATATAACAGCAGTAGTACACCTATTTACATTTCATGTCAAGACGAGCACATTAATGTGTTTCTCTAATAGAGCAGCTGAGGAAGTTAATGGTAAAGTTGACATGTTTCTTCTTTCTACCCTTCTGACTGCTGTAATGTAATGTTTTTCCTCTTTTTGGAACGTTGTGAAAAAACTTTTTCTTTTGCTGTTAAGGGCAGGTTTGATGACCATGACGATTTCTGCTTCTAAGAACCTGAAAAGTGTGAAAAGCCTCGATACTTGACAAGATATAATAGTGGAAGATGAACAAGGGCTTTCAAAACTGTCCCAGTGATGCACCGAAATGATCATTCTTGGCCACAGTATATTTGCTTATACTATTATCTTTATTTTCCTCATAATGAATGGGTGTTATTGAACTACGGTTCCCAGTATTTGCCTCAAGAGGACCTCATTGCAGCCTGTAGGCCAGTGATGTACAGGATTACATCCACGCTTTGGGGATTTTGGTGGATTTTGTGTGCCGGATTTTCTGCTGTAGCTTTGTTTGGAACTATTTTTTGATGGCAGACCAAAACAGACAGACAAACTGGTGATATCATGTCTAAAATAAAAGATGCTCAATATAGAAGACTTGTTAATTGAACATTTGCAATCATGTGGTTTTTCTGAATATCATCACGGCCTTGATCCGAATCACAACCATGATGGTGTTTGGGAAAAACAGCGCTTTTACTCGGTTGTTTTTGCTTCTAACGTAATATACACTATGTGGTTGAAGCATAAACTAAGTTACTTGCAGAGGAACATTGTTTTGCTAATTTATTGGAATTTTGCATGAATGAATCTGATGCTTTGTTGCGTATCAATGTACCCATGGTTATCTTACCAGTAAAAAAAATTAAAAAAAGTGCCTGATCAATAAATCAAACTAGATTTTTATGCATATATTAAGTAATGCTTTTAGTGCACAATGCTATGGTTTGGTTGACGGGGCTTAAGGGTAAAATAGGAACAACGGCATAATTAATAATCCTAAATTTAGCTTTACTATAAGAAACATACAGCTTTTCAAAGCAAAGGAACAGAATGAGCACTACTACTTTGTGAAATGTCTTTAGTATCATGTAGCGAGACAACAGAGATTTTTCATATTTCGGGAACAACACTTAAAGACAAAATGAAATAATCGTGGCCATAAAGAAAACCCTTGAGTAACATAAACTGGATAGTAAGTTTGAAGGGATAAATGTAAATAATGGGAAACGAGAATCATCAGCAATGTTGCATTAATCGCAAGATTCTAATGTTCATTTGATTGCTCTTAAAACCAAATGCAAATAGACTTTATTGTGAGGTTTCCATTATAATTGTTTACAATTATTACAACATTTACAAAAAGAGGGCTGTGCATTTAGCTTGTTTTTTTAGAATGCATTAATGGATTATATTCCAGTGTGTTTTTCCTTTTCTACTCCAGGCTATCAGAAATCAGCCTAGAGATTGACGTTTGGAGGATTATCGTGTTATTGTCTTTCAAACATCATGCCCTGAATCTTACATGACCGCGTGTTGTTAGCACAGGTTACCCTTTGATGCTGAACTGGAATAAGATGTGCAACTCTCTGTTTATGGTCCATGACAAGATTAAGGTATTTTCTCAAATCAGTGTAAAATAGCAACACATACTCACAAGAATTTTGCACACATGGGTGTGCATTTCTATTTTTGTAAGGCCCTAGACGGATTACACAACACACCGTGATGAGTAAAGCTGTAATCTTTTTTTTATAGTAACAGAGGACAGAAAGGTCCACATGCTCTTGCATGCACAGGTGAGGAGTAATGATTCTAAATTTGACGAACAATTTAACGTGACTCTTGATAATGTAGCCATAGCAGATTAGTCTGGAATGTAATTGGTTATACATGATCTGAAGGATGCCATCGCAGTTGAGCAACAGCACACACTCACAACCTTCAATAGGCTACACCATCAATCTCTTCACTACTTCTTTCCCAGCATTAGAAAAACGTTGCGTCGTGCACCTTTAGCGACAGTTTCAAAGTGAAATGTCCAGTGAGTGGCGCTTAAAGCGTGTTTAGATTTTTCCGGATAAATATTCAAACGTTTTATGACTTCGGAGTTTGTACGTATCACCGCAGCTCTGAAATGTCCGGTGAGTGGCGCTAAAAGATTAATGCTCCATCGAGTTTTAAAATAACATACACCTACTCTAAACCCTACACCTACCCGATAGTGTTAACATAAGCAAATGTGACACAAAAACGCAATCGTTATCATGGCATTTTAGTTTGTTTGTGACCTGCATCTGATAACTGAAACTGCAGTGATATGTACGTATTGGTACGTATTTTGCGTTTTGCAAAAATTTTGCCACATGTAGGCTATGTGTTGTTCCTTCCTGTTCACTCCAAGAATGATAACTATAATGATGACTATATCCACACCAACACACAAAAACGTCCTGTTTATTATGCTGCAGTTTTGTCGTCTGCCGTTAAATGCTTGAGCTCTATAAAGCAGGATGGATTCTGATTGGCTGCAAAAAGGTCTTTTAGTGATTCTAACGAGATCGTTCCTCTGTGCCGTTACAGTGGTGTGGACTTTTCTATTCTTTTACATTTAGAATTGTTTTTACAACATCTTTATCGTTATCATAGTTATCGTCCTTGGTATGAACAGGCCTTAACTGGGCAAATGGGTTGTGTTTAAAGTAGCCTCGTCCTCAGACATCACGGATCATTGGCTGAACTTCTGATGCATATGGCATGCAGATTTTAAACACTTTGGAAGTTTCAAAGTCGCCTTCTGATTTTCTTTAACAATCCACTGGAAACAAAGCTGTCGTGATGCCAAGCCCCCTTATGGAAGAAGAAAGCTGTCATGTTTAAAGACAATGAGTGATAATCAGGATCAACTAAACGCTGGAATTTCAGATGTGAACTACAAAAACACGAATTTGTGAAAACGGTGACCGGTGAAAACACATGGTATTACGCGTTCAGTCTATTGGCGCGTGTGTTCCTATACAAGGGGACATCGCCATCTACTGGCCTGACAGCAGAATACAGCGTTTTTAATCGTTTTTGCGGATCCGTGTGAACGTGGATCGTTTTGACAACGTTGTCATTGTATGTGAAAAGCGTTTCAGTTTTTAGTACATCATTGTCGTGTAAACGTACCCCAAGATTCATATGAATTAGCTACCAATTCAGCAAAACATAAAATACACTCAAACTTGTCATAATTTGCCCACCTTCATTTCATTCAAAACGGTTTTCTGTAGAACTCAAAATGAAATATTTAGCATATGTTAAGTGAATAATAATAATAATAAGACGTAATATAGCACAAGTCATATTAGTAGTTTGTGTCAATTTAGGGGGCTTTAGTACTTTTTAATATGGAAAAGCATAGTTTGGACATCAGAATTGGGTAATAATCATTGGTCTCTATATTAGTCTGACAAACTAGAATCTAGTCAAGGGTTAATCAGTCTTACTTTACAGATCTACTCTTTTATGTAACTGACATTAAAAATGTATGTCCAGTTCTGAAAAAAAAAATAAAAAAAAAATAAATGAAATGACTAACTTGTAAAACTAGTCTAAGCAGTTTATTCAATCAACCACAGCCACTGTTTAGAGTTTACCCAATGATATTGGACAAATTAAGCCACACTGCCATTGAATACATAGGCCTGGTTTCACAGACAGGGCTTAGATTAAGCCAGGATTAGGCCTTAGTTAGAAACGTGCCTGATCTTGAGTCAAAACAATGGCACTGACATATTTTAAGATATCTCAGAGCAAGTTAAAACAGCTCAAACATGCATTTTAGTCTGGGACTATAGACTTAAGCCTTGTCTGTGAAACCGGGCAATAATGTTACATTCAGTGACTTAGAGAACCCAACACAGAGCCATTTAAGTTTGAACATTGCCTTTCTAAATTGCCTTTCATATTTCTTAATGAAGAGGTCATAACATGTTTGGAAAATATACATGTTCAGTTCAATAACTTGACTGAATCATGAACAACAGCAAAAGTGAATAGATTTGAAAATGTTTTACTTTAAAAACCATTATAAAATGCACAACAGATCAGTAATTTCAATGTACAATCAGATCTGTTCAAAAAAATTTTTTTTGTCTTGTTTTCCAGTTAAGAATATCTGAATATCCTTAAAACAAGCTAATAAATCTTGAATTAGGTTTATTGTTTTCTTTTCTTTCCAGATTGTAAGGCATAAACCTTTTCAAATGTTGTTTTGCTTAAAACTAGGAAAAATAATTTCCCAAACTTCATTCAAGATATATGATCTTAAAACGGTCTGAATACGCTCATATTTTAAGCATGTTTAGCCATTAAAATACTTGATTGAGGACATTATGATTATTTGTTTGCAGTGTGTTGAAAGTTTAATGACATTTTTAATTGATCTGTTAACCATTCTTTCATCCAAGTTTTCATTGAAAGCAACACTCTAAAAAATGTTTGGGTCAAATATGGATAAACCCAGCCATTGGGTTAAATTTAATTAATTGAATTAATTAATGATTTTTTTTTTTTTGGTTGGTTGGTTATTTTTAAATGAAAATTTTAACCCAATGTTTGGGTTTGTCCACATTTGACCCACATTTGGGTTAAAACAACCCAGCATTTTTTTTTTTTTTAGAGTGAATTATGAAGTATTACCCCATACTTTGCGACATGGAATTTAGTGGAGCTGAAGGCTTGCTCTGAAGATCAGTCGGGGTGAGCTGACCGCTGAGACCCATGCCATTCTTCTGTTCTGTCTGGACAAAGAAAAAAAAGAAAGAAAGAAGTGGTCTCACCACTGCAATGTGACAAAACTGAGACAAATATTTAACATTGGTTTGGCCCTGTTTAATGGTAGGTAGCAATTTTCTGCTGTCTGCGTGTTCGTTTACACCAAACAAACAGAGAACAAAAGCTCTTGTGGCATTCCTCACCAGCTCTGTCTCCACGCTCCACACAGATGGTCTGCCATACAAAGGTGGACCACCTCAAAGAACTGAGGAAATCAACTCGCCAACAATTTATGTAGAATAGCGCAAATTCCTAGTCTTTGTCCTTCTCCATCCCTTTCTCACCGTCATATTTGTTCCTCTTTTAGAGGGGTGCGTGCAAACGTGAAGTTTTCTTTCGCACCGTAAATTAAGTCCAGTCACACGTTACAATGCATTCACGTGATAATGTACTACTGAGGGTTACACTATATTTTAAGGTGTCATTGTTAGTGTAGTACTGAGTAATATTAATTAACAACATGCATTGACTGTCCGGTTAAGATTAGGGTTTGATTGAGGGTTAGTTGCATGCAATTATGCATGGCAAGTACATGTAACTGTAACAAGGACACTGTAAAATAAATTGTTACCCTATACTGAGATATTATAATCAAGTACATGTGCTTAAGGAGTAAGCTTGTTATTATTTTATTTTAATTATACAATACAAATGAACCTAATTGATATAATGCAAATCATTTTCTGTATAAAAATCTATTAAATGTTTCCACTAGCCTGCCTCGGTGGGTGTCATAATTTTTAATCAACACTTTACAATAAAGTCCCATTATTGTCAATGAACAAAACATTTGTTAGTTTGTTTAATAATCTTTGTTAATGCTATTTAAAAATGTATTTGCAATTTATTGCATTATAGTAACTAATGTATCTAATGTTAACAGATGGAACCAAATTGTAATGTATTACCATAAATCATATTTCTAATTTATGTAGTGCATTTTGGTTCATTTTGATTCCAGTTAGGCTATAATAACATTGTCTGGTAACACACACTAAAAACAAATTACTTCACGTGGTAACTGGTTTTATTAAATTAAGAAATATTATGGCTTATTCAGCCTGACAATATTAGATCAAATAAGTTTTTTTGTTGTTGTTTTATTTTTTATTTTTACAGGGCTACTGTACAAGTGATCCAGTGCGACTCTCTTGTACTGCGAAAACTTTCAAATGAATGAAATTGTTTGAATTGTAGCCGCTAGAGGGACACACACACACACACACACACACGCACACACACCCCTTCCCAACTCTGGAAACACTATCCAACACTCTTGGAGGAGCATGTGTGTAAATGCTCCTGCCGTCAGTGCTTTACCTGTGACTTCAGCACATCACGAGAGGAGGATCGCAAGGAGAGAAACTCATGTAGGACCGAAACATGGGCTGGTCTGCTTCCATCACAGTCTCACTCTTAAAAGACTGAAGGATCCCCACCAGAGCTCACAGCATACATGAGCAGAGATCCGCGATGCTCTGGACACCTCCGGACCTCCTGCAGACCCTCTCATTGACTTCAACTTCAACTTCAGCACAAACAGCATGTGAATGTGCTCCATCCTCAGATATGACAGCCCGTCATGTTTGGACGTGTTCTGCGCTCACGAATTGTTCTTGAACATTGTTTTGCGAGTAGAGAAAGACAGAAGTGCACAGAGTGTGAATGAAGCTCCTTATTCATTGATTACTGATCGAATCAAAGAACTAAAAAGAAGACTCACTTTTGCCTGCAGAAGGAGTAAAAAGAACAACTCCAGCTCGTAGAGCTTCATGGATTTGTGTATCTGGAACATTCGTCTTTGACAAAAGATTGTGAAAGAAGAGGAAAAGAAAAGAAAACAACAATAACAAGTGGAAGGACTTTGGAGAGGAAGAGTGCGTCCGTGCGCAATTCTCTGGCCACCCTCCTCATCATTATCATCTCTCTAGTTTTTAATAAAATGAAAGTTTGGACTTTTCTCCAGTGTCTCGCCATCCTGCTCGTCCTGTGTGTGGGGTCAGACTGCGGGACGGTCCTGAGAAAGATCCGATCCAAACGCGAGCTGGTGAAGATCAGAGAAGCCAAAGCGGTCTTCCCGGGGGCTTGTGCCACACGGCTGCCCCGGGGCAAGCGCTCTTTGCCGGCACTGGACCGCCGGCTCCCCCGCCAGCGCGGCCGCTCCTCTCCAGCGGAGGATGCGAGCTCCTCTCGGGGGAAAGCCGTGTATTTCACGGGCAGGGGGGACCAGCTGAGACTCAAGCCCGGCGTGGAGATACCAAAGGGCAATTTCACCCTCCAGATGTGGGTCAAAGCGGAGGGTGGGCAGCGTTCCCCTACCGTTATAGCTGGTAGGAACAGATTTATGCATTTTACGTGAGTTTGAATGTTGGTGGAAGAGTAATGCATGTGAATGATGGCGCTTGACCGGGTGACTTTGACAGTATTAACTTCCAGATAAATCAATCAGTTCCAGTAATCACGTCAACGCAGAGGCTCCATTTAACTCATTTCTAATATTAGCTAACGAGACAGGAACATTTTGCAGCTTAGGTTTGCTGTTTCAGATCTGAGCGCGAGAGTCTTTGCGCGTTTGAAGAGGCACCGGGTTAACGCGCACGACCCTCGAATCCCTGAAAGACCCCAAATCCCCCCCACCTCCATTCAGCTCGGGGGGAAACACATGAGAAAAGTGAAGCTGTTCTCAGCGTGCAGATTGCCTTAAACGCGCGCATCGGTTACACAAATGACCAAATCGCATTGCATTGCATTTACGTTCTCATCCAGTAGCCGCAGACTTCAGAAAGCGCAATTCTGAGTTTGCAAACACAACTGTTCTGTACGTTGACGCGGGTTTTTCAGTGAGTAAGCATTACACCATCGCTTTCGATTCCGCTTTCTGCCGACAGAGAGCGTAAAAGACACAAAACTAGTCTTTTTCTGAAAGTCATGAGCAAAAAAAAAAAAAAATGCTGGCTGCTAGACGTGAGTTTTTTTCCAACGCTGTCACGCACGACTAGAAAAGACCAGAGTGAGAATCCACTAGTGATCCGGCAGTGGGCATCACTGATTTACGCGGGGCTTCTGATGTCAATGCACCCCCCCCCCACCTCCCCAGTAACCCACCACACTGAGATGGGATGACATCATCTGTTTCAGGCTTGCAGTGGGTTTGCATTGGACTGAATGCCTGACCAGCACAGTATCTCTCACAAACACGCATGTATCCGATCCGTAAATACATGCATGATGATGCTGTACTGTGACATAATCAAAATGTAATACAAAAGTCTGACATCACATTCAATATTTGGGATTTTTCCATTTATGTAAACAAGGATTTACAAATTATGCGTTATGGCATTACGCACTGTAAGAAACGGATAATTACCAGCACCTTTTACGTTAAGGTAATGACCTTCAACCCTAATGCAATGTGTCATTTAAAGTAGGGGTACAACACCTGTGAAAAATCAAGACGAAAAAAAAAAGATGACTTTTCTTTGTGTCAATTAAGATTCTGCACTATTTTCACTGATTTCAACAAGCTCTCACTAAGCATATTTATGACATTGACCATGTGAAACTGTAGATCAGATTTCCTTGCTTCTGCACAAGACGTGTTTTAACTGGAACGTTTTCAAATCATGCTGTTATAACATGGATTGAAAAAATCAGCCTACAAAAATGAAAATTCTGTCATCATATACTCACCCTAATGTATGTTTTTTTATGAGGATGGAATTAAATATGGATATCATAAATCCATGCATTATGATGTTTTGACTCATATAGATATATTTTTGGCTGTGATGTACAGCATGCACTGAACTCTATGTAGACTGGCTCGCCCATAGACAGGGACGGCTGCTACCTAATAAATTCCTTTAAAATATATATATTTTTTCAAGGTATTTGAAGAGCCCTTGTCAGTGAATATCTGTTGTGTTAGGATATTTAAAAGAAACAAAACAAAAAGAAGTGATTGAAGTGGACTCTGGCTTATGTAGTCATGCTTAATCTTTTAAATCTAATTCATGCCTCTGAGAATGAAGACATAAGGCACTTGTTTTGAGGGAGGCCAGTGCTTATTTTCAGCAATCATTGTTCTTGTTGTTGTTTTTACGCAGCGTTAGTCTTAATGTCAAGACTTAATTTTGTTATTGTCTTGTTTTGTTTTTTGAGTCATGTTTTCAATCTATAATGCAGAAGATTGAAGAGTGTGTGGAAAGAGGCTGCTGAATAGGAGCATTTGACAATATGATAGGAGCATTTGAGTATTTGACAGCATTTGACGTAGGAAACATAAAGCTAAATTCAGCTCCACAAAACGCTTATAAATGTCCTAACGCCAGTAAGTTCAGCACCCCGAACAGCGCTGCGTTTGTGTCTGCAGGATGGATGGTAGATTTGGCTGAGTGCTCTATAGACCATGAACATTATTTACAGTCATGACTTGGCAGTTGAAGAAGAACCTGAGACGGACATCACCAGACAGCAGATTGGACAGAAGATCTTGCTTGTTGAGATGGAAACCGTACAGGAAAAACCAGATTGTCTTAATTTGAACAAAACCGAATGTCTCCAACGGTTCAACATGCTAGATTGGTGTGAGAGCAAGAAAAAAGTGCTTAGCTGACACTGATCTTCCATAATGATGAGATACAAAATTGACTTGCACAGCAGATCAGATCTGAGATACATTGCAAGCTTGACCGGTTAGGTGACATCAAAGGAAGGTCAAAACATGGCTTGACAAAGACACACTGTACTGTACTGTACTTTTTTGCTATATAAACTTGTGTAATGCATTTAACCCCCAGAATCCCTAACCCGAGATAATATGTAAGTGTGCCACGTGCAAAGTATTCTTTTGATCTTGGACTGGCCCGAAAACAGCAACAGCCTAAACTGCACACACTACTAATGTCATTTCCTGATCCCATCCCTTCCTCAGCTACTCTGTTGTTTTCTGTCAAAGCATATTTTGCATGATTGTTTCCTGACTTGTTGCAATTGTATTTCCCTCCTAATGCATTTGTTCTTGTACATTCTCAACCACAGGTCTCTTCGACAAATGCTTCTATGCCTCCAGTGATCGTGGATGGCTGTTGGGAATTAAAGCTGTGAGTGAGCAAGGAAACCGTGACCCGCGTTTCTTCTTCTCCCTTAAGACGGATCGAGCACACAAAGTTACCTCCATTCATTCGAATGCCCGCTACTTGCCCAGCCGCTGGGCACATGTGGCTGTGACTTACAATGGCCTCTATATGAAGTTATATGTCAATGGTGCTCAGACTGCTGTTAGCAGGGAACAGTCAGGTGATGTCTTCAGCCCCCTTACTAAAAAGTGTAAGGTAAGTTTAATTCTTTCAGCCTTTCAGAATTGAACTTTTTGCACAATACCTTGAAGAGTCACACACAACCAATAAATATATATATATATGTATGTATGTATATATATATACATGTTTGTTATTAGTTAATGGTGAAGTGTGTAATTTCTGTTTCTCTAGGTGAACCAAACAGAACTGCAGAAATATAAATATTTTTCCAAAAATAGGTTTCCAACCAGGCTCATTGGAAAAAATGTGTCTGTGGCAACATTTCTGCAAAATTTGCTTCTTGCACATTTCGTGACATTTCCATTGTGTCTAGTAAGTTGCACTACATGTGCTTTCAATTTAATCCAATTGGCTGTTTGGAAATGAAACGTCCAATGAGTGGAGCAAAAAAGTTAATACTCTATTGTGTTTGAAAATAATGTTCCACCTACCCTAAACCTAACCTATAGTGTTAAAGGGATAGTTCATCCAAAAAAATCTGTCATGATTTACTCACCCTCAATTTGTCCCAGACCTGGACGATATGAATTTCTTGAACCAAACAGTTGATGAGCACCATTGACTTCCATATAATATTTTTTCCATACTATGGAAGTCAATGGGACCCATCAACTGTTTGGTCACCAACATTCTTCAAATATCTTCTTTCTTGTTCAGCAGAAAGAAATTCATACAGGTATGGAACAACTTGAGGGTGAGTATAAGATGACAGAATTTGCAATTCAATGAAATCAGTGAATTGCAGTGAGTTTTGCAAAAATGTAGACAGAAGCACCTTTTTTTCTTCCTTCTAATGAGCCTGTTGTTGCTGAATTGATGTCATTCCAGCTAATTTTACTGATAGCACCACAATATACACAAATCAACCTACCAAGGGCTAACTTACAGAGCTTTCCACATTTAACACTGGAGTATTTTATCAGAAAAAAGTTACACTCTTCACCTTGCCAGATCTTACATAACACACGTACTGTATGCAAATACAAGTTAACAGATAAATGTAACAAAGTGTTCTGATCTAAAACTCAAGGTGCTGATGGTGGGTGGAAATGCCTTGAATCATAACTACAGAGGCTCTGTGGAACGTGTCGGTTTGTGGCGACAGGCTCTCTCTCAGAGGCAAATCATGAGGGACATGCATGGACAAGAGGACCCTGAGGACCTGGTTGACCTGGTGATCCGCGAGACCTTTGAACACCCAGCGCGCAAATGGCTGGCAGTGAAGGACGGCAGTTTCCCGATACCTGATGAGGGTTCTCGTGCTGGGTTGTGGTCTTTGGACACCACCCTGGAGCCTCCAGCCTGCGGACAGACGGTGTGCGATAACACAGAAGTGGTGCGCAACTACAATCGTTTCTGGAGCTTCCGTCGCCCCAAAACAGTACGATACCGTGTTGTGAACGTGTTTGACGACTTTCAGCGTAAACCCACAGTCACAGATCAACAGATTCACCTGCAGCATCAGCATCTGAATGAAGCCTTTAGCATGTACAACATCAGCTGGGAGTTGACTGTGCACAACGTCAGCAATTCCTCTTTGTATAACCGTCTGGTGCTCGCCAACTGTGACATCAGCAAGGTGGGCGATGAGGATTGTGACCCTGAATGCAACCACACCCTGACGGGCTTTGATGCTGGTCACTGCAAGCCTAGGACGCGATGCCCTGAACATAAACAAGGAAATGGCATCTGTGATCCAGAGTGCAACTGTGAGAACTATGGTTACGATAATGGAGATTGCTGTAACCCTAGCATCACCAATGTGACCAAGACCTGTTTCAACCCAGCTTCTCATTTAAGGTAAGCTGTGATTTATGATGCCAACTTGTTTAGTAAGCTGCACAAATATTTCAGAGATTGTTATTTTGCATTTATTTTAAAATATGGTTTGCTCCTTGTGGTTGTGTGAGTTTTCTGCTTCAGTTAAATGCTAAACGTGGATAATTGGGCATTTAGGTATTATAAACATTTGCATCATTAATTTCTGCTTTGAAACAATGTGTATTGTGGAAAGCACTGTAAAAAATTAAAGCAACTTGAGGTTAAGGTACAGGTAGCGGTGGGGTCCGTTGGCCTACACAGGCTTCACTTCAAGTCCAGGCATAAGTGCAACTTTCCTAGCGGCTTGGCTTCACATTTGTCAGTCAGCGCTGAATAGGCATGTAACAGTAGTCATATTTGCCCGTTTTTGTTCTTCTTTTTTATCTTCAGTGTATTGCCATAAAGAGTTCTGAAAAACTGGCAGTTTATTTCAGGTTAGAAGTTTTTCCTTTGAGTTTTCCACGTATAGACGACACCATTGTCAAAACAATGCCCATTCACACGGATCCGCGAAAACGACTAAAAATGCTGTATTCTGCTGTCAGGCCAGTAGATAGCGATGAAACACTATAGACTAAACACGTAATATGCATGTGCATGACATCATCGTTTTCAGAGATTCACGTTTTTGTAGTTTACACGGAGACCGTTTTCAAAAACTTGCACTTTGAAACCCATTTTAAAAAATCTGCGTTTTCAGGCACCCAAATGCTGTTGTCGTGTAAAGGGACGGCCAAAACGCATAAAAAGTTTGACGTTTTTAGTTGAAAACGGTGTCGTGTAAACAGCCCCTTAGTCCGGTTCCAGGAGGGCCACTTTCCTGCAGATTTCAGGTCCAACACACCTGCCTGGAAGTTTCTAGAGATCCTGAAGACCTTGATAAACTGGTTCAGCTGTATTTAATTGGGCTGGAGTTAAGCTCTGCTGGATGGTGGCCCTCCATGAGCAAGAATGGACGACCCTGGAAAAGAGCAAAATGGGGGAGTTCAGATTCATACCTCTGCTACCTCTTGGTATGATGAAGCTAAATATTTCTTTCAAATCTCCAGATCATTCTCCACACTTCAGTTGCATTAAAAGGTTATTGAAAGGGAGAAGCTGAAGAGCATGTATGAATAGTGGCCATGTCTCTCTAGGTCAAGGGTAGCCCACCCTGCCATCCTGCAGAGTTTGGCTCCAACCCTAATCAAACACACCTGAACCTGCTAATAAATGTCTTCAGGATTACTCGAAAATGACAGCCAGTGTGTTGGAACGGGGTTGAAACTGAAGGGTGCAGGAAGGTAGCCTACCCCTACCCTAAGCCAGTGTTTTTCAAAAATCACTTTTTCACGTTTTTTTTTTTTTTTTTTTCATTGATCAACCCCAGTACAATCAGTACAGTCTCTATGAGTTGAATTAGGTATGTTAGATGAGGGAAACATCTAAAATGTGCAGTGGTGGGGGCCAGGACATGTATGGGAAGCACTGGTCTAAGTAATCTGCAAAGGCAATTGCGGTTTATTACTGTCTCTCACAACTCTTAATTTATTACAGTAGGATATTCACTCCATGAACACTTCAAGAAAAATGTTTTTATCAAGGATTTTGTCTGGTCCGTTGTATGATGATTTGCTCCAAGCTTTAAACACCACTATTTTCGCCAAAAGAAGACAAAAAAAATGATCCAAGGAAATTGGATTTCTAAGTCTGAGTACCTGAGGCCACTGGATAGAAAGCACAAGATGTTCACAATTCCACCAGAATGTAGATGGTCTGGTTTAACTTTCGCTCTATGTGAATTGTAGCAGTGTTCATTTGTTTCAAAAAACAGGTATAGCCCAAGGACACATGTAGCAATCCAAAGCTATGAGATTTGTTTTAAAGAGGATTTATTGGCTTTAGAAGTAGTTTTTTGGTAGTTTTTTATTTTTTTATTTTAGTTGGGTGGACTACAAAGTAGAAACCACAATTTCAAGGAAGCTTATTTCTTGTTTAGAGTGGTCTCCAAGCAACTATTTTGTTTTCAAATTGTAGTCATAAACGATTGTTTACAGAAGTGCACGCAGCTTCATGGGAAACGTTTAAACATTCCATGTTGTGAGAAAATAGTGAATGAATTGATAAGTGAAAACTACCTTTTACATCTTTGTTTTGATCTGTATGATTCATCCAAATATTCCAGTACTGTCCTTGAATTTCGTCACGCCTTAATTGAGCTTCTCGTTCAAGAGAAAGCAATGTTTTCTATTAGCCGTTTTGAAGGCTTTCCAGGCCGCAGAATCACATCCAGTGGTATTCCTGGAGCTCTTTAAATGACTCTGTGTGCGGGCTATGAGGTGACATCAGTCACAAAAAACACGCAGGTGGTTTTTCCCAAATATTATCCCATCGCAATCATCAAGAGACTGTTTATCACTGGACATCCAATCCAGTAACAGAAATCAGCAGTTGGCCAATCCTGAGCATTCAATGGAAATATTGCAACTGATGGATGAAAGATGGTTTAGAAAGATTAGAGTGAGAAGAAGCAGAAGAAGAATTTTCAGATAAGCACCCCAAGTGGTTGTTTATTTTGTTTTGATTATGGGATGTCTAGGGAGACAGACTGATGGCTGCGCCGCGAACATTCGTCAACATTCCGTCTTAATTGTGGAATTCTGGAAGAACACTGCGCTACATGCGTGGCACAACAATGGCTGTGTGGTCGGAGGTTTATTTTTGTAGACCCGAAGCCTGTTACCACTTTTCTTGTTTGGAAATCTAGCTAACAGGAGACATCGGGTTGGAGTCTCTGAAAAATGTGAATGATATCTGCTTAAGTTGTCTAACATGTTTTAGGCATGTGTTTTAAGTTATTTCTCCATGCTTTTTGAAGAATGTATACAGTGCCAGATTGTTATTGCAAGCAAACAGCCTGTCTATAGAGAGAGAGAGAGAGAGAGATTTGTGCTTTATCCTCACAAGCTCACTGATCGGATCTGACGGCATATACCTTGGACACAATTGTGGTTAACCCTGAGCTAAAGTTAAACACTTGTGTGAATCCTCACCATGTGCACATGCTGTACGCAGTAATGCATCCCTGGGTTTGGATCACTTTGTAGATGTGCAATAAGAAAAATGTCTGTCATGACTTTGGTCCAAAGACTAGTCACAGGTGAAAGGTGATACTACGTTATCATTTGGCTTTCCCCTTGGCTATTGTGTGTGTTGGGTTAATTGATGAATGGGGTTTTCTGAGCTGTCACATGGGTCATCTCAGGGAGGTCTTTCATCAGGTGCTTTACAGTCGTGTGAACTCTGAGTGCCAATGAAGCCCATAAACATAACATAACCTTAATGGTTTAGCCCTAATGGAGTGCTCTTGTGTAAAACGAGCTCTTAGCATGTTCAGTTAAAGGAGCTACACACTCATAAAAGCACCTGTCTCTGGAAAGACACTTACATGCGCAAGCCTGGTTTGGTCTGCTAGCTTGCTGCTAAAACGTTAATGCGGACCAGACAAGGGAAGCAGAGAACAAGGTTAAATGGATTCTTGAAAGCGATGTTAAGAGTTGCTATACAACTTCTCCACAGGCATAGTAGAGACAGTGCTAATGAAAGAACAAAACTTAGTGCTGACTGCTATTGCAGATAAAGAATTTGAAATGTAATGCTAATTAGTGATAATTTCATTAATGAAACTTTTTTAGTCAAGGGCCAAGATTTGCTTTTTTTTCAGCCACTTTGCAGTGAGGGAAATGTAGATTTATGGGTGTGTCATAATGAATGCCAAATATGCAGTGGATGCATCAACCAAATAAATGATCTCTGTCTCTGGCTCCAGGGCCTATCTGGATGTGAAGGAGCTAAAAGAGATCCTCAAGCTGGACGGTTCAACGCACCTCAATATCTTCTTCGCCAATTCCTCAGATGAAGACCTGGCTGGAGTTGCTACCTGGCCATGGGACAAGGAAGCACTGACACATCTAGGTACTGAGAAATTGCTACATAAGCATAGTCCAGGTCAAGAGTTTGAATTGCGTTCCCGCAGTCATTTAATGCTGAAAATATCACTGTCACAATCTATTCCTATTCCTATACCTATACCATTTCAGTGGTTCCTACTCCCAAGACTCTCTGTTTGCTCGTCATAAATTATAAAAATTGTTATAGAGGCCTTGAGTAAATGATTAAGGAAGTAAACAACGTAAGTCGACTAAACAATGATGAAGAGCATGCAAAAGAATATGATCAAAATTCAAGTACATTTCGGCTACATATACACTGCAAGAAAGTGCACAGTTCAAGAGTTTCCCAAAAGCATTGTAAGCCTACGTTGATCATAGAACCATTGCTAACAATAGTCTCTTTTTGCCCTCCCTGATTACAACTACTTACACAGCACTCTAATTACTTATAAATATTGAATATGAACACGACCAAACATGATGTTTTATTGCATGTCGATGCTTTTAACATTTTTTTAGTGGTAAACCAAACATCAGAACACTGAATATGATTGCAAAGGAAGACCAGAAAACATCTTACTTTTGAAATAAACAATGATCAGGGCAAATCAAAATTGGATTTGGTTGACAGTGTAAATGCAGCCTTCATTCCACTAATTCAGATTCACTCTATATCACTTCAGTTTTCTACAAAAACAAAATCTGCTCAAAAAGACAAGTTGAAGGATAACCTGTTGTACAGTAGATCGCAATGCAAGTGCAAGGGTCTAACATTTCAAAGGATGTAATTTACATGACATACAACCAAATTTAAGTTTGTTTGACTTAAATACATTTGTATTTCAAATCACATAGTATAAACTACTGTTAAAAGGTACAAGCACATCAGGGTTTACGCTGTGTTTCTTCTCTTTTCATAGGCGGTATAGTTCTGAATCCGTCTTTCTATGGTACATTTGGCCACACTCATACCATGATCCATGAGATCGGTCACAGTCTGGGACTGTACCATGTGTTCAGAGGCATCTCAGAGATCGAGTCCTGCAACGATGCGTGTTTAGAGACAGAGCCCTCGCTGGAAACCGGAGATCTGTGTGCCGACACGAACCCCACACCCAAATACAAGCACTGCAGGGACCCTGATAACGGCAACGAAACGTGTGGCAACCACAAATTTGAACAAACGCCCTTTAATAATTACATGAGTTACACAGGTAAGAACAAATACACGGAAACTCCCCTTTCTCAATCTGCCTTTTACTAAGTAAATCACAAAGCCAAATAGTAAACAGATAGAAATACTGCTATAATTAATACATTGACTTATTCTTATTCACCACAACAGTGTGACTTCTTAGTGACTTCTTATTGGTCAGAAACTTCACCCCTCTCTCACCTCATGCTTGTAGCCTGCTTGAAGAGCACTGAAAGCTTAAAGCATTGGTAGACATTTCCAAAACTACTAAATGGGATTTCTGGGATGCGCACAATAAACGGACACTACAAAGCATCCACACATTTTGAAAATAGCATTTGGTCACTAAAAATAGGGCTTTTATCCTTTTTTTGAATAATCAGTCTAACATTTTGCCTGTAGGGTAGGGCTGTCAGGTTGGAAAAGCAGGTGAACTGTGTATCATTTGCATATCAGTGATAGTAGCCATGTGTCTTTATGCTAAGTGAGCTTGTGTATGTCGAGAAAAGGAGGGGACCAAGCACTGAACCTTGAGGCACCCCAGTAATGTGACGACCTCTCCTGGAAACTTTAACACGATCTTATGCTTTATAAGTCTTTATAAGACAAGACTTAAGCCACTGAAGTACCATACTGGTGATTCTCAGGAGGATATCACATGAGGGCTGCCACTTCTGTAGCTGTAATGTTTGGACTAAATTCCCAAAAATTGTCTTACTAATGCTAATATCATAGCTAGCATTTTATGTTCCGTTTACTAAATACATACTGTTAAATAATATTTTCATGCTTTTTGCATAATTGAAGACTTGTTTGTAAAAGACATAAAAAAGTATTCATACATTCCTTTGCACTTTCTTTTTGACTAACTGAGGGTCTGTGTAAAAATGTATATGATTTTTTTTTTTTTTTTTTTTGCACAGTATATATTTGTTTATTTCACTCTTTATTTAGATTATAATAGATCTTCAAATGTAATGAATATGTTTGTAATATTTTAAATTATGGGACTCTGGAACATTTGAATTAACTTTTTTACTTAAGTTTGTCACATTGCTAAAAGTTACTGTTTCTCATGTCAGTTCAAATTGCCAACTGTGAAAAATGAAAAGTATTGATTTATACAACGTTGTTCTTTGATCTTCTCAACAGGAATGCCTTTTCATGTGCCATGTGCTATCAGAAACTATGTAAAATATCTGAACTTACACATTTTTTCCCCAGATGACGACTGCACTGATTCCTTTACACTTAACCAGGTGGCTCGCATGCACTGCTATCTGGACCTCATCTACCAAACCTGGCAACCCAATTACCGGCCCCCTCCAGTCCCCATGGCACCCCAAGTGGTAGAACAGGAACAAAACTTCATTACTTTAGAGTGGTTTCCGCCCATCTCTGGCCACTTCTATGACAGGTGAACTCAGGTTGCAATGGCATAGCACATATCCTAGAGACTATTTTAAGAATACATGTATCAAAATATATATCAGCATTTGTTGTGCTCTCTGGGAAGATGCAATCTGATATAGGAAAAGACGTGGAATATAAATGTGGACGTAGGCAGAGAGGAGACATGTCTAAGCATGTTCTGTTTAGTAAATATTGAAAGAGGAGAAGTCTGAGACATTTTGTAATAGTTTTTGAGTACAGTGAGAGGATAGATTGCAGGAAGTGCAAAACAACCGAGAATTCTCAGCGTCTGCCAAATAGCTAACACATGCTATCAATTAATAGCGCTATTTCTAAACTGCGTTTAACTGGCTGTGTCGTAGATACAGTGGAATTGTTCACATTGCCTTCCAAAGTCTTCTTGTTGGCACTGGATATCCACATTTCATGACTCAGATCTGTGGAACTTTGTTGGGTTGAGTCTCTTTGTTATTTTGCATCAGTTTCCTTAGAGCTGAATGCAGTCAGAAATATATATTCGTGGGCCTGCAGACGGTCCACGAGGGACCATTATGTGAGAGACAGGTGGAATTCACTAAGGCAAGCGGCAGGGGAATCCCCTCAGAGGAGCATGTCCAGACATGTCGATCTGAAACTCTCCACTTGGACCATGTGACATTGTTTACTGTATATCCATATAACATTCTAACACCACAGTCTGACTGCTTAAGCAGCACCCAGATTTGTCATTGCCCTCTGACTAAAAGTGCTTAATGAGTCATTGAGGCTGATAAGCGAATTCTCACACCAGAGCAGTCTTGGGGTGTAACATTTTTAAGTAGTGTGACAGTAGCTTAACCTTTTCCAAAAACAGTGTACAGTAGTTTTTCCAGTAACAACCTGCTTTTTTCAAACAAGTAGTGGTGTAGCACAACAAAAAAACTGTGATTCATTTGGAAGACGCTTTTATCCAAAGCAACTTAGGTTACACCTGGTATTAAGATGCGTTTTGGGTCGATCGGATCACAAGTAGACGAGGGAGACACATACCCATTTACACCTGGTGTTTTAATCTGTCTCTTTTGTCCACTTTCAACCACTTCTGTCCTGATTTTTTCGAGGGGAGGGTCTATGTGCAGGTGAATGTATGGGTTTTTTCAGATCTTTTAATCTAATGGACAAAATAAGCTTGTGCATTTTACATATGAACACGATCGGAGACGACGGAAAAACACATGGAGAGCAGCGGCTTTCGTTCCTGCTCTGACAGCCACAAGATCACGCTTGGTACGTTTGTCGTATTCAAACCAAACTTGGGGCTTAATGCCAACAAAGTTTAAATCCCGTCTGGCTAGTGCGCTTCCCATAATGTATTTTGAAGCTGTTTGAACACATTCAACCACATGAGGGTTTACACTACGAAAGCAATCCGGTCTAATGAGGTTTCGACTACCTCTGGAAGTGGTTGAAAGTGGACGAGCTCAAAATGTTGTATACCCTGTTTGCTCCTGTATTTAGCGTCGTCCACTTGTGATCCGATGGACCAAAACACATCTCATTACCAGGTGTAAACAGGGACTTACATTGCATTCAAGAGCTATAGAAATAGGAGATAATTCGTTTTTTCTTCATTTTTTGGATTTTTGTCTTTTTAGAAATATTTAGTTAAAGGCTGCAGTATTATGTTTTCAAAGTTAGTGTAAATGTCACTGTTCAAATTCACTCTAATCGAGATCCTTATTTTTTTGTGCTAGAAACATGGTTTTGATTAAATGATAACTTTACAAATATTTTCAAGACCCTATAAAATTACTTTAAGTGCAGTTTTCTGACTTTTGAAATTTGATTTTGTGGGGTCTTTAAAAGGGCAGCGTGACTACACTAAACTATTAGTGCTGATTATATTGAGTGCACTATTGTTGGTATATTTATGATTTCTCCCACTCTGGCATGCTTAACAGTTTTTGCCCCATATTGAAGATATCCATCTAACTTGCCATCTTCTTGAATTTGCTGTATCTAAGTTGCATTTTGTCTGTCTCTGTTGGTTTCCTAGAGAAGTGGGATCAGTATGTGATAAATGTTCAGAGGGTCACGTCCTTCTGCAGTACGCCTCCAATTCTTCGTCCCCGCGCCCCTGTTCCCCGTCTGGCCACTGGAGCCCCAGAGAAGCCGAGGGTGAGTTTATGTACCACCACCATCTCACATCATTTCTTCTAAATACACTTTGGCTAGACCTGCACCCAGTCAATGCTTCTTTAGAGAATCGACGTACCGACTGCATCACAGGCTATTGCGTGTGTTGTGTCTAAGATGCAAGTGCCAAAAGTGCCTGAATATTACACATTTTTTCAACTATCCCGATATAGAGAATGTGTCATAGAGTTGATTAACTCGTCTACTGTCTGCATTCCGGATAAGTGTGATTTAGACTCAAGCAAAAGCCTTGAGAAAATATTTGTGGTCTGTGCATGTCCCTGGACAGACGCTTGTGTGAATTTCTGGTCCAGAATTTGTAATGCTCAACTGTCTCTGCAACCAGAAAAGAAAACCTCAATGTCTTTGGCCCATTGAAACTCATTACAAAAAGGTCCGTATGTCTCAACGGGATACTTGCTTAGCAGAGTCAAACAAGTGTGCCGGCTCTCCTGGTCAAAAGCATGCGATTGCCAAAGTCTCATGAGTTCATGGCGGCAGCATCCCAAAGGAAATGTTTGTTGTCTGTTGCCATGGCAAATTTGCATCCCAAGAGCAAGATTCTCATTTAATATTCTTCTGGTGTAATAGGCTATCCAAACCTGTAGATCTACACTACTTGTCAGAAGTTTGGAATAATTGATTTTTTTTATGTTTTTGAAAGATTTTGTGAAATAATATTATTAGAATTTAAAATAACTTATATATATTTTAATATATCTTAAAATGTAATTTATTCCTGTGATACAAAGCTGAATTTTCAGCATTGTTACTCCAGTCTTCAGTGTCAGTCACATAATCCTTCAGAAATCATTCTAATATGATGATTTGATGCTCAAGAAACATTTATGATTATTATCAATGTTGAAAACAGTTTTTATTCAGCAAAGATGCATTGAATTGATCAGTAAAGACATTTCTAATGTTACAATGTTTTCTAAATCATAAATGGCACCGAAGACTGGAGTAATGGCTGCTGAAAATTGAGCGTTGAATAAATTCAATTTCAAAACATATTCAAATAGGAAACATTCCTTTAATATTTTAATGATATTTTGCAATATTACTGTTTGTACTGTATTTTTGATCACATCAATGCAACCTTGGTTGATCATAAGTGACTCCTTTCAAAAACTAAATTATTATACAAATCTTAATTATTCCAAACTTTTAACCAGTAGTGTACTTTGCATCACATTTCAAATTCTATAGTCCCTGAGAGAACTCAACTCAAATACAGGGGAAAATGTATTATATTAAAATGAAATATAGAGATTATCCAAAGCAAAATTATTGTAAACATCTTATACAACCATTCGATAATTCAATGTTGTTGTTTTTTTGTTTTGTTTTTTACAAACAAATTACAGCAAACAGTTTTCTGTTCATGTTACTCAACGACTGCTTTCAGACAGGCGTCTCGAACACTGTAGTCCTGTCTCAAACTCTCACCTCTAAATGTGATTTTTTTCTATGTGAGGGTGCTCAAACAAACAGATGGGGTCGATGTTTGGCGGGTTAGCATGGTCCAGGTACTCCCTGTTGGTTTACGTCCCTGTTCAGAATCCCAGTGAAGGATTTCGGACTATGTGTGTTCTTGTGGCGGCGTCAACGTTGCCATGATGGGATTTTCAAAGTCTGTGCCCATGTAGAAAAACGAGTGGCTGTTGTGTGTCAGCCGAGCAACTGCCATTGAGTGAATGAATTGCATGGAAGGCTTTCTCCAGGTAACATAGAGCTCATTGAAACAAACAGAGGAATGTTCTGATAGTGCCATGGTGAAATCAACCCACGGCTCATAGTTGGCTTTGTGATTTACAGTGTTCTTGTCCAGTGTAGTGAAGAATGATAATTCCTCACCATGTCAGGGCATTGTGACACTGGCTTCTCACACTGATCCCAGCAAAGCACCCTAGATCTCTAACAACACTTTAAATCTTGGATGAATGAATGCATCCTTTTTCTCTATTTTCGTGTGGGGTTTTTTGCCTCTCGATATGTCTTCTGCTTGTTCTCAGTGTAACTGTGAACAGCTAAGTGAACAGTTAGCTGGCGATGGAAATTTTTTCCTTTATAAATAGTCTACACAGCTGTGCTGCTCCAGAATCTGCAGACAGCTGCTTTATTAATTATTGTTTGTGAGCATGGCTGGCATAAAATAGCATTGTGTTAGGTATGCTCTTACTCTGCAAATCAGAGCATTCTTGGTTCTTGTGGGAGTTTTGGCCGGTGATATATAGCGTATATGTTTTTGTGGTCAAGTCAATGCTGTTTTAAAAGCATTAAGGTCATTGTTTGGAGGGGTGCTTTCATGAGACGATGCGTTTCTTTGCAATTAAAATTATTCCCATGGTCAGGACGCATTCGTTCATGCCTGTTTGGTCTTGCAGTTTTGAATCAAATAAATGCAGCCTTGGTGAGTATAAGAGACTTCTTTCAAAAGAAAAAAAAAAAATTACTAACCTTGGGGAAAGTTACTTTTAAAAGTAATGCTGTACAATATTGCGTTACTCCATAAAAAAGTAACTAATAGCGTTACTTAGTAACTTTTTATTGAAAGTAATATCACCTTTTCTCACCTGGGCTGTGCTTGCTTGATTGTTTTAATAACAAAAACACAAAAGTTCTATTTTTGGCAAATGTAAAGGCCATTTCACTAAGTCTCAGGCTGAAGGAAGTGCAAATCCACACCTGTACTGTAGAGGGCGCCGCTCAAACAAAGCTTTCAGATGCCATTCTGGATTACAGAAGAATAGGACACGGGAGAGGAAGTTTCATTACTCCGACTGCATCCGAAATCGCATTCTTCCCTAATGTATAGTAGACGAAAAACAGTATGTGACAAATGAACTATGTTCGAATTCACAGTACTCATAAAAGAGTAGGCAAAAAGTACCAGGATGAACTACTTCTTCTAGTGAGATTCTGAAGTGCATGGGAGAGGATTTATGAATGGATTACATTCATACTACACAAATTCATACTACAGGTGAAACTCGAAAAATTTGAATATTGTGTATTTCAGTAATTAAACTTAAAAGGTGGAACTAATATATTATATAGACTCATGCAAAGTGAGATATTTCAAGCCTTTATTTGTTATAATTTTGATGATTATGGCTTACAGCTTATGAAAATGTTCAAAATTTCAGAGATTTTGAATTTAGAGTTTGCATAAGCTGTAAGCCATAATCATCAATATTATAACAAATAAAAGCTTGAAATATCTCACTTTGCATGGAATGAGTCTATATAATATATTAGTTGAATCACTGAAATACATGAACTTTTGCACGATATTCAAATTTTTCGAGTTTCACCTGTATATAGAACATACTTTTTTTCAGAAGTCGTTAAGTAATTACTTATTCAAAATAAGTGCCCACTCAAGAGTGTGCGATTTCAGACACAGCCTCTTACTTCAGCAGTAAAACACACTTATTAGTGCGGTTGAATTGGATCATCAAGTGTCAGCAGCATAAACATTGGTTAATAAAGTGAGATTAAATACATAAAGTATATTTGTAATATTTAACATGTTTAATTATTGCAGGTTTGCAAAATATTCTGAGTTTGAATTTTACTGTTTTTGTTCATTTTGAGGATTACCGAATCTGTTTTTTTGCATGTGAGATGAGTAAATGCATGCTCACTTTAGTCTAGAACTATAATAATCATCATGTTCACACACAACGCCTCTGCACTTACTCACGATTCCTCTGAACATGAGGACAGGAGGGCTGTCAGTCAATACATGGGAAAACAAAGTAACTTGCGTTACTTATTTGAAAAAGTAACTCAGATGTTTTGTTGAAAATTTAAAAGGAATGTGTTTCTGTACTTGAAAAAAGTAATCTGATTACTTAACTCGCATTACTTGCAATGCGTTACCCCCAACGCAAGTTACTTTGTTTTCCCATGTATTGACTGACAGCTCTCCTGTCCTCATGTTGAGAGGAATCTTAAGTTCAGAGGCTTTGTGTGTGAACATGATGATTATTATATAGTTCTAGACTAAAGTGAGCATGCATTTACTCATCTCACATGTACAAAAACAGATTCAGTATTCCTCAGAATGATATATGGGTCATTGACGAATAAGGTTTTTAAAAGTGTAAAAAAATAGAATGGAGATATAACTATATTTGAAACCATTTTTTTTAGTTTACCTAGGTGTTAACAATAAGATTTTGTGGTTTGTACAATCAATTAACACTGTTTTTTGTCATTTTTACAAGATGAAAAAATGTCACCAAAAAAGTAATTCGGTTTAACCACTGATTTGAAAGTTAAAAACTGATTTGACATTGATGTTGAGATAATATATAGTGTGTACCACAGAAGAAATATTAAAACAAATTATCACTGATCTCATAAATGTAATCATTTATTGGACTACTCTAAACACTCCAACATATTCAAGTAAAACATTGCACAGGGAAAGGAGAAAAGGGGAAATGTAAAACAAAGAGCCTTATCTGCTTTATATTTGTATTATTGTAGTTCCTTTAGTTATTAAAAACAATATTATTCCATTTAAATATTTACTATATCGGTTTTACCGAATGACCTTTTGACACTTCAAAATCTTTAAAATACCTTTATATGCAGTAAAATATAATTAAAACCTTTTGGATTCAGTAAAAGAGATCAAGTTGTACTACCTTACATACTTTGGATGTTATATATATATATTTTTTTATTATTATTAAGGACTTTGGACAAAAAAAATGACCCGTCACGTCATTGACCCATATATGAATATCTATGACCGGTATTGTGATTCAAATCACATTTCAAATTCTAGCGCTTTAAGTTCATGAGGCATTGCATCTCTATGCAATTAAAATGATTCCCACGGTCAAGATGCGTTCGTTCATGCCTTTTTGGTGAGATGGTGTCTTGCGGTTTTGATTTATATCTCTAGCAGATGGAAAGGCTCATTATCAATTGGAGGAGTGTTTCCTCTTCAAAATCCTGCTTTGATGATAATGAACTCATGCAGACAGTGATGGATGCGGGTCAGCGATTGCTGTTAACCTTATCAGAGGGCACTTCACTTCAGAACAAATCATTTTACTGAAACGTTCTACGACTGGAGATGGACCGTAATTTATAAGTTCCTTGATATGGCTCTCTGTTTTTAGGCAGCACACGTTCACAGTTTTAAAAATAAACACACGCGCTCTCTCACACAAACATTAACACTTGTTGCGGAGACATGCCTGGGCTTGCCGCTGCTTCAGCGTGTAAACGGCTCTCTGTTTTCCCTCTTGGAATGATGCCCTGTTAATCTCAGTCCCCTAAACGCGCCCCTCTTACGCCAGTACTCATCCTGCGTGACGTGCCCCGAAGACCCCAGCACAGCTGCTTGGCGATCTGTTTGTTTGTGCTTCTTTGCAGCGTCCACCCTTTTCTCCCGATGGCATTGCCGCTCCACCTGCCGGCCCTGGAGTTCACCGGGTTTGTGGCTCATGTCCTCAAGCCACTCCTGCTGTTTGTATTCGCAACCTTCATGAGTTGGAGTGCCTCTCTCGTAAATCTTTATGGCCAGGAGAATTATTGCAGACAAAGAAAGAAAAAAAAAAAAAAAAAAGCATGAGAGAAAGTTAGAAAGGGGGGGGGGGGGGGGGACTGCAGATTGGGGAAAACATAAAACCCATTCTTGGCACTTTAGGCCACAGAAAATCACATGCGGTTTGTGCCGTTTGCAGACAACGGATGCAGACCAGCAGAATGAAGGGTTGGTTGGGCTGATTGAAGAGTGAAAAGAAAAAAAGATTCATGTCTTAATGACTAACAGTCTATCTGCATCTGCTCAATCTACATTTTGTAGCAATTTGTCCAGATGTTTGAGGCATGTTTTAATCATGGCACAAACAGACAGTGCTCCGTCTCCATGCTTGTGCTCCGATATATACCCGATGTACGCTACTGGTCAAAAGTCTGGAATAATTGAGATTTTTTATGTTTTTGGAAGAAGTCTCTTATGTCAACAAACTGCCTTTATTTTGATCAAAAGTACAGTAAAAACTGTGAGATATATTTTTACTATTTAAAACAGCTTTTTTATTTATTCCTGTAATGGCTAAAGCTGAATTTTCAGCATCATTACTCCAGTCTTCAGTGTCTCATGATCCTTCTGAAATCATTCTAATATGCTGATTTGATGCATTTTTAAAATTTATTTATTAATATAAATGTTGAAAACATTGTTTTTGTGCTGCTGAAAACCATGATACACTGAAAAAAGTTTAGGCTAAGATAAAAAAAATAAAAAAATAAAAAAAAGAGAGAGAAACAATACTTTTATTCAGCTAGGATGCATTGAAGTGACCTAAAAAGACAGTAAAGACATTTTTAAGGTTACAAAAATTTCTATTTCAAATGAATGCTGTTAATTAAAAAGAATTCAGAAAACTGTTTCAGTTTCCACATCAATTTTAAGCAACAAGAATTGTTTTCAACATTGATAATCATAAGTAGCATTATCAATAATTGAGCACCAATAAAAAATTATAATAACTCGGCACGAAAATAAAATTAGAATTAGTAATTATGCTGAAAATTCAGCTTTGAACACAGGAATAAATTACATTTATATTATAAATATAGTAAAATAGGGAACAGTCCTTTAAATTGTAGTGCTATTGTGTTTGACTATTTTTATCAAAGAAATGCAGTCTTGGTGAGCATTAAAGACTTCTTTCAAAAATATAGAAAAATCGTAATTATTTCAAACGTTTAACTGGTAGTACATATTTTGCTTGTCTGTGTTTTTGTGGACATTGCGTGGTCATCATCACGCTAAGGGTTTTGTACTACTTCTGTGGTTAGTGGAGTAATTGTTATAATTGATGTTAGTATACGGTAGCATTTGGCAGATCTTTTAAGATTTCTACCATACAAAAATAAAAAAGGTGGCAATCGGGAAACATGCTGTAACTATCACACCACATTGGGGGAGTGCATCACAGTATAAACATTTCAGTTCCTGTTGCCAGTAGGTGGCGCTATGATGTGACACACCCGTGTGATCAGCCCCTGTGAACAAACATTCAGCAAATGTCTGAACTATATCATAGAAGATATACGCCTTTTACTATTTTCCTTTTTTGTTGTTAAAAATGTTGAGTCTTCTGGCTCAAATACAGTAACTGTTAAACAGTCTTTAATTGAGCCTTTGATCTCATTCAAGACTCAACATTTTAAACAATAAAAAGAATCTAAACTGACAAAAGTATTCTTTAATAATGACTATACATATATATATATATATATATATATATATATATATATATATATATATATATATATATATATATATATATATATATATCCAATACCTTATAAAAGGAAGTAATTATGCCTGAAAACATTGTTTTCAGCAGCAAGGTATTGTACAACCATGTTTAAATGTAGGGCTATATTAGTTGGCAATCTAGTGGTTATAATATGGTATTACATTTGATTTATTATGTTGACCAAGTTTGGTGGTGAAGGCATGAATACCCTAAGAGTATTTTAAAGTTCTCCACATGTTCTTTTCAAACTATCCAAAATCCATTTTCACTTCAGTTTTAGATATCTCTCAGTACATTGTTAAAGGAAATGCAAAGTAGAAATGTTGACTTGGCAACTGCCTAAAATAAAATGTTTAAGTTTATATATATATATATATATATATATATATATATATATATATATATATATATATATATATAAATATATATGTTTATGTTCAGTTATTTCACTTTAATGGCAATGAAAATGACCTAATAATTGTCATGAAAGTGAAATTACTGAACCTAAATATACGAGCTTGATAAAAATGCTCATTTTAGAAGAAAATTTCAGATGGCACTTAGAGGCTTTTGCATCTGAAGTCTTCATATATATACTGTAGATATACTTGTTTAAGTAATAAAATCTTTAAGTTTATATATATATATATATATATTATTTATACAGTATATATATTACTTTACCTCAGTTAACTTTTATTTGATCTCAAGTGAAGAATAAGGGTGTTTATTTATGGCTTTAACTTGAGTTTATAATCCTGGTCACTATCAGTCACATGGCTCCAGGAAATATGCAGCTCACTTCAGTCAGAATCTGTTTACTGTTTATCAGTATCATTTACTCAGCTTGACCTCAGCTGTTTTCACTAGGCTTTTTCCATCATCATACTGAAGCAAACCTGTGCTCACAGTTCAATGCACCGCAATTACCTTAAGCGGGATGTTTTCAGCCATATAACGCCACCCCCCCCACCTTCCCTTTTTTTTCCATGAATGAGCACTTTCCTAGACAAGCTAATACCCTGATGGTATTAGCTAATCAAGTGAAAATGCAAGGCACTAATTCATGGGCGAATTGTCAGGTCACCTTGAAAGTCATCCCACCACTGCTGTGGCAGATGAACCCTGACTTGAATACCTCCGGGACAGGGTTATTAGTCCACCATGGAGTCATTTAGATAAAAGATGACAGTTATTCAACTTGTGAAATGACTACCTGATGAATACATTCATTACAGCCGTTTAGGCTCTCTTTTTTAAATGTGCTTGCAAGAAGATATGCTCCCATCTTGAAAAGTTCTGTGGCCGGTCAAATGCAGCGTAAGCAAGGTTAGAACGTAAACCTGCGGTATCGAAGACATTTTTATTGTATGTTTACTTCTATTCTGGCCACACACATACTCACAATAATAAACGTGTTGAGATGATGTGGCCTGGAAAGCCAAAAAACTCAGTGCTCAGTTGATTAAACACTGGAATTTTGTGCACTGCCCAGAAATGAGGTTAGCAAATGGAGTTTGCTGTTTCCAGTTTGGAAGTGCACAAAGGAAAAGCAGGAGAACACACTGTCTACAGTGCCCTGGCTTCTCCCCACATTTGATGAATGTTGGGGTACGTCACTCCCCGTAAAATGAGTTGCTGTTGACTCCAAATATGGCTGGACTGCAGCACATGAGAGGTAATTGCCAGGCTGAGATCGAAAGCCTTGTGCGGGCCTCATCCTCAGGTCGCTCGGATTTCTGGTTCTTGCCACAGAAACGAGAGAGAATGTGGAGGAGAAATGGACAGACAAGATTTAACAACATGCATCAAGTGTGTGACTGTGTTTCTCATTGTGCATGACTCCTTTTTCTGCTGTACCTTATGAATTATTGTTCCTGCTCCACTTCAGATACTGCACAGTACTGGGTTACTGGTCTTATTTTATTGATACTATGATGCAATGTTTCCTTGAAATGTTTACTACATCAGCTCTGTACACTGTCAGAAAACATCTGCAACAACTGAACCTTTAGGGGTACAATAACTTGTCACTGGGGTAGTACCTTTAAAAAGACAACTATGTACCTTGTCAACCCCTGGAAGGTCCATTTCAGTACTACTATGAACTTTTAAGGGTAAATAAGGTGCAAAGTTGACCTTTTAAGGGTACTACCACATTGACAAGATGTCATACGTCTAAAGGTATACTTTTGTGCATTTTTTTTTCTTATAAGACTGGATGCATTTTATTTTTTTTATTCAATATTTGTATGCAATAGGAAGCGATCATATCTATGAAATTTAAGGCTCTCTGTTTGCAAAAGTTGGCTTGGGTGCCGTAGAGTTATTATTCTTGTTTGAAAAACTGGTTCATATCCTTCGCTGAACAAGACAAACTGCAGAAATCGGGAAGCCTCAAGTTAGTCCCCCTTCTACAAGAACAAAAGAATTGCTTAATTTTTTTATCTGTATCGTAAACAGTAGCCTTTCCTGTCATTAACTGGTAAAGGAATATTGTAAAAGAGACAATGTACCACAAGTTAAAACTTTCTCAAACTGAACATTGATTTGAAATACTCTAATAGATTTTAATGCAATTGATGCATTTCTTAGGACCACCAGATGTGGAGCAGGCATGCGAGCCCAGCGTCCGCACGTGGAGTCCGCATAACGGCATGGATCTGCGCATGGTGCCGCCTCCCTGCCCTCTGCAAGGCTGCATGTTACAGCTGGAGTTTGCTCATCCGGTTATCCCTGACTCGCTCACGGTGTGGGTGACCTTCTCATCCCAGGAGGAAACAGTTCTGCCTGCCATCCACAATATCATCTTATTGACTATAAGTGGCAACAACCTGTCTCTGGGTCCCAGCAATTTGTTCTGCGACACACCACTGACCATCAAGCTGGATGTGCACGAGAAGGTGTACGGAGTGCAGTTTTTCACCATGGAACAACATTTGGAAATTGATGCTACTCTGCTCACGTCCAAACCTGACTGTCCCCTGTGTCGAGGATGCGAGCCGCTGCTCTATCGGCTCCTACGGCAGCCGCCGTTCATGCACTCACCCAAGGGCATCATCCTGAGGGACTCAATGCGGAAATACGTGGATAGGTGAGTCTTTTGGATTCAATAATGCTGTAACAAATTGCTCATTTACACCTGATGAATTAATGAATGTTGACCTTACTGTGAAGATGGTAACAGTTCTTTGAAAAAAAAAAAAATATTGCTTTATTCCTGGTTAATTATTTTCTGTCATTACATGATTTTAGGTCCTGGCTAGCATTTAGATACTCTTGTCCTGCCAGAAAAAAAGTCGTATTGACTTTGGAACTTGTCTTCGATTTGGAACTGTTTTACCATAGAACAAAAGTAACGTAATTCAAAGTTGGAGTGTGAAATGTGCCTGGTCAGTATAAGGCACAGCAAATCCCTGCTCAAATATTGCGGTGTGTCTCTGTACTTTTTCAATTCTCGAAAGAAGCCAAGAGAAACAAAGAGAAGGATGCAGCTGCTGGTTGATTTCAGTCCAGCGCCTGGCTTCAGAATGCCAGTTAACATGCTCTGCCGTCTTGAGGTTGTTCTGGCCTCGACTGGGCACCTCTGGTTTGGGCAGTATTACACTAACGCTTCCCCATTTAAGGCCAGATACTGGGTCTCTGGTCAGCGTTTCTGTATTGGCCACTTCTGGATGCATGTGAACTTAAGGGTTTAGCTTTACACATATAGTAGCACAACGTTCCAGAGTGTTTCTTAATAGTTGTGGAAAATGTGCAGGTCCAAGATTTATCTACTACCAGCATTGATTATCTTTGCACAGACAATTTTTTTCAGTAATGCTGACCCTTCTATTTCCTTTTTTTTTTTTGTTAGAAACAACAAAGTGCAGAATGTTTTCTGCACACCTGCATCCAATTTTATAGTAGAGGAGATCGGGGATGGTTGTAACATGGGGTTAGTTGTAATACTGTTGGTTTACTGTAGAAATTCATCAATCCAAATGAATCCAAACCAAATGTAGTACCTTAAACTTGGCATTAATTTACATGTGCATCACATCTATTCCGAACAAAACATCTTGCATCAGTTGTCGCATTCAGAAACGGAGAAAGCCACCTAATTTCATCTGTCACTGCAACTAACCTCAAGCATGACAGCAGTTTTTGCCTCGATTATATGTTAGAAAAGCTTATTTAGCAAATATTCAGTTTCTTCCACTGACCAAATCTTTCCACCTGCAGCCACGTTAAATACCTAGTATAAACACATGCAACTCAGCATGGTGCAGGCTTGCAGATGCATCTAATAGGCACCTTTTCCCACTTTTTCCACCTTAAAGGATTTTTTTTTCTTCGCTACACTGTAGCTGAATAAAGCAGACATGTTTTTGATCTGAGGTAGGTAAGGTTTTGGCTCAAGTAAACTGTGGTCAACTCACAGCTGGCTTTGAGAGTCTGTTTTCTGAGTGACGTTGATTCTGAGATCTGAATCAATTATAATCACTTTTTCTGAGTTCCCATGCTGAATGCATTCATTACCTCAGCTCTGATCCAAGAGAGATATTGATCTTTGGTAAATATGTTCTGACACCTCTACCTAATTTGGGTCACCCATGTCTCTCTCACTTGGCACATGCTCGTTAATTTGAATAGAAAGCCTTCGGTTTTGGATTTATGTAATATGGAACGTCAAGGTCTGTTCAGAAATATGAGTGTAGGGTTGAAATAAATCACTCTTGGGTTGACCCTGCATGTGTGTGACACTGGCCTTCAGAACTCCCCCCAGCCATCTGCTATTCCCCTTCCTGACCTGGCCCTCTTTGCTCTCATGGCTTCAAAGGGCACCCCTGCTTTGAGCTGACAGGACCCCCCTGCCAATGAGAAAGAGGCCAAGACAACTGGCCAACTCATCCGCTTTAGGGGCCCCAGCCTCCTGGAACCAGGTCCCCCTTGGTCTAAGACTCTCACCTCATGACACGGTTGTGTCAAGTTCACTGGTTATGGCATTCCAGAAGCTCCACCCTCCAACCAGTTAATAATGCAATGATTACATTGGTTTGAAGTTGTGCCCCATAGTCTTTAATCTCACTGGGAAATTGCTTTATCCAGCATACTGGATAAGTACATTTAATAGGAAATTGCATGGAGGCCAACTGACATTTCTAGATTTTGGAGAGTAAGTCAACTCTAGATCCACTAGATCTTTTGGAACAAGGTTATTTCATAACCACTTCTGTAGGCAACTTTCACATTCTCACGTTTCCTTGAAGATCCTCCTAACTCCTAATTGGTTTCGGACCAAAACGTTCCAAGAATTTGGCCTAGATTATATGTAAACCAGTTGCAAGTTGCATAGGGAATGTGCATGTGCTATACACCGCTGTAGAGCTTTTGACGTCATAGCTGACCGCAGTAATCCCTGTTTACCCGAAGTCATGTTCCGAAGGAAGATTTGCACTGTGGAAATGTTGGAGTTTCTCTCTAAATTCACCACTATAAGTTAATCTCCTTTATATGTGATTGACATAATTTATCAACCAGAACAACTAGGGATAACCCAACTAATGATTTATCTTCGTTGGTGCATTCACTTTATTACGGTAGTATTATCATCCCCAACTGAATCCCTAGAAATACAAGGAAAACCAAATCTTCTGTGGTTTCGGAAATATGACTACATGCGGGCACTGGTGGAACTGGAATTCTTTGAAACGTAGATTGTTTAGTGAGAAATCCTGACAGCCTGGTGAGATGTGGGCATCTCATTTAAGACCATCAGTAGCCGTTTTCCCAGAAAACAACTAAACCTTGTCTGTTCTTCTGCAGAAAACCCTTGTGTTGCTTGCGTATGGTGTTTCTCTTGAGGAGGTCACTTGAATAGCTGCTTTCTCTTGTCTTCGAGCACTTCATAAGTCTTGATGTGTCTCTGTGGAAGTCTTCCAACAAGTATTGAGTCTCTTTTTGGTCAAGAATTCCAGGTTGGCTTTTTATTAAACGAAGTTCTGTCTGAATGGGAAGCTTTCCTGAGCATTCTCTTCCTCTCTCATTCTCTCTCCCATCTATAACTTCAACACGGTTCCTATAAGTTAAACACAGAGAATGATCTGAGGTGCAAACAGATGGTAGCATCACACATTTAACTGAGTCAGCGTTTGACCGATGAACTGCAAGTGCAATTCTGTTGACATGTTAACTTATTTCACACCATGTCATCAACATATATTTATGCCATAAACATATTGGCGGGCCTGTTGATCTGTCAAGAGTGTCTGGCTCACATGACATCATACGACATATCATCAGCTGCACCAGTTCAGAACAGTTGAGGATACAATGATACAATGCATTAATAAGACACAGATGAAGCTCTGTTGAAGGGTGGAGGCTGAGCAGACGATGATGGCATTCTCTGAGACTTCTTTCTTCAACACCTCAGCACATGTGTAACATAGAAAGTCTGGAGGCAGATGTCTTTTTATGCAATAGGAAGTGGAACCTTGTTATCCATAGGGATAGGCATGTTGACTCAGAAGTGAAAGCAATTATCAATTACATAATGATCTGATAATTTTTTAGCTGAAATTTAAAATGCATTTTCCAGTTTGTCAGACAGCACTTCAGCACTGCATATGTTAACATGTTAACTGCTCAACACTCTGTAGTGTGTATATTTGAGTATTATATATAAAGGGTGTGTTTTTCCTTAGCTTACGGTAGTAATGCATTGGCATTAGCACAGTTACATATTGTTCACTGATCAACGCAACATATACTATAGTCTAGTGGTCGGCCGATATTGATTTTTATTTAATTTTTTTATGGCTGATGCCGATATCTTAGAGAGCGGGGAGGCTGATATACAGTCGATGTATATGATATCACACTATTGAATTTAAAGATCATAAAAACACATGCATAACAATTGCTAAACAATATTTTACATAATATTTACTAAATTAGAAATAAACAATTAGAAAAATAATTATATGAATATAATTGAGCTTGATTAAAAAAACGTATCTGTAAGTATTCATACCGTAGATGGTGACTTCTTGATTCTGTAATCACATTATAGTATTTTTCACAATTAAATAAATAAAAAATATGAATAAAAAGGAATATGAATATGCATATGACATAGTGACCAACTGGATATAGCGCTATAGTTTGAAATCAAGGATTTCAATTTTCATGTATCATACTGTGAAAGTGCCCTTCAAACAATGTCAAGAGTTGCCTTCCCTAAAATCTGTTTTATGTCGTCTTTTCCACACATTTGCTCTGTTTTTACTTCATTTAGTTGTCTTTCCCTTTTTTCCTCATTGCATGAACACTCTTATTTTTGTCCAGACTGAATGTTGACTTGTTGATCTTGGCAGACAATATTAAAGAAGGCTCATCTGAACTTTTGCTCTGGAATAAGGTATATTGTGAAAATCGGTTTGACACGTGCTGTGCTCTCTGTGTGGCAACTGGCCCGACTCATCCCAGAAACCTCATTCAGCAACACATGCTACAGCCTTCATATTGCAACTGGCATCTTGCAGGTTTCGTTTTCACGCCTAAAAGTGTCTGTCAGCTAAACAGGGTTGAGATCAATGTGCGAAATACCTGTCAATATTCGGGGGGGTCCCCATCTCCCGACTGTTGCGCAATACCGATCTAAATTTCCTCAATATGCAGTAGGCCTATAACGTTACAATATTTCATGGATGCAAGCCAAGACAATCAGTCTATAGCCGACATGACAACACACACACGCACACACTTAACAATTTTTGATAATCCGATATGCTACAGCATTCTTAAAGCAACACTGACATAGGAGGTTGCATTGGGTAAAATTGTTTGGATGCTGGATATTTGAACTTAAACTTAATATTTGTTGCATAAATGCCATGTCATTTTACATTGTGGCCTAACCAGGTGCGATATGACAAGTTTACTGCAAAAATCATTGTCTCTCCTTGAAGTGAAAATGTTGTGTCATGAGATAAAAATCACAGCCAATCAGCCTGGCATTCATTTACACACCTGAACATGTTTAAAATAACTTTACTTTGTTCCAGAAAAATGTGGGGTGTTGCAACTATTCTCCATCCCTTTCACTCATTTTTTGAGCACACACAGTATTTGCAGTAAAAATAAAGAGTCATGTAATTGAACATTATCACATAGCTTATTTAAACTAGCATAGACAACTTATACACTGAAGATAACAAGTGACTTAGTTAAATGGCCTTTATTTTATATGAACTTTTAATGTGGCATAGATATCTATCTACTGTAAATCGGAACAGTGGAATATTTATAAACATTCATTGTTATACATGCTCTATTTGTGTGTATTGATGATGTATCATGTGACCCTTTCATGCACATTGCCCAGGACTTGCAAACTCAAAAACTGCTGTGTTCAAAGAAGTTTTCCCTTTTTAAACCTCTTTCCACGTACTGAAATCTCAGCTTTATGTGTGTACGTGCCTTTTACTGCGTGTTGTGTAATTTGCTTTTCTCTGTGGAAGTATTATTTGTGTTTTCTGTTTCATTTAATGGGACTTTCACAGACGTTTTTCCCTTTTCCAAAACACAGGAAAATTGCAGCTTAAACCTCTTGCCGGTGTCATTCATGTCAAGTGCTAATTTGAATGATTTGTTTAGCCTCTTATTAAACGTTACTGCTTCCCTGCCCATTAGAACAGGCACCTTATAACTCTGCTGATGGCAGCACAAACACACTTGGCCTCAGGTGAACCTGCGGCGTTCGTAATAAACGTAATATCCGTGGCACTCTGGTAATTTGGCAGTGTTGTTTTGTTAATCAGCAGAGATGTGCTTGCGTTTCTCTCTGGGAACGTGTCCAACGTAAATGCAAATAATGAAGGCTTTGTGTATTTTCCTCTCGCTCATGTTGGCTCTTTTATTAATGACCTGTGTAGGTGTAGTTTTGGAGATGGAAAGCTGAGAGACTTGGGGTTCCTGTCTAGTAGTTAATACACATGCTGTTTTGTAGCTTTGTGGGTGGGTTGTAGTTTACAATATTAGTGGATATGAGTGTAGAAAAAAATGTAGATGAATGTTTTGTGTGTATGGCTTTCTTTGTCTTTCTAGTGGTCGGATTTGTTTAGACTTTAAGACATTACTTAAGGGGTGCAACAGTTAGGCTGTTTATGATTGCTTATGCTGGGTACACACCAAAAGATAATCGGGCTGATTTTGGGCCGATTTCCCCCCTTCCGACAATCCTAGCTATGTCCCGATTATCTTGATGGTTCAACAGATTATCTTATCAGATTTTCCCTTGGTGTGAGGTGTGTTAAGAGTGTCCGAACCTGCTCGGAAGAACGTCGGAGCCGCCCCGATCGCGAATCGTAAATATTAAACATGTTTAATATTTACGATCAGAAATCCTGATGTGTGGGGGGAACCCCGAGGACAAACGCGCGCACGTTCTGGAGATTATCACGTGAAACGAAACAATATCCAATCAGAAAGTGAGATGATGGAAGACGGTCATTCTCACACACACACGCACACATGCAGGAAGCTGAGTGTTATAAGGGTTCAGTGAGGGATTAAATAGGCTAACTTTTTCTAAAGAGAAAATAAATACAATAAAGAATAAATTAAGACAATAAAGAATGAATATATTTCTGTATAAAAGGTTATATATAATGGTGGGTACAATGTTTTTTTTTTTTTTATGTGCATTTTCTGTGAAAATCATTCCAAACACTATCATCATAATTTCTTCCTGCATATCATCCGACATGCTTATTCTGAAGTCTCGCGAGCTTTTGTGAGATTTCCTGTGTTCACAGTTGAGAATCTGGTTGAAAATCTGTTTGTGTGTGGTGTGCTGTCTTTGTCACATCATGGCACACCACACACTATAGGAGCAAAATGCTTAAATCTAGGATTTTTTGTCCTCATGTTTGTGGTCTATCACATTTTGAAAATCTTATAAGATGTAAAAAATCTTTTGGTGTGTACCCAGCATAAGGAAAGTCACAGATGTGTGTATATTTGTTGACTGTTTAACAATGGCTTTGAGTGTCCCCTCCTTCCCTTGTTTAATGAAGTGCACTTAATTGTATTACTGTAAATGTGCACTTGAAGTTCACAGTCTTTTTTAAAAAGTAAGCTAAAGTGTGCTTCTTTTTCACAAGGGCCCACAGAGAATCTGAGCTTGGGCTCTTTTCACTTGGTTCCCGTGAAGGGCCTGCAGTAAATCTTGGCATCTACTAAGTAGCATAGAGGAGAGGTTATCTACTTTCAATCACTTCATTCAGTTTTACTGACCAAATGCAGATGTCCTCCAAGACTCATTTGAGGTGGACAACCCTCCAATTCACCCAGAAGCAGTGTTGAAGATGCGACTTGTGCTTGTTTACAGGTGTCCTCTGAGGGAGGAAACATGTCTGGCCTGTTTTGCTGGTTATCAGCCGCCGCAATCGTTCACCTCCACAATGCCGTGACCCTTTCCTCAAAGCCCAGTGCTTACTGAGCAAGTTTTGGTTACATTGTCTCAGCACAACTTCATCCCTCAAGACATCCCACATGGTTTAGCTTGAGTATAGATCCACTTTCCACTTCAGACTGACACAAGATCTGATGTCTCTTATCTCTGATCTCAACCACCACCAGCTGATGGTTCAAAGTGATAGCTCACGTGCTTAGAATCAGCACTAAACCAGCACTACACGATCTCAGGGTGTAGAAGGAGCAAGGTCGGATTGACAGAATTCCTGTAGTGTAAACTCTGGTGTCTTAGCATCCTAAACCTGACTTTTTCAGCAAGGAATGATCAGAATGCTGTAATTGACCACTGTTAGGAAGTGTCTGAGCTATGCTAGAAGCTATTTGCACTTTTATTGTGCATTAGGTGGACACCTTAAAGCAGGGGTGTCCAATCCTGCTCCTGATGGGCCACTATCCAGGAGAGTTTAGCTCCAACCCCAATTAAACACACCTGAACCAGCAATACAGTGCAAACAGTCGGACGAACAGTGGCACAGTGCTCATTCTTTAAATGCACAGCTAAACAGAAGTGTTTTGAGTCCGGATTTGAATGTGACTACCGTAGGAACACATCTGATCTCTTCTGGAAGCTGGTTCCAGCATAATAGCTAAAAGCGGACTCTCCTTGCTTAGAACCCTTGGTATTTCTAGCTGATGTGATCCTAGTGATCTGTTGGGTTTATATTCAGTGAGGATATCTGCAATGTATTGAGGTCCTAGGCCATTGAATGATTTATATACCAGTAATAATACTTTAAAATCAATCCTAAATCTAACTGGGAGCCAGTGTAAAGACCTGAGGACTGGTGTGATGTGTTCATATGTTCTGGTTCTGCTCAGCGTTCTGTATGAGCTGACACTGTCTTATGGTCCTTTTGGGAAGGCCAGTGAGGAGTCCATTACAATAATCCTGTAATCCTGCTGGTGATGAAAGCATGAACAAGTTTATCTAAGTCTTGTCTGGAAACAAAGCATCTAATTATTGCAATATTTTTTAGATAATAGTATGCTGATTTAGTTATTGCTTTGACATGACTACTGAAACTAAGGTCTGACTCCAGAATCACACCGAGATTCCTGACTTGATGTTTAGTTGTTTGACCCCTAGACTGAAGGTATGCGTTCACCTTGAGAACTTCATCTTTGTTTCCAAATGCAGTGACTTCAGTTTTGTCTTTTTTTAACTGAAGAAAGTTTTGGCACATCCAACTGTTGACTTCATCATTCAAATTCATTAAAATTTATTGTTAAGAGGAAAACCCCTTGAGATGTGACATCTCATTTTCGAGGGGACCTCAAGAAAAACATACTTCACATACACACATACATACATACTAACATACCAAAGACAAAAGCTCTCCACCACACCAAAACCACCCATATCTTCCCCAGTCCAACCATTAGATATTAGACAATAAACAGTTAAGGTCATTCACGTAGACAATTGAGGGAACAAAAAAATATATCAAGCATGAAGAAAACAGTTGCAGCTTGTATGCAAATAATTAAGAAGAGACATCTTAAACTGGTGATCAATGCATTGGCACAGGGAGTCAATGGGGCTGTAATCGTTAGGCGATAGGGCTAAGTAGATCTGTGTGTCGTCTACATAGCTGTGGTAAGAGATTTGGTTCTTTCTCATTATTTGGCTCAGTGGGAGCATGTACAGGTTGAACAGGAGTGGCGCAAGAATTGAGCCTTGAGGGACTCCGCATGTCATGGATGTCCACTCAGACTTATGGACAGATGCAGGGTCGTAAATGCCACACAGCACAAATGAATGGCATAGTTTTAGGGATTATTTGGTTTTATGCGGTGCCAACTTAAGGTACCAGAATAACTAAAAAAATGCCCCTGCACAATTAAACAAAATCTATTACAACTGTCGTGATTAAAGATAAATGTGAAATTAAATGAAAAGTGTAGAGTGTCGTATTGCATTTAGATCTGCTCATGTTGCATCAAATTTCTTTTTACGTTTTTTTTTTTTTTTTTTTTTTGCAGCTTTGATCATTATAACCAATTACATGCGTATCTGCTGATGAAGAAATTTTTGTTCAGAGTCACTCTCGTGAAGAACACTGTAGAATAAACTGTTACCAAATTTTCTTCTAAAACGTACTCCAATAAACACCGTTTTATGTATCTAGTTCAGTCATGAAACTCTAGGGGGTGCAGGCTGATCGGTCCTTTACCTGCAATCTGCAAGCAATCACATCATTACTGGATGGCAGAAGCTGATTGGCCTCTGCTGATCCTTTCAGCCAATGAGATTGCTTGCTCAAAATGTAAATAGTCTGGTTCACTGGTTGTCAGCTTGTCCTGCAGCGGTTCCTCTCAAAACCCCTCCACCTCCCCAGCTCCACCTGCCTAAATGTTTTTTTTATTTTTTTTTTTAGATTATGGTTTTGTGGGTATTAGCTGTAGCAATAATCAACAGCAGCAGCAGAGTAGCAGAACTAGTCCGCCAAGGCCAAATACATTAAGAGTGTGTTCACACTTGGCATGTTTGTCTAGATTAAAATGAACCTTGGTGCGATTGCTCTGGTAGTGCGGTTCATTTGAATAAGTGTGAACGCTGCCATCTGAACCCTGGTGCGCATCAAACAAGCGGACCGAGACACTGAAACGATGGGTCTCGGTCCACTTCCAAACGAACTCTGGTGTGGTTCAAATGAAATATGAACACGGACTAAAGACATGTAAATGAACCGAAGACAGGACATGATGTCACAAGATGCGACCCTAAAAAGGACAGAATGCTCAAGCATACCTGTTTTTTCTCGTCATAGTGGCGATGTTGCCCATCACAGTTCAGTACAGGCATCAGAACCGCGTCTCCTCGCAGTAGATCTTCATGTGTGTGTGACGGAGGGATTGGTTTTAACCACTTTACACATTTTATAAGCTCTCAGCTGGTCAAAATATCATCATATGTAAGCTACGTACATGTGAAATATACAAATTATACAATCAATCAGGTTGTGAACATATCCCTTTGCCTTTAGGTTCAGTATATTTAAATTCGGTGTTAAAAATGGCAATATGAAAGCTAAGCTGACAAGGACTTACAGTGTAGGCTGAGATACTTACATTAATAATTACATGTTGTATGTCGACTCTGAGCAGGATTAATCAGTCTGTGTGAATAAACATAAATGCCATGTCAAATGCAGCTTCTGTTCCACCTTTGCAATGTAAAGATTGCTTTTGATGATACAATTTGATTGGTTGCAGGCAGCCTATTGTATTTTGATTTAGTATTTAATTATTTGACATTAAAATAAGTATTTGACTTTAAGAAGAATCAGTCCTAGTGACAAATATTGCCACTCAATGCAAAATTACATTCCTGACAGATGTGTGATGTTTTTTTTTTGTTGCATTTTTCCACAGGGATGTTGAGTATGGTGGTGTGTACACATACCAGGTCCAAACCGTCTCCAGTCGGAGCGAGAGTGAGCCATCACCTCTGTTCACACACCGCCTCGGAGCGCCGTACTGTGGAGACGGTCTCATCCAGAGGTGAGATTGGATGCGTTTTAACAGCCTTTAGAGCAATGGTTCTCAAGCTTCATTAGTCTAACTTGATTCTCTTAATTAACTCTTTCCCCGCCATTGACGGAAATTTCCTGGTTTTCACTGTTATACGGTAGGGGGGCGCTATTACGCATCTTCTGAAAGAGGACTGATCTCCTGATCAGAAGAATCAGAAACAAGCAATAGCATATGTAATCATATGCATTTGTAAAAATAACGCAATCATCAACATTAATTAGCATATAAATCAAAACTGCCTAATGTTACTGAATGAAATGTCGACCCAGGACGAGCTATAGGACTGTGAAGCTTTAGGACTCGATCTGCATTTGTGTTTTGATCATCGTTCTGAATCCGATCAGGATGTATTGTTTGACAAAAACAAGATTTTCTCAGCTTTTTGCATAAAAAAAAACTTTTTTTGCATGTTGCTTTTTTATGAAACTGACCCACATTCAAGTTTTGATAAAAAAAAGAATGCATAAAAGCTAGAATAATTTTTTTGTTGTTGTTGTTGTTTAAAAGCAGAGGGTCTGTTTTTTATTTCGATAAATTGCATGTTCAGATATGACAACAAAATATTCTGGGGCCCATGAAAATTTTGTGAAAATTATCAAAAATGTTGGCACTGGCTGGCGACTTAAAAAAAAAAAAAAATTCCTGGCTGGGAAAGAGTAAATCTAACTTTATTAAAATGCTACAAAAATCATACAAGAACCCCCTCAACTACGATTTTATTAATTAACGTACAGTTCTTGAAAAATCTGGAATCACAAAATGAATTGTGGTTAAATAGCTTACTTATATCAACTCTGCTAGAATCTGTTAATATATTTTATAGTTATTGGATAGTGTGGGTCTTCCGAGTCAAAAAGATTGAGAACTACTGATTTACAGGATCATCACATTAACCTTGAGGCTCATCCACTGCCTCAACAAAACATTTTGAAGTTGTTGAAAACATACTGTCATATATCTACTGCACGAGGAGGTCCATGCTTTTAACAACATAGATTTATATCCACCAAGGGAAATCATCATTATTATGTTTATTATGTATGCATTGATTTATTTCAGGTCCCAGGGAGAGGAATGTGATGATATGAACACTATGAATGGAGACGGCTGCTCCAGCCACTGTAAGAAGGAGCCATTCTTTAACTGTATTGGTAAGTGTGGAGAGAAACCGTAAGTGCATCAGCAGCTCATTACAGCCATCTGTCAAAAGTGTGGCACACTTTTACACGCACTCAATGCTGTACGTCAGTTTTGGTTGACGGTTTTGCGAGATGTGCCACTGTCTCACTCCGGGGGAAAAAGCATCTTTGAGAGCAGCACTTTAGGAGTAATAGCTTAGCTGGGCTCTTTTATTCACTCCCTCCAGAGCCAAAGATATTTTTTATCGCAAGCATTATGACATCCTTGTAAAATCTGTAAGACATTTAATTCATAACGAACACACTAACAGATTTGTGAAGGATGCCTTGGCACCTTCTCCTGTTCTGTATTATTACTAATAGAAGGCTTTCCAGTTTCTGTTTTTATGGTCGAGTTTGACGAAAGGTTACGTCATTGGAAGACAGCAGTAGGGAAATTTAGTTTACTTTTAGACACAAATGCAAAGCCTCTCATAAGTGTAAAATAGACACCAATACTGCTCTTGATACACATTAATGACACCTATTCAGTGTTCAGCGCAACAAACACCCGAAAGCAAACGTGTGAGTGGAAGTACTTACTTAATGTATTTCACATTGTTAGTCAATCGCAACTAGCCTGGCTAACGTCAGACCTCTTTCTCATTGAGACGTGGTCTGGGAACCACATGTTCATTTTCTCGTATTTGAGGCGTGGTTTACGAATGCCCAGAGCCGTTTACAGAGCCGCCTATTTGATCACAAAGGCCAGAGAGGGGGTGTTTATGAAAAACGAATGTAACTAATAAAATGGTAAATGTACTACCTTTCAAAAGTTTGGGTTAAAACATCGTTGTTGTTTTTTTCACTGGTCAATTTTGAGATTTCGGCCTATTTGTCTTCAATAACATGTCTTCTTTCAGACTTGTGGTGAAAAAAAAGTCACATTTAGGTCTTTATTTTCCTACACTGTGTCTGTTTGCGTCTGTAGATTTCTCCTAAATTCAACAAAAGTTGGTGTTATAAATCAACATGCCGCTCCGCGATCGCTGTCTCACATATACTGGCGGAAAGCTCTCTCTCTCCTGTACAATGTTGTCGGATCCAAATGTGGCCATTTCCTTTTTATCAGCAACCAATCGTGAAAGTACAATGGGGCATTTAACTCTTAAAGCGAAATCTCATTGGCTGATGTCAATTTCTGACAACGTGATTCTGTTTGTGTGTGTTTTTGACAGTTTTTGACTGTTCAGTTGAAGGCCATAAATGCTGTTATAAGTTTTGATGTTTTTTAGGTGGTTTGTATTGTTGTTGCTAATGCTTTGATAAGATATTGTGTTACAGTTACAGATACAGATACAGTTTTTATGATTAATGGAGTGATAAAAAGAGATATCCAAAATCCCCTCTGTAAAAACCTTTGACGCTAATATGTCAACAAAATGAAACAGGAATTGTGAATCTGGCTTTATCCAATGTTCAGATTTCTCTTCTGGAAATATATGCAAATTAGCACATATTTAATGAGATAATACCTAATTTGCATATTTAAACTTAAATATTCTAAAAACTTGTAATACAAAAGATATTTGTCTTAATGTCAGTAATCAACTGGGCAAGTTTCATGCTGATATCTATTATTATTATTATTATTATTATTATTATTATTCTATTCATCTGGGGTCTCTCCCCTTAAGTAGGATTTTTTTAAAAGAAATTAATACTTTTATTTAGAAAGCATGCATTCAACTGACCAAAAGTGACTGTAAAGACATGAAAATGTAAAATAAAAGTTGTTCTTTTTAATTTTCTATTTGTCTATTTTCAATAGAATTTTCTATTTCTTTTGAAATTTTTTCTACAAAAATATGAGGCAACATTCAGAAATGTTTATTGAGCAGCAATCGTGTGACACTGAAGACTGGAGTAACGATGCTGAAAATTCAGCTTTGATCACAGGAATAAATTACATTTTAAAATATATTAAAAAGGCAACAGTCATTTTCAAATTGTAATAATATTGCACAATATTCCTGTTTTTACTGTATTTTTTTTGATCAAATAAATGCAACCTTGGTGAGCAAAGGGGACTTATTTTAAAACGTGATTCCTCTTTGTAGACTGCTAGTGATAGACAAGCACCATTTTCCGAATATCAGGCATTGCACGTTTTTGTCCGAGAGTTTATTTCTACATTTGCTGCAGGAGCCACATCTGTGTGGCAGCTTGAGATATTTGTTTTTGTGTGGAACCATCAGGCACCATCATGAATGAACCGTTTGTCTTTCTGACTGTGCAACTGATTGTTTTTTTAGCTGGATTCCGCTGAACCAAAAGATAGTGTTTGGTTTTCCTTATCTCAGTATTGTGTTTGAATTAGGTTGTCCAGAGACAGTAAATTGCTCGTCTCATTGTATCTGAGGAATATAACGATATTGCGGGTACGGTGTGGCACAAACGTGCATGTGGCTGTGCGTGAGGCCACGTGAACGCTAGGCGTGTGTGTGTGTGTGTGTTTGTCCCCCTCTGCAGCCCCTCGTTTCAACATCAGCAGAGCTGAGCAAAGGGGAGCTCTGGAATTTATGTGAAGGCTCGGGCCAACTTGGCACGGCATGCCTCCGTCCTCCTTGCTGGAAACCCTTACACTGAGAGACAGACAGACAGATATCCCTTTATCACTAAATATATGCTCATTATCACTATTTTTGTCTCCGTCTTATTCTGTACAGAAGTAAATTGTTCTCAATTATGTGCTCAACTGACACTGCTTGTTTAATTGAGTAACACTTTACAATAAGTTCCCATTGTTTAAAGTGCTCCCATTTTTTTTTTTTTTTTTTGATATTAACTTTGATTAAGTGTGTAATATAGTTGTTTGTGAATGTGCAAAGATCAAAGTGCAGATAAATGGAGTTATTGTCTCTCAAAAGAAAGAAGCGATTCTGAACGGCGTGAAACGAGTCGTAAGTAATTTCAGTCTTAATTCCTGCTTAAATCTGCATAATGCCAGTCCGTGCTCTTCATTGCCAGTGGACAACATCAACTTTGACCCTGAAACACTGTAGTTTATCTGAGACTGGAAGAGTTTGGTTCGTGTTGTACATGTCGAGAAGACGCTGTTTTCTGCTGACAAAGCAAATCCACTTTGATGCACTTCTGAAGGATGAGGACTCGGGCTCGAATTGATACAGTAAAACTGTTCGCATGTATCAAAAGCAAAATTAAGATTTGGTAATGGGCGTTTGGTTTCCGACACACGCTGTAAGGAGCCGACCAATCACATCAGCCTGGGCCGTCTGACCAATCAGAGCAGAGCAGGTTCTCAGAAAAAAATAAACCAAATCCTTCATCGAAACGTTTCAGACACTGTGAGAAAAGAGCTTAAGCTGCAATGTATATTATGAGAAAATTAAAGTGTTGCATGCATGATGCATGTACATCTAATATAGGAGACCTCCAAAACAAAATTAGAAGCCTTTAAAATAGATGCACTTTGAATTACAATGAGCAATACAGACAGCGAACATTTTAATAATGTATTAGTAAATGTAGAAATTAACATTAATGCTTTAGTGTTGAAGTGTTGTTATTGTTTGTTCATGTTAACCAGTGTTGCCATTAAATTGTTTAAATTAGTTTTAAAATGGTTAATTTCTTTACATTTTTTGAAATGTTCTCTTTCTTGGTGTATTATGCACTGTTTTTATAATTCGTTTTATTTGCACCACTAATATTCAGTTTGTTGAGAAACTGCCAGACAGACAGAGTAGGAGTGGATGGAGACACAATGTGGGAGAGAAAATGTGATTGGAGAATGTGAAATAGTGAGAGACGAACAGAGGAGGAACGGCTAAAACACTTGAATGAGGAACAGCGGCTCCAGGGCCTGGGAAACTCATCCCAGATATCCCAAAACTCAACAGCTCTCCTGTCTGGAAAACCATGATGGATCCGAAAGCTGAAGAATGCTGCCTTCGGTGGTAGGAAGGCATGAAGGCACATCTGAAACCAATGTTTGAGCAACATCTTGTTTGCCAAGATGCCTTCATCTGCTCGGATTCTGACGGCAGCGTAGATCCAAAATTAACACCCGTCAGTGGCAAATCTGAGAAAATACTCTGCAATTGATCGTTCGCAATGACCCACCCCCTTTAGTTACTGTTGCTATGTCCGACAAGCCACGCCTCTCTCACGCCACACATGTTCTCACCATAGACTGTAAAAAATATGGACAAAGCGTCTGTGACGTCACCCATAGACTTTCTGAAGAACGGTTTTGAAGCCATTTATGGGGGGTATGGGCGGCGCCATCTTGGAAAATCTTGGGAAATCCTAACCCCGCCCACCTTCTGGCCAATCCATATATGGGTAAAGGACGCAGCGCGCGTCACTCAGCTCGCTCTGCTACTCCGGTTATCTCTGTGTATATTTTAGGCAACGAAATATGTTATAAAACACCATACTAACTCTTTTCGTTTTCATTTAAAGAAATCTTAAACATTATAGCCACACAAATGTGGTTCAGGCAACGCGTGATTATATTCACTGCATATAACGTTTGCCTATTTATAACAAAACAAAATATAAAACACACCTGCCTCTTTTCGTTTTAAATATAATATAAAAACATTAAACATTTTAATATGGTCCAGGCAATATGTGCATTTGTACTAAACAACAGATTTTGCAGTAAACAACATTACAGATCATCTTCGTTGTATTAACATTTAAAATGACAAAACTCAACCCAGTCTCTTTTTGTTAAATTTCAGTTTTATCAATATTAGCCATTATAAAAGTATAAGTAAAAGGTACAAGAAGCTATACAAATAAAGCAAACAATTCAGTCAAACATACAAAGTCAGCTCTCTAGTCTAACCATACAACGGTAAAGTTAAATAGCTTATAAAGTTATGAAACTTAACTTAGCCCTCAGCCAGAACGATTGGCCAGGGAACAAATTATAGATTCACGAGACCAAAGATCGCCCGTTAGATATACACAAGACAAATTATATCTCATGTTTAACCACTACAGAGACACCAGAGTCAGCGGCAAACGTCAGAAGGACTAGCCGAGGAAAGGCTGTTCCAGGCGGGGTACATGAGCGCCGAGCGCCCGGTCATCGCTGGATCTCACAACTGGATAAAATTTTCATAAATCTTTAAATAAACCACAGATTTGAGCTTTAAACAACTACATTCTCGCCTGAAAATCTCTTAAAACTACATTTCATGATACAGAAACAGTAGTATTATATTTCAACTGTGTAAAAAAATGGCGCTTATGTTGTCATTCTCCTTGGTGCAGCCTATGCTTGTTATCAGCTGTCAATCAAAGTTAACCACGCCCTTATTTGTCATACATTTTATATCTAAATACTATCTAAACTAACGAGTTAGAAAAAAATTCACCCCCCTCACAGTTGTCAGGCACTCGGAACCTATCGAAAAATACAATAAAAGTCCATGGGACCAACCTGTAAAAACATGAATTTATGCTGTGAAAACGGACATTTTAACATGGGGGCTATGGACATTTGCTCCCTTTTGGGACCTGCCCCTAGCGGATTTTCAATGTATTGCAGTTTTTCGCACTTCCGGGTAGGCTTCATTTTTCAGATTAGAATGTTGCCGCTTGGTTCTCACGCAGTGAAAAATACATTGCAGAGCAGAGAGGACACTGACAACACGCTGACAGACAGGACAGACCAGCTTACTTTTGATATGAAACAAAGTCTCAACTTTCAAATTTGATCATTTTGTAAATAAATTTAAACAATAAATACCGTTTTGTGGCTCATTAATGTGTCTGACAGATCGATCAGTTAAAGCTGCTCGTGAACTGATCATCTCTTCCTTCTAGTTCGTTTATAGCATCAAATAAACATGAATGAACATAAGAAGGAATGTTGTTTTAACCGCGGAAAGACGTCAGTACACTCGTTTTTCAAGTTCAAATCCTCCAACGTTAATCTACTAACTCTCCTGACTGCTTTGTCGGTAAAAAATGGCGGATTCGGCGGATTATGATTGGTCAGATCGCCTGTCAATCAAACTCCCTGCAAAGGGTCAATTGGCCGGTAACTTTATTAGGACCTGCAGCATCATGGATTTAAATAGTATTTGAGATGGACAATCTGACTCTGACTCTTGTAAATTACGTGAGCGTTTCAGATCAGAAATTAAAGCCTGCTAAATAAAACATCTGTTGCCATTCTTTACAGCTCCATGTGCCGGCACACATGTTGATTTTTTTAAGTGAGTCCACTTTCATTTTCTTCTATGACATGATGCTGTAAGTGTAACAAAATGACCTCTTTTTGTTTGTCTCAAAATGCAAAATAGAGTTTCATAGCTAGTAGAAATATTTATTTGTTGAATTCACTCATCATTGGCTGGTGTGGGTGTGTAATTCACTGCCTAATGATATCCAGCGATCTCGTGTGCGTTATAAGAACACAAACAAGGACATTAGAGTTAGCCAAAGCTAAAAGGAAGATGGAAACTAGAATACAAATACATTCTCATGGTTACAAAACTAAATGAAATAAACAAAGCTATGTAGTTTTAGTAAATTATATATAGTATATTATAAATTAAAAACTTTTTTAATTAAACATGATATGGTAATAAAGCTACAGTTGGGCACAGAATTCACAGGATTTACAATATATATATATATAGCCTAAGTTTTTAATGATTTTTGCTTGATTTACACACGTGGTATGTTTTCAAGTCTTAGTAGTAAACTTGAATAGATCATCACATATTTTCAATTGACTTATACACAAAATCACCACCGTCTCTACCTACATTTGAACAAAACTGTCTCACCTATAGGCCTACAGTCACCGCGATTTTGCCAAGTAGGACATGTTCCATATTTTGTTGATCCTGGAACAGCATTCCTGTCTGAAAATTTAGTCCTAACCCTATACATACTCCTAAACCTAACCCTAACTTACCTCTAATATCAGAGGGAAATGATAAGTGAATAACACTGATGTAGAAGCACCAAACCTGGTTGTAAACTTATATATTTTGCTGTTTGCATCATGTAAGCAGCTCCATATGTGTGTCTTTTCTTCTGTAGTAAACTCGCTCTGAAGCTCACCTGATACACTCGTGATGTGAAGCGCTCGGGAAACACGAGTCTGTGAAACACGAGTCACGATAAAAGAGCTCAAAGACTCGTAGAAGCAAGTTAAAATGGCATGCCTGCTTCGGCTAATGCATTTTTATCTCACATTTGCTCTTGATCGGGTATGTGTAGGTGGAACGTTATTTTTAAACGCGTTAAGCATTCACTTTTTTGTGCTCTCACCGGACTTTCAATTTCTGAACTGCTGTGATGCGTATAACATCCAACATAATAAAACACTGACAGATTCACTTTCTGTTTCGAATAACACTGAACATGCTTTTAGCGACACTCACTGATCTTTGTGTTGCGGAAAGAAGCAGCAGCGTAATATCGTTTTGCATGAATTTCATTTAAAGCAATATACTCACGTAGTGCAGTAGACTTAACTTTTAATTTAAATTTTTCTTCATTTTATGAAACATTATTAAATCCAACTAATTTTAATGGTACTTGTAGTTTAAAACAGGATACACTGCAAACAATGCTTTTACTTAGTATTTTTGTCTTGTTTCCAGTCCAAATATCAAAAAATTCTTAAATCAAGATGCATTTACTAGATAAGTAAAATTAGATAAGATATTATGTCTTGTTTTCCGGGGCAAAATGAACAAGCAAGCGAAAACAAGCAAAATGATCTGTCCATGGGGTAAGAAAAATAATCTTAATTCAAACAGAAACAAGATTATTTTTCTTACCCCATGGACAGATCATTTTGCTTGTTTTAAGCAAAAATTCACTTCATTTTGATTTATTTAATCAAACATAACTACTTTAGTAAATGCATCTTGATTTAAGAATTTTTTTTGATATTTGGACTGGAAACAAGACAAAAATCCTAAGTAAGAAAAGCATTTTTTGCAGTGTACCTTTTTCAGATGTTGATGGATAGAGTTGAGTGGTGCATTTTAGCCTGGCCCATAAGAACTTGAGTATAGTAACAAGTATATCATGATATCCTTACATTTGAAAGCCATTAAAATAATGAATATTGATGGGATATATCGATATCAGTATATTGTGTTTAGTCATATGATCACACATTAAATTTGACTATATGCAATATAATGTTGGAGGGACAATGGTATTTAACGGATTATGTTTTTTTTTTGGTTTTTTTTTCACACACAAAACCCCTTGCAATAACAGCTGTTGAAGATTACTGCCAAATTATCTCAGATGATAAACACTACACACAAAAATTGTGTTTGCCATTTGTTAGCGAGAGAGAGAGAGAGAGAGAGAGAGAGAGAGAGAGAGAGAGAGAGAGAGAGAGGAACCAGACTTTGTGTACAGAATCATAGTGTGAAAATAACTTAAATCTAATCCATATTGGTATGAATAATTGGAAATTATATTAAAACTACATACAAAACTAATCACCTTAAATAAAAATGTCATGTGATTGATCTGCTGAAAGAACAAATGTATAAATGTCACTAGTTTGCAGCATATACCGCTGTGATCTTTATTTCCTCTAATTATTATTCGGATGATGAATATGTAACTGTGAGGACAGGGGTTTTCAATCTGCACACGGAAAACAAGAGAAGACTTTCTTAAGTTCAGGCTTTATTCACTCGTCATATTACTGTACTTTTCCCATAAATATTTTTGTTTAAATGTACAGTAAATTTAGTGTTTGTTTGATGCTAACATGACAAACCTGTCTTTCTGAAACATGAATATGTACACGTGTTTGTGTGTGTGTGTGTGCAGATGAGCCGAGCATGTGTTACTATTATGACGGGGACGGCGTCTGTGAAGACTTCGAGCGGGAGACGGGAGTGAAGGACTGTGGTCTGTATACACCGAATGGTTTTCTGGACCAGTGGGCCACCACAGTGGAAGTGTCCCATGAAGATAGGCTGTACTGCCCAGCCGACGTGGCTGCAGGATATCCTGCTATTACTAAGGTTTGTGTCCACCTAGATTCAGCCTTAAAGGAACACGCCGACTTTTTGGGACTTTAGCTTATTCACCGTATCCCCCAGAGTTAGATGAGTCCACACACACCCTTCTCATCTCCGTGCGTGCCATAACTCTGTCTGACGCACCCACCGCTAGCCTAGCTTAGCACAAAGACTGGAGGTAAACGGCTCCAGCTAGCATACTGCTCCCAATAAGTGACAAAATAACACCAACATTTTCCTATTTACATGTTGTGATGTGTATAGTCACAGTGTGTACAAATAACAAGGTCACATGAGACACAGCCATCTTCTAACCGTACACATACTGGGAACTATATTCTCAGAAGGCGAAGCACTGCTACTTGGGCGGAGGGATTTGCTCGCAGCGCCTGAGAAGCCCCGTGGTGAGGAGCAGAGAGTTCGCTCAGAGTTGGAGTAAATCACTCCGCCCAAGTAGCAGTGCTTCGCCTTCTGAGAATATAGTTCCCAGTATGTATACGGTTAGAAGATGGCTGAGTCTCATATGACCTTGTTATTCGTACACGCTGTGACTATACAAATCACAACATGTAAATAGGAAAATGTTGGCGTTATTTTGTCACTTATTGGGAGCAGTATGCTTGCTGGACTTTTGCTCGACTTTGCATTGCCAGCGGTTGCGCAAATGAACAATTCTCATTGACATCGAATGGTCGATTTGTTGTTATAAATTGGGGTCAGTTTGAATTATCTTTAGATTCTTTGAACATTCATGGACGAGCCACAGTCTTTTCACCTGCTATCTGATACATGTCGCTCACAAAAAAGACACCCAATACCCTAAAATCTACACCATTCATAATTTCTTATATTCTATCATGCATGAATGTATTAAATACAGTATATTAATGTGAAGAAAATGGTCTTGTTCTAAAACTATTCAAGACTTTTAACTCTGTAAAGCCTGACATATGAAATCCTTTTTTCTTTAAATGGAAAAGTTTACTTGACCTTTACGCAACATATTATATATTTTCCATGTGTGTTTTTGTTGAGTATCAAATATGATCCATCAGGCTTTTGGGGAGCGTTCATCTCTCAGTCATCATTGCATTGCATTATATGTTTTGCCCTCCACAATAAAAACTAAACAGGATCGATCATAAAACTAAGCATTGAAATGTCATCTTACTGTTTATTTTTGATTATGGAGGGCAAAACATATAATGCAATGCAATACAATGATGATTGAGAGATGAACAAATAAACCTCCCTCAAAAGCCTGATGGATCATATTTCATACTAAACTCGCATAAAAAAATGATGTATGAACAGTCAAGTAAACAATAAGGCATGTGGTCGATTGTGAGCTGTTTTTTCTGCAAAATTGGGCCTTTTGGAATATCGTGTGCAAAAGATGGTCCTTTTCATGTAAGAACATTGGCTTGCCACAAATACTTGCCTCAGTTCCTTCCGTAAGACTGGAGATAAAATCTCCATAGCTGAGTGGACCATAAAGATGTCTGTGAAATTACACGCCGACCTCGGTGTCAAACAGTCCCGGCCTGTTTCCTTCCAAGAACACACAGCGTAAAGTTTTGCTGAGGAATGGCTGTTTCCTAAATTATCCAAGAAATTAACCATTTTTCCAATAAGTAGAATACATTCTGAACATGTTTCCGTGGGTCGATACTCCTGAACATGAAGCACACATGGCTTTTTCCTCATCTCTTAGAGTGCCATCTGCCGTCTGTAGTGCGGCCTGAAGTCAACACAACCCAAGGCGCATCGGCCAGGGCTGTTTAAAGAGCCTTCAATACTTTGAAATGCTTGTGTTGTTTTGTTTTCTTCGGCTGTTTGTTGTGTCCTCTCCTTCAGAAAGGGTTCTGACATGTCCCGTATACCTTCAAGGGCCCGTTCAGTCCTGTAGGGAAAGGAGCGTAGCCGATAGGGATCTGCTGGGATGTTTTCAGAAGACGAGAGAAGGAGAGGAAGAGTCTGTGTCTATTTGCCAGAAAGAACAAACCAAAATCTTTAGGTCATTTTTATTCACTGAAAGCCACATCTGAAGACTTACACACTGTAATGTCTCTGCCCCCCCCCCCCCCCCCCCACCCCCCCCCCCCCCACCCCCCACCTGACATTTTAAAGACCGTCTGTGTGTCTTACAACAAGAGAGAACACAACGCCTTTTCTTCTGTGTGGCCTGGAAGAGATGCTCTTGATTTAGGTCATATACAGTAACTCTAGCCCATTTTCATCCATTTGAACTCTAATTAACATTTAATACCAATTAATCACAGAGATTCAGTGATCTGTCTTCTACATCACGAGTGCAGAGGAAGCGTAAATTATGAGAATGAGTTTCAATTAAAGTAGTTATCTTGTTTCGGGTTTCACCCCTTGGATTAACAATTACTCTTCGATATTCATAATCTGAGCTTGTAAATATTTTATTTCGGACAGTATTTCCTGAGTAGACTTTTTGGACAATAGCTGTAATTATTCCAATATCTGTAATTACTCCAATTGGCACATTTTGAATTGTAAAGCAATATTTAAAAATTAAGATTATTAATGTATAGACATGTTTAAATAAATATATACTGTATATCTTTAATATACCAACATTAGATGTGTTAACACACACACACACACAAAAAAACCATTTTATATATACATATATAATTATTATTTAATTTTTTATTAAACTCTTGACGTTAAATAAAGCTTTCTAAACATCATCATAAAAATGCATCATTGTAGTATCTCAGTATCTTCGTTTACTGTAACTCTCGACAAGTTCAGATTTCTAAAAACATGCACATTAATAAGAGATAACAATGCGTTCATTCGATTTGAACTCAATTTATTTTTCCATTTATCATTTATCATTTTGATGGCATTATTCGTGCCTCTCTGAATAGGGTATTCAGCTTCGGGCACATCCCTATTTTGCATAATAATATAATAGAATGCATGCAATGTGTGTGCTTGTATTTTGTTACCACAATGACGTAAAAACGATTATAATTTGGCAAGTGTTTGCAGTTGCTTTTATATATAGAACATGGTTTCCTAAATACAACAGTGTGTGTTTGAAAGCATAGGAAGAAAGTCTTCGGGTTGTTACACACACCAGCTAATCGAGCATCGGAATTACTGCTGAATTATTTAAATAATTACCTGCTCCTAATTTTACCTGTCTCCTGGGCAAACTGCAACCGGGATCATTTGAGGTACTTCATACACCTGGCCAAGCACAAATGGGACTCCGCTGTAATAATGCTTAAACAGAACATCTTGTTCATGTAGTGGCACCATTAGGATTCTGCTTTTAGCTGACGCTGGTCCGGAGGGAATTCACCAGTTAACAGTAAGTAAGCACATGTTAGCATAGCGAGGTCACATAATGCAGCCAGCTGATCCCTAAGGCGCCCCATGTTCCTCAACGAGCGCTGACGCAAACTCCATTGCCCTGGGGGCGTAATGACGGCATACAGGAGAGCATTGTGCTGCTGGAGTCTGCGTGTGAACAGACTCTACCGCAAAACGCTGGCAAGGTCTTGCAAGGTGGGAGGGTCAGATGAGTCACGCCCATTTCTTGTTGGGTCACTAATCGTCTTCAGCAATGCTTTGATTGCTGCAATGTGGCAAGATAACTTTGTGCAGTCATCTCTGTGCAACTAAAAAAGGCGCCATTGATTCCTGTAGCTCAACCAGTAGAGCATGGCGCTGGGAATGCCAAGGTCGTCGGTTCGATTCCCAGGGAATGCATGTAATGATAGAATGCATACATTAAATGCGACGGATAAAAGTGTCTGCCAGATGCATAAATGTAATGATTTGCCATATACTGTTGAGTCTTCTCCTGCTTCAATTATTCCAGATGGTTTCCCCATTAAAGACTGGATTTTAAAAGGCAACCTCCATTTACACTGCTGGCTGTTAACATGTCAGGGTTTTTGGAAGCCTGTTGAACTAGGGCTGTTTATGTGATGTGGAGTTAGCTCACAGACGGAGTGCTCTTGGGAAGCCATTGGCCAACCACACATTTTCCTTGTTTGCCCACAGAGGCAAGAGCCAATGCTTCAGGCCTGACACCCTAGACGAAGCCGTACCCGGCGCAGTCCTAGTCCCAGTTATGAGATCAGTGCTGTCATAAACCATCTGGGAGAAGTTGATATGGCTGAGGTTGCGCTCCCAACACATTCCCCTTATTCTGTGGCAGATTTTTGAGCCTTGCTGCATGGCTAACAAAGGATGTTACCCCACATGGCGAATGTTGCGCAGGGTTCCCTCATGTTGGGATGGTGGTTTGAACCTCACAAAGGTCTCTCAATAAATAGCTTGCAGATGTTTATTGGCTAGTTGGCAAAGCCTCGTCTTATTTGTCCCAATTTTGCTGGAAAAACAAGTTCAAGTTTATCCAATGTGGGCAGGGAAAATAAACAAGCAAATATGCAAATAGATTCCAAATAAGAAACATTCATTTCCCTTGAAATGGTTTGTGTGAGGAAAGTTCTTTTGCAACAGTAGAGTTGAAAGTCTTTAAGCTTGGAAAACAAAGACAAAATGCCTCTAAATGTTCACAGTGACTCCAAAAATGGCTCATTTTTTAATAGTTAGCGTGAACAACTGCTCAGTTGCACTTTTCATGCATATCACCATGTAGCAGATCGAGGGAAATGCTCTTCCTTTGAGTGATCTTGCAAAAGAAATGATTTTTCCCTCCAAAAAAAAAAAGCATTTTTGCTCAAAGACAAAATGACACTTAATACCTAAAAAAAAAAAAAAAAACAGCTTCTGGTTCATTTAAGCCGCACTGTTAAAGGGGGAATTCACCGCTGGCAAGATGGGCTTTAATAAAATGTGTCTGTCTATGCGGTAGAAACTCACTGCTACATGACTAGAGAAAACAGAGATAAATGGCTGTGTTGTTCATTTTTTTGCCCAAAACTTTAACTTTTGCACTTTTGATTCTGGAACCGACTGTTTGTTGATCTGACTGTCCATTGGCGGGAATACAAACATGCAGAAGTTTGATCTGTGGTTTTAACAAAAGTTGTCAAAAGTCCGGTGGATGACGCAAAATTATGCATTTCGTGTCATCCGATGGACTTTTGCTGGCAAAGGCTGTAAATGGGGATATCTGGGTCCAGGCAACACAGAACAAGAGTGCATGTTGTTCATTTATAAATACTACCGACAGTGTAACAATCCAAAGCTGGTTGCAAATCTGCAAACTAATCCTTTAGTCAAGTGATCCAGGGGCTGATTTGTTGCCAGGCCGCACAGCTGAATGTGTTTTTGTTGCACCGAGAAGCGTGGGTTCCTCTGAGAATTGAGGTTTGCGGTGACTGAGCACTTTGTTTTACCTTTGCAGAGGACACCTGTTGGATATCCACATCTTTTCTGAAGGATTGTTGAAAACATGCTCTCTTTTGGTGCAGCAAACATGGACACTGGTGAACTTTGGCAGGCCTTAATCAGTAGCTTAGTTCACATTAGGGGTGGAACATCTTCCCAAAATTACATATCACAATCTTATAACAAACAATCACGTTCCACGATCTGAATCACGGTCTTCCCAATTTTGAGAATTTCCAGACTGGAACAAGCCTATGGACTTTGACTATAAAATTTGCACAATTTAAAATGCAGTACTGCATTAAACAATCAGTGGTCAAAATATTCATTAAATATACATTGATTCGTATTAAAATACTAAAGTTATTCAGTCAAAAACTTTTGCGATTTTTCCTTCTAAATGTCGACAAGAAACGATTGCGACATGACGGCGTTTCCATTAACCGATGTTATGCGACTAAAACTGAATTTTTTCCTCTCGCGATAAGTAAAATCATTCCAAAAACCATGGCAATGGACGTTGGTAGGTTTCTGTACTATATCCCAGCCACTGCACTGGCCATTATTATCAATCGAAGGAGACGTATGTGTGTTTTCCCAGCATTAATGGTAAGGAACGACCCTTATTATAGCCTACTTGTGAGCGGCACATATGAGGTGTTTCTGGGTGTTTTTCCCTCAGATCTGCTTCGAGGTCTTGATTGTGGCATTTCTTTGACGTTTAGAATCCATTATTCCTGTAATTCTTTTGTCTTATGATTTTAATAAAGAACTCTGTCTCGTATGTTGTCCAAACATACCGTGTCGTCTACGTCAGGTGACCTGTAAATGCGCAAAAACTGCTTCCAGTGCAGTTTTGCGAAATATTTATTTTTCGAATTGCCTGAAAAACCACATCATGCGAGCGTAAAAACTTTTTTTGCGATAAATGGGAGTTTTTGCGAAATTGACGTGTTCCCATTGGGCGTATTTTCAATTCGCAATTTCAATTTGCACAATTTGAAGGGTAATGGAAATGCAGCTACAGACAGCAGCAGGGATTTATTAGGCTTTAAGACCGAATGCATGGATCTAAAATAATGACACGTATCTGATTTCTTTCCCAACTGTTCATCCACTCAAGACATAACCAATACAAATACTTGCCAAGGCAGACATTTTGACATATTTCTGCATATATTTGATCGTTTAGGTATTCCTAAAACCTCAAGTATACTCTGCTCTTCCGTGTTCTGATCAGTCTCTTTTGCAGTTTTAATACGCTTTTTAAAATAAAGCATGTCCCGCAGTAGACTGCATTTTTATGACAGTCACGTTACATGATTTGACTGATCTGGATGTTAAGTTTAGGCTTTTAAGGAGGGGAGAAAGCACACTGCTTTAAAGGAAAGAAACATGCATTGAAACATGCATTTAAAGGCATGTGGTACAATGATCATTTCATCTTGATTATCATGCTTTCATAATCGTCGGAAGCCAAAATCGAAACCAAAATTTGGTTCATCCCACAGATGCTAAATTGTTTTTCAAATGCGTCATCACTCATGAAAGACATGATAGAGACACATGATATCATTTGGCCAGTCAGCAAAGCCATCCAGTAGACAGTCATTGCTGTATTTTAGCATTATTATGAGGACATAAAAGATGTCACAATCTCTATGACTCGCCAAAAAAGTACATTGTGGGCGTCTTCAAGATCGATCACGACATAAAATCGTTAAATTGCCCACCCCTAGTTCACGTTCATGCAATTTTTAATGAAGAAGAGGTATATTTATTTAGCTTGCTGTACATGATGGAGGGTTCAAGCTCAAGACTCCAGCCGAGCCCGAAGCTCCCCCTAGGACTTTCCTTAATTGTTTTTTGTGGTAACCAGCCAAGGAGGTGGAGTTGCCGGAAGCAGGACAGAAGTAAGCAGCGGCTTCTACGCTGGTTCATGCACTGATTGATCAGACTGCGTAAACATGTCCCTCCCGAACGTTTGTTAAGAATCCAATGAGCCCATGTGGAGCCTTTTAACGTACACTGGAACCTGACGGTGTAGCCTTAACCGAACTTTTGCCGAGTTTTGCCCATGCAGTCTGCGGAGAGACGGCCTCCCCCTGTGGCTCCCAATGATTCCTCTCCATTTCCCTTTTATCTTAAGTGGTGATTTACAAACAAAATCTTGGGGTTTGGCTGTGGTTCTGTGTATATGTGTCTGTAGTAAGGTGGTGTTAGGGGAAACTACACAGCTGGTACACATTAGCTCTTGGACACAATTATCAAACCATCCCAGGCTTACTTTGTTTTCAGGAGTGAACGCTTGAGGTTGTTTGCTTGTAGTTAAATCCACATCGAAACATCCAGTTGCTGGGTCGACCCCGGAGCTGGGTAATAAGTGCAGTTTTTCCGCATGTCGCCTGCTCCGTATAACACGGTGTGGGACGTGGTGACAAACACATCCGCAATTACATCACAGCGCAGAGACTGGCCCGGCAAACCGCACCGAGTTGAACTTTGCAGCTGTCAGTGATCCACCGCACTGACAGGACCGGCCTCACTGCACAAAAGATCTCAATTAAGTTTTTTCTTCAGATCGGTTTTCCTCAACCGGCTCCGAGCAATGAGTGTTGATTTTTCCAGCTCCTTTTATAATTTACAGCCTGTCCTCACATTCCAGTAACCTGTGGTTTGAGTCAATAAGTTGTAGATCATTTGTTTTATTGGTTTATTTAGCCCCTCATGCTGGGCTATTGGTGGGCCTTTCCTGGCGGTGGCGTTGTGGTTTTACAGTGATGTCACAGGCCTGCTATGCATCCGCAGGGAGACTTCCACCACCCACTGATAGGTAGCAGTTACTCCACTGATCTCATCAAACCAATGATAAATACACGTGGATGAGCCCAGCCAGTCTGAAGTGTTGTACCTTCCCTTGTGAAAAACAAGAACACTTTAGCATATTTTTTTTTTTTAAAGAGTACTTTTTAGTGCAAACTGCATGCAATGTTTTCGGGCACTTAACTGCATGTTAAATGCAATTAAATGAAAATTTATTACAGTTTAAATTTATATTAAAATGCAATTTGCCAAACTTTAGAGCGCTTTTTGCACCCACTTCAGTTGTACTTATGCACTGCCAAATGTACCAACAAACATTTATGGGAAACTAAAATATACTTTACTGTTATGTCATGTATTTAAGTAAATTTGCCAGTTATTCATTTATAAAGATGAAATTTCATTTTAGTACATTTACATTATATTAGCTTTAAATGTACAATTGAATAACATTCTACAGCACTTAAGTACTTAACATGTGATTTAGTATGTTAATCAACACTTGTGTACTTGTTTAAGGTATGGCAAAAGATTATTAAGACATAGTGATTTAAAATGTACTTTAAATTCAAACTTTTAAATTAACATTATGATAGTGTGCTTTTTAAAAGTGTACTTAAGTGTGTTAAGAAACATAGTCATGAAAGTGCACTCTCTTTAAGTACACTTAAGTGGCTTTTTATTTCATTAATATTATATTCACCTTTATAATAGGTGTCATTAACTACTATATACTTATTGTGTTGATGTATTGCAAAACACTTTTTCTGCTATTGAGGTGGGATACTGGTAAGGATAGGACAGGTTTGGGGATTGGTCAATTATTAGAGATCGACGGATATGTTTTTTTTTTATATATATTTTTTTTATAACCGATACCAATACCAAATTACATAATATATTAAACCGATATTTATTTATTGTTTTATTTCTGTTTTTGACAATTATAACAACAGCACTGAACTGAACAAACTGTTTGAACAAAAAAATAAATAAAAAGATTATACCCGATTATGGGTAAATGCTTAAATATCGGGAAAAATATAGGTAAAACTAATCAGGTATTGCCTAATTATAGGTATCTAGTAATTATTGGTGTAATTAAATAAATGAATTACATATGTCATTACATGCAGGTATGTTTCAATGTAAGCACAATGTAAAAACAGTAATTGAACTACACGTGCACATTCAATACAATTAAGTACACATCTTTTCCACAAAGGCTTTCCATTACACTGGCGTATGATGTTTATCCATTGGTTTGAAGGCTTTTTGCTTTGCACAAACATGGAAAAAGTGCATTCCGTGCATTCTGGGGAAAAAGTGCCACCTGCGGTTGCAATACTTGGAAATGCAATATAGCTTTGTTCCTTGAGGGACCAGATCATACATGACACATCAACAGATCTCTTGGTCAGATGCTTCATTATTTTTCCGGTTTCCATAGTGTCTCCAGTTACATGTATCATATTTCATATGGTCAGGAGATTGGGCGAAACATGGTGTCCTTGTCTAATGCCATGATGTTTACAGCTCTTTTTTTTAAGTGAGGTTCGATAAAATCTCTGTATTCACAGTATTCTCAAAACATTACACAATGCAGATTATTTTAGGGTAGACACTGTTTTCTAGAGCTATTCACCTACAGTATGTCTCTAACAAACAACACTGATACCAGCCACACGCTTCCTCCTTACCAGTCAAAAGACGTGTTGAAGACTGTAAGCTTAACGTGGTCTTTGGCCCTTCATATTAGAGAGAGAGAGAGAGAGAGCAAAACATCATATTGCTAGAAAATTAAATAAATGGCAGGTTTGTGTGGTATTCGTAATTGAAAATCATATACATCTGGAATGGCATTAAAGTGAATGATGACAGAATTTTAGTTTTTGAGGAAGAAGAGTTTGTCAAGACAAAGCCATCTATTTGTCACGGTCATGTTTAGTTCTCTGTCTAGTTTATTTTTAGTCTTTGTTGTCTCTGTGTTGTGTTTGGTCGTTTGGTTCATTTAAGCGTAAATTAACACGGCAATCGCGCTCAGATCCGCACCAAAACTATTCATTTCAGCTGTACAGCAACTCTAAAAGAAAATAGTGTCATTGTTCAGCTAAAGTCAGTTCAGTGTTGATTCAGTTCCATTCTAAAGATCAAGTTTTAAATTAGTTTGTTTCATCTTTAAAGTATCTCTGCAGAAAACAGCTACAGGTAAAGCCACAATAAGCCCGCAGAGCTAACTTGATCCATTTTGATGGATGACGCAGAGAAATGTAAACAGGTGAACTCTTACCAATAAGAGGACAGTTTTGCTCCCATGTGACTAGCATAAACACATTTTGGTACGCTTTGAAATGTTGCCTGACTCAAACCAAGAAGAAAATGCAACATTGTAACAAATGAAGTCCCTTTACTGAACAAAGCAAACGATCTACCGGTTTGAAAACGCTCTTAGTTCTAGTCCTCCAGTAGTCGTCATGGTTTCTCATTAGTTCACACCTGTTTCCTGTTTCTGTTGATTGACTTCCTGGTGTATTTAAGCCTTCTGTCTTCCTCAGTTCCTGGTGTTTATTAAATATTATTTCATCGTTTTTCTGCGTCATGCATGTTTGTTTGGATTATCACTACAGCTAAACAATGACACGTTGAACGTTTACAAAAGTTTAAAAAGCTTCCACTTCCTGTTTTTGTTTGTTTATGTTTCCTATCGCCAGACATGCCAGTCCAAGGTGTTTGACCTCTCTGATGGAGTGTCTCAGTACGCCTGGTTTCCATGTGATCAAGCTCAGGGTGTTTCCTGGTATCCCGAGTACACGTTGAAGGTGAGATTTTTATTTTTTATTTTTTTTTATCATTATATTTGTATTTGACATGTTGGGAGATTTCAAATGTAAATATGCTTCAAGCCAAAGTAGTTGATACATTTCAGACTGTGAGCTGCTGAGGTATAAAGGTGTATTAATTGATTTAAGGCAAGACACCACAGGGGAATAGAGTAATAATAATCATAAAAAAAATAAAAAAAAATAAAAATGTTTTTAATGTAATTTCCCAGTTAATTAATCACAGTACATACAATTTTGTATCACAAGTTTTAAAATGAGGCAAGACAAGTTTATTTAGCACATTTTCATACACTATGGTAATTCAAAGTGCTTTACAAAAGGAATTCAAATAATCACAAAATAAAAGCAAGGAAAGTTAACAGTTATAAACAGCTATGAAAGGAATTAAAAGAGATATATGATACAGTTATAAAATGAATTAAAAGAGTAAAAAGATGATACATAAATAAACTTCTCATCTTGCAAAGCACTGGTGTATCATATTTTTCATAACTCCCAGTTTTACTCTGGGATTTTCCCAAGGATGATTACACCGTGTCTGATAATGATATCTAATTAAAAATGCACTAATATGCATTCATTTTTAGAACAGAAATCTGAACATTGGATAAGTTCAAATTTTATTGTCATATTGGAGTTTTTATAGTGGGGATTTTGGTTATGTCTTTTTATCATTCCATAAATCTGACAATACAGTCAACAGGCAGGAAAATAAACACATTTTCACCACATATTTTAGAAATAAAATGATATATGGACAAACCACTCCATACAAACCATATATATTTGGTGTATATACAGTGAGTGTTATTGAAGTGGAGATTTCTGGCTTAAACCTTTAAAGATTGTTATTGTTATAAATCTACAGATGCAAATATATAAATTCTAGTAGAATAAATTCTTTCCACTAGTCTGAAAGAAGACGTTATTGAAGCAAAATAGTCCAAAAATTGACCAGGTCATGACAAAACAATGTTTTTGCCTGTAGTGTGTTGCCTTAAGCATGTGATGTGATTTTGCTACAGTGGTTCTCTGAAGGTTAGACCCATGTCTCAACTTAAACACAGCTAGTGACTGTTACTACAGTTTAGAACAAGACTTCTGCATAAATGTAAACCAGATCTGGTCTCCAACAGGCATATTTCTCACACCCTATGGTTGCCACGGCTGTTATCATCCATTTAGCCGCAGACGGAACGAGCTTCATCGACCAAGCCCAGTGCAACATTACAGTCCAACTGATCGACACCAAAGAGGGCATCCACAGCTTAGGTGAGATCTGGTGACGTTGCACAGTTTTATTTTTTTTGGCGAGTGCAACTATTTGACTTGGATTCTAATATTGGCAATTGCCTAAATATGTCTATTACTTCCGCTGAAATGTTCAGGTGACTGGCGTTTGAGCTGCCGCACCAATCCTCTGGTCATCCCAGTAAGTCATGACTTGAGCATGGCCTTCTACCACACCAAAGCCATTCTCCTCATGTTCCGCTCCGATCTCGTGGCCATCTCCGGTGTCGGCCTGCGCTCTTTCCAGTTCTTTGACCCAATCACCATCAGCGGCTGTCAGAGCAATGAAATATACAACCCCATGGGCCAGAGGTGAGCGATCAGGCCTATAGAGTCAAACCACTGCTTTCATAGACCTCTCACATTCTTACAAGAAAAGGTTCTATATACAGTCTTAAAAGGTTTTGTCAGGTGCTGTCATCTTATGGATTAAGTTTTAATTTCATTGTAAACAGTTAAAAAAAAGAAGAAGAAATATCCCATCAAATATGAAAGTATTATGCAATCATTTAAGACATTTCTCCTTACATAGAACCTTTCTGGCATAAAGGGTTCTGTAAAATTTAATCAAGAACCCTAAAGTTCTATATATATATATATATATATATATATATATATATATATATATATATATATATATATATATATATATATATATATATATATATAATATTTCTAAGGGTGTATGAGGTTTTCCAGCGGTGACTCATCAGTATCTATGCAGTTTGTGATGGAGAGTAAAACTAGATGGTAAAGTTTGTAGACAAACTTTGATATTGGCTTAAGAAAGCTGGGAAGTTTGAAGTAGTTTTAACAGCTTTAAGTTTGAAGGTTTTAAGTTTAAATGTTTTAAGTTAGAAATAGTTTTAAATTTTAGTTTAGTAGTTTTTCAAAACTCGAATTTTGGATAGATGGATACTTTTAAATTGTGGATGGATGGATGGATGAATGGATGGATGGATGGATACTTTTAAATTGTAGATGGATGGATGGATGGATGGATGGATGGATACTTTTAAATTGTGGATGAATGGATGGATGGATACTTTTAAATTGTAGATGGATGGATGGATGGATGGATGGATGGATGGATGGATAATTTTAAATTGTAGATGGATGGATGGATGGATACTTTTAAATTGTAGATGGATGGATGGATGGATGGATGGATACTTTTAAAATGTAGATGGATGGATGGATACTTTTAAATTGTAGATGGATGGATGGATGGATACTTTTAAATTGTAGATGGATGGATGGATGGATGGATGGATGGATACTTTTAAATTGTAGATGGATGGATGGATGGATGGATGGATGGATACTTTTAAAATGTAGATGGATGGATGGATGGATATTTTTAAAATGTAGAACAGTATGTTGGCTTTCTCCAACCAACACAATGAAGAAAATCTGAAACATTTAAACTAGAATGATGAATTTGGTTTTGAATGTAAACGAAGTCTTATGAGGAAATACATTTTGCTTCGCCTCACTGTAACGTTCAAAACTCAAAACTTTTCCAGAGTCCAAGAGCATTCACTGAAAACAAGACTGAAAGTTTCGAAATCCTCAAGTTTCTGATGTCACAAACACATTAAAATAAATTACCTCCCACATTTATTCATAATCAGCCTCGCTCAGGCAGTAAAAAAAGCAAGACAGATGCAATTATTCCCAAACAGTAGAAGAACTAACAGTAAAATGACATAAAGTCTGTCAGACCTTGTGCTATTCTTCTGTATTTTCGTCCGTATTCCAGCCTTTTTCTGACCAATTAAACAGGCTGAGCAACAGTGCTTTGCTTGCTATTGGCTGCTCCTCTGCCAAATACTTTTTTTCTTGCTTTAACTGTATTACAGCCAATAGCAAGCAAAGCACTGTTGCTCAGCCTGTTTAATTGGTCAGAAAAAGGCTGGAATACGGTCATGAACAACTAAATTAAAAAAAGTTTCAAATGACCTCTTAAGATAATCTGTTTTATATTGTTTCCTAATGTTTCCAAGGCATAACCTTCATTTGAATCTGGCTGTACCACATTTACACTCCATATGGATACTACAAAAACACAACAAAACACAAAACTAAAGAAATAAATTTGAAAACAAAAATGACTTGTGTATATATAGTTCTGTTCTGTATACATCCATTCTGTCCTGAAGCTCATGTAAGAATGTGCAATAAACATAATTTGCTTGATTTATAGAATGAGGTCATTTTGAAAGAGTTCCATTTGCATTTAGTTAAAGCAGAACATTATTTGTTGGCCATGAATAAGCTGCCCTTTGAATGCAAAGTGACGCTGTATCGACAGCAGTTTGATTTGCTTCAGATCCATAGTGTACTTTATTGAGTGGTTGATTTTCTTCAAATAATGCTCAGAGGCACGCATGCGGAATATTCAGACCTTGCAAACTATTTATCAGTAAGTATTTCAATTGGAATCATCTGCAGATGCCTTTGTCCACCAGCAACATATTTCCTGTAATACCGCCCGATACGAAACACCATGTCCCTGCTCCCAATGTTTTTAACAACAGGGTCCGTTAACATGGTTTGGTTTTATGTGTCCCTTCCCTTTTCAGTACTGTATGCCACTAAAGCATTAGTTTAATGTGTTCAGAGGGCTGCGTTTGGCTATGGGATTTGGCTCACTGGTTAATGGGTGTACCATAAATTAATTTGCAAACTAATAAGATGAATTTAGGCCAATAGTAACAATGCCAAAATCTTGTGTGCTTTATTTGTGCTTTGATATCTTGTACTGATAAAAATTAAGACACAAAATTGATTGAGAAAAATGCTTACAATAAGCTATTGGGGTAAATGGGTTGTCAAATAACTTTTTATAGGTGACCTTTTATATGTATGTTTTAGGGAAAGTGCATATCTTCTGCAAGTTTCTGGTGTTACTGGTCATCATTTGTTTTTACAAAAAGTTCACTAGTTGGCATTCACAAGTTCATTTTAAATGGTTCTGCAATGTAATAAAAACATTTAAAGTACACAATTGCATGTAATCAATACCAGTTTATAAAAAATGCATTCACAATAGAGAATATGACTTTCTTGTTGAAAATATAGCATATCACAGGACATAGCTGAAACTTCATGAGGTTTGTGACATGTCTAAAATCATTAGATGCGTGGTGACTATAGTATATAAGCCTGTAGTATATGTCTCCTGAAATGCGTCATGGCTGAAAGCCCACCTCTTCCTTTCGTCCTACGGGGTTTACGTGCCTTTAGCTGTTTAGCTTAGCTGTTTGATCCTAGTGTTTTCCATTGCCATTATGCGATTTTACTTGTTAAGTGTGATGTTGAGCTACCGAGACTGTGTGTGTGGTGTGCTGCTTACACTCTGGTAAGTTTAATGCTGTGTGTTCAGGGTGTTGTGGGAAGTTTGGCTCGATTTAACTTGAGCTACAGCTATGTGTTTCAGTTTGGTGTGCCTTTAGGGCTCCCATCTGTGCGGCATTGCAGTTTAATATAACTCGGGTTGGAGCACCATCTGTTGCTGTTATAGCCACTATAGAAGCTATTGTATGACTTATATGTGCGTTGTGAGTATTTCGTCATCAGATCACGGTAGCTAAATTTTTTTTTTTTTTGTAAGATCTAGATAATCTCACATGCCTTCTAAATGGTCTAAATCTAAAATGTCTGTTTGTTGTTCTCAAGGTCCTTTTTGCATGCGTTAAGGCAGGCTGAGTGAGAGCAGTCACCTGAACGCAGCTCTCACCCAACCCCTCGTTCTTTGAGCCACGCTGCTTTTGGGGTCCAGTTACGAACCCCTGTTTTAAAGTGCTCGTTGGAAAAGGGGTAAGCAACATAAAAGGACACGCGAGGCAGTTTAAACATTTATTATGAGGCTAAATAACAAATGCACAAACTCGCGTATCTTAATCAACAAAAGGCAACAGATGAAACTGGGAACACAAAATATACTGTAATCAAAATATACTTAACAAAGAAAACAAATAAATCAATGAAACATCAAACAGAACACATATTGTCAGGAAGTTGAGACAGCGGTTGAAGAAACCCATCCGGGGGTCGATTGGAAGTCTTACCACTGGCACAGATAGAACAGGCCAAAACAAAACCCTGAATGCCTGAATGGACATGGAGGTCCACCAGAATCGTTGCTTCTAAGGACCTTCGACTCGATCTCCCATGTGAGTTTGGAGACAATGAGTCTCTCAGGTATAATGCCATCGGGAGTGGACGGGTGTTCGGTACAGTCAAAAAATACGAGACAAGGCGTCGGGTTTGATGTTTTTGGAACCCAGACAATAAGAAAGGGAAAACTCAAAACAACCGAAAAAAGTGCCCACCGAGCCTACGTGGAGTTGAGTCGTTTAGCTGACCATATATATTCGAGATTCTTATGATCGGTCCAAATGATAAAAGGTACCCCCGAATCCTCTAGCCCAGTGGTTCCCAATCCTGGTCCTGGGGACCCACAGCTCTGCACATTTTATATGTCTCCTTTATCTGACACACCCAGTTCAGTTCATAGAGCTCTTTCCTAATGAGATGATGATCTGAATCAGGTGTGTTAAATGAAGGAGACATACAAACTGTGCAGAGCTGTGGGTCCCCAGGACCAGGATTGGGAACCACTGCTCTAGCCAATGACGCCATTCCTCCAATGCTAACTTGACTACTAACAACTCTCTGTTACCCATATCATAATTATGTTCGTTTTTTTTCTCATCAACGATAACCGATGAGAACAAAAACGCGCAAGGATGCATCTTGTCATCCATGGATGAGCGCTGGGAGAGAACCCCTCCAACCCCCACCTCTGACGCGTTGACCTCCACCATAAACTGACGTGAAGGATCAGGGGCTATCAGAATGGGAGCTGAAACAAAGCGTCTCTTGTGGTTGGAAAATGCAGCTCCAGCTGCATCGGACCACCTGAACGTCGTTTTATGGAGGTCAAGGCGGTCAGAGGAGCGGCTAGTTGGCTGAAATTGCGAATGAAACGCCGGTAAAAATTGGCAAAAAATTGGCTTTTACTGGAGAATTTATCAGAAAGTGTCCCATTCCGCCACAGTAAGGCAAAGTCCCTTTACCCTCCGCCGTTCTCTCTCCTCCCGGGAAAGCAGAGCTCTACCCACCTGCATGGGTTCATGATCGAACGTGGGGCTGACCGCATTGCTGACACTGGCAGTAGAATACTCAGAGGTTTCGGGACCCAGAGTCTGACGTACACTTTGGTCCCGACGTTGTAGGCGCGTGTCCACGAGCAAAGCCAATTCAATCAGCCCGTCGAGACTCGTGGGAAGTTCCAGCGCAAAGATCTCCTTCTGAATGCGGTCAGCCAACCCATGCAGGAACATATCCCACTACGCCTCCTCGTTCCATTTGCACTCAGCCGCCATGTCAGTGGGACATGTCCGGAACTCGATGGAATCGTCGGAGACGGGTCTGTTGCCTTGACAAAGGTCGGCGAGCATACGGGCCGCGTCCCACCACCGCATGATCAAAGACCCACCTCATCTCCTCAGAGAGTGCTTGGAACAAGGAGCAGCATGGATGTTGGTTCTCCCACACCGCCGTTCCCCCTTGAGCCACGCCTCATCTGTTCCTCCTGCCGATCCTTGCGTGAACTACCGCTGGTCAGGAATTCCTGTAGATCGGAATTACTCGCTGAATCCATAAGTATTTTCAGATCGTTCTGTCAGGAAGTAGAGGCAGATTCAGTAGCTAGTAAACAACTGTTTATTGAATAAACAACAATAATTATAGAAAGAGTCTTCATTAGGAGATCATTAGGATGGCAGGTAACAGACTCAGAGCAGCGCAGGGAAGCAATGGGCAAAAAACCAATCCTCTGTAGTCACCGCAGGAACGATCAGGAAGCCAGGGACCGAGAACCGGTTGAGAAATGAAGTAGTATTCAAGGAACACAGGCGGGACAGGACTTGACCACAGGATAACCAAAAACGATCTGACAACACAGGATGGAATACACAGACATTAAATAGCCGAGCTGATGAGCCACAGCTGGCGCTAATGAGCTGATCAGCCACAATCAGCAGACACACCCACAAACACACACACATACAGGGAGAGAGAATGTTACCCCTTTTCCACCAAAAAAGAACTGGTTCGGAACTGGTGCTGGTTCAAAGTTGGTTCAACTTGCGAACCTTCTCAGAACCTATTTGTTTTTCCACTGACTAGAGAGCCCAGCGAACGTCTTTCTGCAAATGTTTCTCCTGGCTTTGCGATCCTATATTGGGTTCAGAAGAAGACGTTTAGAACACATTTGTGCTGCTCGTCTGGATTACTATAGACGGAGGTTACGTTCGAGAAGAAGTTCGACAATAACCCCACCCCCAGCCCCCGACGTAAGCATGATATGGTAAAAGAACGGTTCTAGTCCAGCAAAGAGTTGGTGCCACTTTGGAACGAATTTTCCTGGCCGAGAACCGGTTCTTTAGCTGTCGAAACACAAAGAACTGGTTCGCGAGTGGAAAAGGGGTATGAGTCAATGAATCCATGAACCATGACACATATAGAACACAGCTTGTCTTCAGTGGCTGACTGGACACCATGAAGCGTACGGGTATTCACCACTGCGTGCCTCATTCGGTTTCACTCTCGTTTCATATACTCAACCAGGAGCCATTAGAGCAACGGGGCACAGGTACGCAGAACAACACTCAGAAGAGAAAACATATCAGAGCACAGAAAAGACAAGCACAAAACACAAATACAACACCCATATAAGGCTTAAGCCGTAACTGGTCAAGTCACGTCTTTGTCTAATGTCCAAGTGGGCTTGAAGGATCTGAGCGCCGGGTCTTTGCTGCACCACAGGCTTTACTTCACCATGGGTTGTCATTATAGCTGTGTCATTATTTGCAGTGAATTTTGTGAGTGTGATTCTGATTGGCGTGGTTTCTCTTTTGTATACCTGGCGCTGTCATACTAGCCTGTTCTTCATATAGGAAGCCTAAAGGTGATGATACACAGGGCAACTTTTTGAGCAATGTTGCTGGGCAATCTTGCTGAGCGATTGTTGCTTGGGCACTTTTCCATTGAAAATGGGCAATCAATTTCTATCTGGATAATTTAGATCAGTCGTGGGCCCTGTGTCTCATCTGGTTGCCCGTTGACGGCAACATTGCCCAGCAACATTGCTCAAAAAGTTGCCCTGTGTATCATCACCTTTAGCCCCTGCAATGATTATTGTTAATTTTCTTATTTTTTTCCCTTTTCCATTCGACCAATGACAGTTGTGCTGGCTTCTGATTTTAAATTATTCTTGGCCATTTTTTTTTAGCTTTTACGGTAACTCATGCCTCTTGCCTTTTCTCTAAGTGGATCGTACTTGTGTGCCTTTATTTGGGTTGTTTTCCCCTTTATTCCGGGGTGGCGTAGTCACTACAATCAAGCTGCTTGTTACATACACAATTAAATACATGGCTCAAACAACAACTGGACTGCATAAAACATTTGAGTGATTCCAAGTACGGGACAGGAGTTACTTTTCATGTTCTCCTGCTTTAAAAAAAAAAAAGAAACCTTAAACCATGTTTCTTCATTTCTTGTTTACTGAAAAGGTCCAGTACCTCATGATTGCCCCTATGACCACCGCCAGATCTGCCAGGATTCTACTTGGTCAGCTAAGAGTTTAAAAATGCCAACTCTGCATTTACAAACTGACTCCAGTAGAGATTTATTTTTCCTTCCCACTAGCTTTTTTTCCCCTCTTTCTGTGGATAGAGTTTAGCTCTCAATTTGTCCAGCATTGTTCATCTGGCCACATGAATTACTCTTTATATAACAAAGAACAGCGTAGACATCTGACACCAAAACTCCCCCACAATCCTCTCAGTTTCCTAACAAACTTTTTTTTTTTTTATCTTGTGAAAGATAGATATTGACTTTCATCTAAAAAAAAAAAAAAGTATATAGAAGCATCTGAAGGCATCCAGTTAAACTGCATTACTGTAATTGTGCTAAAAATCTGTGGTTTTATGAATAGGTACCAAAGCTGTTACGAACTTTTTTTCTTCTTTCCAGTAAGTAGTAATAGACATTCAGAGTTCATTGATTTGAATAGAAGTTCTGGCTCAATGTCTGCACTTCTCAGAATGAAAAGCTTGAAGCCTTTTATAAAGATATTCATAATGTACATCATAATACATTGTCTTTTCATACGTAATTGTTACCAAAGTTAAAATGCATTACAATATTAGCAGATTCCTTGTTACATCTGAAACTGGATATCGGTCTTGTGTTTTAATGCAGTATACTTTCTAAAGGTGTAACAATGAATAGATAAAAATTATAACCATGGTTATAATCATTGATGAGATCATTAAATGCATTGTAAGGTGAATTAATGGATAATGTAGTAATGGTTGAGATTAACTGTGATGGCCCAGAAAAAATAGCATTGCCACGTATTAATGATTATAGTGCATTGATGTGCAGCTCACTTTTTAACCTTCTTCCTTCCTCTCCATCTTTTCAGTTGTGTTCATTACTCGTGTGAAGCCATTGATTGTCAAGAGCCGTTGATCCGGAATGCAGAGGTGCAGTGCAGCGATGGCGGCTACTTCAACGGCGCTCGCTGCACTGTCACGTGCAACTGCGGCTACGTCCTACAAATCCACCGGGACGATGATATCATCAAGAGCCAGGTACTAGATAAAACGACAAAGATTATATGTTTGGTTTGTCTAAAGCTGGTCACACAGAACAATGCAAAGGAGTTTATACTGTATGTAGAGTTGTATCTCAACTAAGTTTAATGATTCAACGGAAAAATATTTAGAAGTGCGTAAGTGTCCCTTTACGTCAAAACTAGGCTAAGCTGTAACTTACGCACGACTGGTGCAACCGGCACCTGCAGAGCTAAACATCCATAGAACTGCAGGACAGGCCTGTCAATTTTCCATCTGTTTCAAGCCAAGAATATTTTTTTGATCATCTCTCTAAAGAAGAAAAGCAAAAATACTGTATGTGAACAAACTGCAATTTTTTAACTCTTGCGATTCATATACAGTTATAATTGAAAATATTCAACCCCCATTATGGGGTTAGAAATATGGCTAAGTCAAAATAATTGTCCAAAAAGTTAAGAGAAGATATCATCGCCCTTCACAAATAAGGAACAGGATACAAAAAGTTAGCGAAGGCACTAAATATTCCTAGAGACACCGTTGAATGCATAGTTCTCAAGTTCAAAGTTAAAGAAACAGTTGTTACACTACCTGGACTGGGCAGAAAAAGGAAGCTATCAATGGCTGCAACCAGATTTCTGAGAAGGCAGGTTCAGAAAAACCCTTGAGTGACTGCAAAAGACCTGCAGCAAGACTTGGTGGCAACAGGCACTGAGGTTTCAGCTTGAACAGTAAGGCAAGTATTAAACACATGCGGTTTCCATGCAAGAACTCCAAGACTGACCCAAAAGCAAAAAGGACAGTGCTCAAAACCATATGAATAAGTCAAAGAAGTTTTAGTATTCTGTTCTGTGGAGCGATGAAACAAAACTGGAACTTTTCGTCCCGAAGGATCAGCAGTACGTCTGGAGAAAGAAGAATGAAACATGCTGAAAGAACACTCTGCCTACAGTTCAGCATGTGGTTTTCGGGGATGCTCTGTGGCTGCTTTGCATCCTCTGGCACTGGAAACCTGCAGTGTGTGGAAGGGAAGATGGATTCATTGAAGTATCAGTCTGTAAAAGTCATTTTGCCATTAAACCTAATTTGCAATGGGGGTTGAAAAATTTCGATTACATCTGTAAAGAGCCAGCCGCAGAATTTCAATCACTTAAAACAGTGGGACATTCTAAAACGCTTAATTTAAAAAAAACAAAAAACAAAGGTCTTATTGTACTCAGACAGTGATATTAAATATGCATTTTATTGACAATGCTTACAGTAAACAGGCTAGCAGATGTGGCCAGAATATGAATTTACATCGCATGTTAAGTGTTTTCTTTATAATGGGAATCTCTTCTTTATAATCTCTGTGAAAATGAGCACATTGGGTTTATATTCTGCAGACATCTGCTTGCCTGTACATGTGTTTTATTAATAAGGTGTGTACTGAATTTGGTCGTCTAATATCCCTATCTTAATTTATTAATCCACATATTATATTATTTATAATGGTTTTCTATGGGAAATGCTTAATGTGCAATTTAGCGCATTGAGTTCATATTGTGTGCGCACATGTTCACCTGTATATAGTATGTGTCATCAAATAGGCGTAAACTAAATTTGGACCTGGTTTCACAGACAGGGCTTAGATTAAGCCAGGATTAGGCCTTAGTTCAATTAAGACATTTAAATAGCTGGTGTGCATCTTGAGACAAAACAATGACACATATGGCATACACAAGATATGTCAGTACAAGTTGCTTTCAGTTAAAACAGCTCAAACATGCTTTTTAGTCTGGGATTATTTTAAGCCTTGTCTGTGAAACCTTGGTCTTTTAATACCACTGTCTTAGTACATTAGTATTTAGTACAAACCTGTTAAAAATAATTGGTGGGAATTGGAGGAAAGCCTTGTTTTTCCCTCCAGGTGGGCGTTCCTTTTCAGTGTGTGACATCACATGAAACTTACATGACTTCGCCTCAACAGCGCATGTGATTGGGTAGCTGTACTAACCAGCGAACCAATGGCATGGCACAGCATCTTAAATGTTAGTTAGGTGGTTCTGAAATGCCTGAGCCAAAGTCTGTCATCAGAATGATTGGGTATGATGACCTCGCTCAAGCATCTCACACACGATTGCGTTTCCAAACGCCAGCATCCGAATGCAAGATAACGTGACAGCATTCATTGATGTATATAAGTCATAGCACTTCCAATTAATTCCATTTCTGCAGAAATATGTTTTCTTTGTGGCAATCCTGTGCGGGCCTGTTCAAGATGCCTCAGATCACCAACTCTCATTGAAACCGGTTGATTTGTCACTGGTTGATTTGTCATTCTGTTTCCCTTGCAGGTAGAATGTCCCATTTTGGTTTCAGTAATGTAATAGTTTGATCAAACATCGCCCAGAGCGATATGATCACGCCCTCGTGTTTGATTTCTTCATTCTTCGTCTCAGCAGCATTTATGAAGAGGTCATGCAATAGAATGTCAGAACATTGAGTTTCTGTGGCATCAGCATGGGAGCAAGGACAGTGGTATCAAGTTGCATCTTGTCGAGCTTCATTAGAAAGTGCACTCGCTTCAGTTGGGTCACTAAGTTCCAGGAAATCTGCTTTAGATGGTGCTATCTTCAAAACGATCTGTTCTCTCCACTTGTTTGTGTGTCCTTGTTTGTTTTCATCATTGCAAAAATTATGCACAGATGTTTTATGGATAACCAATATGAAATCCAGTCTCTTCTACAACAATAACAATATTAAATGTATCTCATCTAATTAGTGCTTAAATGATTTTGCCTGCCATTATCTTTGCCTGCCAACTTGATCTTTAAAATATTACTCAGTGTCTCAAAGAAGTGCTATAGTGGGCATTGAGGATTTGTTTAGAGCTACAATAATTGTGTATATAACAATAACACATCTGGAATAATTTGCGTACTTATGGTTCTATAAATGGATAGTTCACCTCCGTCACATTTACTTGGTCCTTTATTGGCATCTATGGTTCTATGAAGGACCATGGAACCTTTCCATTGCACAAAATTGACTTTATAGTGGGCAAAGTTTCAACGTCTCTAAGTGGCGTCTTACCTTGTTCGGCTTCATACTGTCAGAAGCTAATATTTTGAGGCAGGCAACACACTGTGTTCTCTCTTCATTAATCACGTCATTAATCACCGTTTTACTGGTGAAATGCGTCAATCCAACAGAGCAGCTTTAGGATGTGCTGGCACAGGAGATTCACATCATGGATGAACAGCCGACAAATCTGCAGCGACTGCATGATGATATCATGACAATATGGACAACAATCTCTGGGAAATGTTTCCAGCACCTTGTTGAATCTCTAGAATTAGAGAAAGGGAAAAGGGAGTCCAACCCGGTACTAGCAACGTGTACCTAATGAAGTGGCCACATTTTTGTTTTATTTTAGTATGTTTATTTTATTTCATCATCATGAACATCATCATCATCATCTTCTTCCGCTTATCTGGGGCCGGGTCTAAGCAGAGATGCCCAGACTTCCTTCTCCCCTGACACTTCCTCCAGCTCTTCCGGGGGGACACCGAGGCGTTCCCAGGCCAGCCGGGAGACATGATCCCTCCAGCGTGTCCTAGGTCTTCCCCGGGGTCTCCTCCCAGTGGGACATGTCCGGAACACCTTCCCGGGAAGACGTCCAGGAGGCATCCGGAACAGATGTGGAGGAGCAGCGGCTCTACTCTGAGCTCCTCCCGAGTGACCGAGCTCCTCACCCTATCTCTAAGGGATCGCCCAGCCACCCTGCGGAGAAAGCTCATTTCGGCCGCCTGTATCCGGGATCTTGTCCTTTCGGTCATGACCCACAGCTCATGACCATAGGTGAGAGTAGGAACATAGATCGACCGGTAAATCGAGACTTTCTTCACCACGACAGACCAGTACATCGACCGCATTACTGCAGAAGCTGCACCGATCCGTCGGTCAATCTCCCGTTCCGACCTTCTCTCACTCGTAAACAAGACCCAGAGAGACTTGAACTCCTCCACTTGAGGCAGGAGCTCTCCACCAACCTGATTTTATTTCAAATAACACAACAGTTTTTTTATGGTTAGTTTATAATAACTCTGATTGAATTGTATTTTAACAGATATTGAACAGGAGAAGTTTCTTGCATGATTCAGACTTCCTTCACAAAGGGCAGGATATTATTTTCCCGTTTTTTTCTTCCGTTGGTGAGTTGTTTTCAGCTGCGCTCTGATGCACGCATGCCTAAAGGTCAGCGGTTACCTTCATACACCCTCATGTCCTTAACAAGAGTACAAAACCTTGTCTGATGTGATAATTATATCAATTGTAATCCAGCACTCGCTCTCAGTTCAGGCACTTTCGGGAACTCTGTGCAGATGTTCTAAACATATTGATTGAGTTTATCATGTGGAAAGCATATGTTTTTATATGGAGAAATAAGTAAGTGAGTAATGGCTGGGTAAGAAGATATTGTTGTGGTGTATTAAATAATCAAAGAAAAAGCTGAAATATATGAGAAAGAAAGAATATCTGCTCAAGCCTATCAATATCTTGTGTGTGCAGTGGTGTATTACTAATTAGTGCTTTATAATGAAAGTATAAGTTATGTGATGGGACAACATTTGCAAGTAATGATTGTTACTAAATTGCTTAAATGTTGCAGTTATTTGACACAGTTTATGTGTGAGAGAGAGAGAGAGAGAGAGAGAGAGAGAGAGAGAGAGAGAGAGAAAGCACTTCTGTTGAATGCTCTAGATTGATAATCGTTCACTCAGCACGTGTTATTTGGATTAAAACTAAATCGTATATGCAAGTAAAACATGAACTGTTACCTGATTTATGTATAACGAGTGATTCCCTACATTATTACAGGACGTGTGCAAGTCAAGAAGTTCCATGAACGCAAACATCCAAAGCGCGCGCCCCGAAAACCAGCGTCTCAGTGCGCGAATACTGAATTGAATTGTCTTTCACGTCTCTTTCTTGTACTGACGAAAGTGAACATAGACAGTATATTTAAATGGGGTTTGTGCGTTCGGTCTTAAAGGGGCGGCAGTCTTATAAACCTGCTGCTGTTTTAATGTTAATCCAACAAAGGACAAATAAACTACTCACTGCTTTTGACTAAATAGGCTACCTTTTGTAACTTTACAAAAAAGATCCATCTATATTTAATTTATTCAGTAATGAATATGCAGTGTTTTTTTCACATTTGATTGATTACTGTAGTTTTTTTGTTGTAGTATCAAAATTGGAATAAATAATTGATATTTCACTTGTGTCTCAACATTTGCACCACTGACCCGATCCTCAGCACTGAGCCCTGCTGGAGCCGCTCTAAATATGTGCTTTACTATTAAATGAAAGATAAAATATGATAGAGCAATAGAATGAAGAGTGAAAGTAACAGAATTTCATACAATGCATTTTAGCAGGCTTAATTAAGCATGAAAATAACTGAAGGACATATTTATTTGATGAACAAATTAAGCCAACTAATATGATTTATAGTCTTTTGGTTTCTCTACCAATACATTTAAAAATTACAAATGCAGTGAAAATACAGGTATCGGTTTTCGGTATCGGTATCGGCAAGTACCAAAAATGAAAGTATCGGTATCGGACTCGTTCTGGAAAAAGTGGTATCGGTGCATCCCTAAAAATAATGGATCGAAGATGCTTTTTGTCATGTTTTTCTCAGTGTTTCTTTGCAACTAAAAGCTACCAGGGAAGATATTATCCGCTTGTTATTTTATTGAAATCAGATTCCAAAGATAGTCTCTGTAGGTATTTCAAAAAGCACATTATACATTGAAGTTACAACAAAATCCTGGTCAAATATGTTTCAAGGTCTGTAACCAGATGTCAGGTTGTTTTGGGGCATTTTTGGAATAACAGAGTTTTGGTCAAGAGCATGTGCCAACATTTTTGCACAGCGGTGTCCAAACTACACACATTGTCTTCTTATTTTCAAAACACTGTGCATCAAGTGAAGCTTTAAAGGAAGATGAATATGTGTTATCATTGGATTGTAGCTGTCTGAATCGAGAGCCTGTAAGTGACTGATTTGGATAGTAAGCTATCCACCAAACAGGAGCTCAGATCTTCGTACTGATTGTCAAAAGGCCTTTTACTTGTTTAAAAAGTCTAAACTATCAATCAGATGACAGAAGTTTTTTTTCAGTTTTTCATCATGTTGATTATTTAGAGGCCATTTGGGTATCAAACATGAGGCTTTATAGGGTTAAAATGTCATTTAATTTGGCAGGGTTTTGAGTAAATGCTAAATATGAATTGTATATCTAAAGATTCAAATAACATTCATATTGTAATCAGAAGTATGACTTGCAAAGGACATTTTGTTCCTTATTTTGCCATCAAAAAACACAATGCAAGACTTGGCACTTCTCATGCAAAATACTAATGTACTAGTACGGCTTTCAGACCCATGCATGAGAGGAAGACATGTGTCTTTTTGCAGCGCTACTGCTCCCTACATCGGAGTCAGCCCTAGTGCACTGTGTGGTCAGCATGACATATTGAACTCCAGCTGAAAATCTGACGTGTTTTCTGTGCAGACGGATTCAACCGTGACCATCACCTGTGCTGATAGGAAATGGAACAAGCAAGTATCGTGTGAGCCGGTAGACTGTGGGCTGCCAGATAAGTACCATGTGCACCCTGCCCAGTTTGATTTCCCAGAAGGCACCACCTTCGGCAAGAAGAGCACGTTCCAGTGCAAGGAGCCCGCTCAGCTTGTGGGTGAGAAATGCTGGAAAATCTCAGTGTTACTGAACTTTGATGCAGTGAATACCTGGTTAAACTGTCCATTTTTGAATTTTTCCTATATATATTTTAATTTTCATACACATTAATACGTACTTGATTTTAACGAGCATCCCCAGCATAAAGGAGGACAAATGCAATAACAAGAACTACATCAAGATTAAAACTTGATGAACTTGATAAAACTAAAAAAAAAAAAAAAAAAAAAAACTCTGATTGTAATATTCATAATAAACAATTCCTCCGCCAAGTACTTTGTGACGTGCAGCTGTGTGCGATTGCAACATCGGGCATTGCGATGTAATTCAGTCATGTGTGGCCACAGGTATTTCTCAGAGGTTTGGGACGTGACTCATCCAGTCAGAATTTAGAGGAGCTTTCGATTTTATAAAACTTCATTTAACTCTCCTCACTATGGTTAACAACTATTACTATACTGATAGCCAGAAATCATTTGTACTGGGATTTCTGTCGTTTTTAAAGAAGTGATTTCATGACAGTCACTTAATATATGTAAATATAAATATACTAATTTGTACTGTTAAATTATACATACTGTACACTGCAAAAAAGTGAAGTGTTATTATTGTCTTGTTCCCCAAACTTAAGTTAACAATGTCTTATTATTTTGAATATATATATATATATATATATATATATATATATATATATATATATATATATATATATATATATATATATATTATAGTGAAATATTATTACAATTTAAAATAACTGTTTTATATGTGAATATATAGTAAAATGTAATTTATTCCTGTGATCAAAGCTAAATTTTCAGCATCATTACTCACATGATCCTTCAGAAATCATTCTAATATGATGATTTGATGCTCATGTCGGTCACACTTTAGTTTGGGGAACACATATTAACTATTAACTATGACTTTTGCCTCAACTTTACTGCTTATTAATAGTTCGTAAGGTAGTTGGGTATGATTAAGGGATGTAGAATATGGTCATGCAGAATAAGGCATTAATGTGCTTTATAAACCGCTAATATGCATGCTAATGAGCAACTAATTAATAATGAGAATTGGACCCTAAACTAAAGTGCTACCATTTTCTTATTGTTATAAATGTTGAAAACAGTTGTGCTGCTTCATGAAGACTGCTGATTTTTGTATTTTTTAATTGAATGAACTATTTTACTCTGTGTTAATCATACGAGTCTGTGGCTCATCTGCAGGCACTAATAACACTCTGACCTGTATGGAGGACGGCCTGTGGTCGTTCCCGGAGGCTTTGTGTGAGCTCCGGTGTCCAGCGCCGCCTCCCGTTCCCAACGCCGTGCTCCAGACCAAACGCTGCAATGAAACGGGCCTTAAAGTGGGAACCCTCTGCAAATACAAGTGCAAACCCGGATACCATGTGGCCAAGAAGCCAAAGAGGTGCACATATGATTGTACACTAATCAACACAGGGACTGGATGACGCACTCAACCACTCAATGCATGCCATCATGAGTTGTCTTCAGAACAGTCTCTTTCTCATCTATTTCCCTTCAGGAGAGCCTTCAAGAGGCAGTGCACTGAAGACGGCCGCTGGTTGGAGGGCTCGTGTGAGCCGGTGACCTGTCCACCTCCTCCATCGGTCTTCTATGGCATGTACCAGTGCACAGACGGCTTCAGGTTCGACAGCACCTGCTGGATCCACTGCAACGGGGCCAACCACTCTCTGGGACCGCCGCCGCCATGCAAACAGGTCCGTCTTATTCTGTAGATCCTTCTGTTTTTGGTTATATATCCGTTAACACTTTATTTCGATAGTCCACTTTATACATTCTACTAACTATAAGTAACATTGCAACTACATGTCAACTAACTGTCATTAGAGTATTAATAGACTGTCTGCTTAATGTCCGCTAACACTTGATTTTGTTGGTCCCCCAATAGACATTTTACTTGACAACTACAAGTCAACTTATTCTACTAACCTGAACCCTAACACCTAACCATAACCTAACAATCTACTGACAGTCTACTATAGTCTACTAATACTCTAATGAGAGTTAGTTGACATTTTGTTGGTCCCCCAATAGACATTCTACACTGAAAAAAACAATAAGTAAAATTAACTTAATTTTTCTTTGGCAAGTTTTTTGAACGAAGTAAATTTCACACGCATATTTAAGTAAATTTCATATATGGAATTAAGTAAACTTTACTAAACTAATTTAAGTGAAAGTAACAAAGAAAATAAGTAATTTTAACTTGTGGTAACACTTTATTTTACAGTGTCCTTGTTACATATGTTACATGTACTTACCATAGTAATAACATTAAATTATGCATAATTACATGCAACTAACCCTCAACCAAACCCTAATCCTACCCTTACCCTATAGTGAGTACATGTAGTTGCTTAATATTACTCAGTACTTAAATATATAATTACACTGTAATAATGACACCTTAAAATAAAGTGTAACCTAACTTGTCTAGTAAAAGGTTGAGTAATATCTATTTAGTTGAAGTTTCCTTTGCAATATATTTCACTCAAACAATATAACATTGAATTAAACCACACTGTTTAAGTATATGGTTTCCTTAGAAATATCTAAGTAATTAATACAATAGATATTGTGTGAGACACCATGTCTACGTATCAGAAGTTATGCCATGTGGATGCAGAGACCTCAATGCTTGGTAGACAATACACAACGGTAACATTTGATGGATCGTTTTTTGATCGAGTAGAAAATGAACTCCAAATGTCACAAAAATTGCAAGTTACTAATCCTAACATCAAAAGCAATGATAAAAGCTGGAAAACAGTGAAAAATCAAGCTCATTAATTATTCAAAGCCCAGTGCATGATGGGAACACCAGTAATTTTACTTAATTTTATAACGTTGATTTTTTTACATGCTTGAATTGAGTACTAATATAGAATTTACTTCGTTTTTTTTTTTATTCTTGCCTGAACTAACTTTTTCATGTAAATTACATTCTGTAATTACATTCATTAAATTATGTAATATTTACTTGACCACAAAATCATTTTTATTAGTGAACTAACTAGAAGTTATTCTACTAACCTGTACCCTAATACCTAACCATAACCTGACAGTCTACTGACAGTCTACTAATACTCTAATGAGAGTTAGTTGACATGTAGTTGCAAAGTTACTTCTAGTTAGTAGAATGTCTGAAGTGGACTATAATTTTCACACTGGTTATGGCTGATGCATGATGGTTAGTGCCGCCCTGTGATGCTTGACGGACCTATATTAATCTAATCAACCAAAACCCCCAAATGAAGGTACACTACCCTCCAAGAGTTTGGGGTCAGTACAGTTGTTTTTTGGAAATAAATTAATACTTTCATTGGTAATGCTTTACTTTGATAGTCCACTTTAGATATTCTACTAACTAAGTAACTTTGCAACTACATTGTCAACTAACTTTTATTAGTATAGAGTATTAGTAGACTGTCTGTTTAATATCTGCTAACTCTTTATTTATATAAGACATTATACTGACTATAAGTAACTTTGCAACCTCAATTTATTCTACTAACCCGAACCCTAACCTAACAGTCTACTAATACTCTAATGAGAGTTAGTTGACGTACTTTTGTAAAGTTACTTATAGTTATCAAAATGTCTGAAGTGGCCCATCGAAATAAAGTGTAACACTGTTATTCAGCAAGGATGCATTGCATTAATCGGCAAAAGGATTGGCAATAAAGACATTTATACACTGCAAAAATTAATCTAGTAGGCTACTTCGTTTTTTTTTTTTTTTTTATCTTTTATGTTTTCCAGTACAAATATCTAAAAATTCTTAAATAATTTACTTGAGAAGGAAAATGAATTAAGAAATTAAATCTTGTTTTCTAAAAACAAACAACAAAGTTTCAAATTTAACTGTTTATGTTAAAAAAATAAATAAAATAAAAAGTTACTGGCAGAAAAAAATCGTGTTTTCCGTTTAAATAATTACGTTTATTTTTCTTACCCCACTGACATATTTCTGTTGTTTTAAGCATTAACACTTAATTTTGATAAATGTGTATTTTAATTTTATTTAATTTTACTTTATTTAGTATAGTGTTACAGAAGATCTCTATTTCAACTTCATATTCATCAAATTCTAATACATATATTACAAAATATTAAGCAGCCCAACATTGATAATCAGAAATGATTAAAATGATTTCTGAAGGATCATGTGACACTGAAGACACTGAGTTCTGCTGGAAATTCACCTTTGATAACAGGAATAAATTATATTTTACAAAATGTTCATATAGAAAACAATTATTTTAAATTGTAATATTTCACATACTGTATTTTTGATTATTTTATTGTTTAACCCTGCATCCTTGGTGAGCAGAGGAGACTTTTTTTCTTAACCATTAAAAGTGTTGCGGATCACAAACTTTTGAACGGTACACTGTGAAAAATTATAAGATTAATAAGTTATGACAACATATGTTTTAACAGTGCTTTAACTCATTAAAGTTAATTAAGCATTTTTTTCCAAGTCAGTTTAATGTATAATTTAAGTTGAAATGGCTTAAACAAGTTGATTGAACTTAAAAATTTAGGGCAGCAACTTTTTTTTTTTTTACACTGTAATTTTTTTAGAGCTAAAAATTCTATTTATTTCATAATTGGAGAACTTTGCAACATTAATACTGTTATTTTTCTTTATGAAGCGTTCTCTAGTGCATAAGATGTAATATAAATAAATGTGAGACTTCATAAATGTCTTCCCCGTCTCCACAGGCTGTTGGCACTAACATCATCCACTGCAGAAAGGACGGGAACTGGACCGGAAGCTTCCGGTTATGCCCTCAGATGAAGGGCCAATGCTCTCTACCTCAGAACCTGCATCCCAGCATCCGCATCAGCTGCAAGAAGGGCCACGGCATCGGTGACACTCTCCCTCAAACTCTCGCTCTTCCTCTCTCTCTCTCTCTCTCTGTGTGCGGCTCATTCGGAGCCGGGCACTTTTCTTCTTATGTTGGGATTGGAACGTATGATGCAGATTTTGGTTGTTTTCATCATACTGACACCATCAGATTTCAGGAAATTCATCTCAAGTTTGAAAGTGTATCATCAGAATGTTAATATTAATCTCTAATGTTTTATAAATTCATAACAATCCTGGGTTGACAACCACTATTCTAGATTTTTGGGGAATCGAATACTATATAATTTTGTTTGCATGAAAAAATGTAATTCATCTTTTTTTTAGTAACATCTTACTATTTTAGTCAAATCTGTTGATACAGTATTGGTACTATACATCTCATTTCATGCCTTATCCTCTTTTTAATCAAAGCAATGACATTTTTCTTAAAGAAAACTTTAATATCATTAAGATTAGTTGCTTTGTGAGATAATTTATCACACTTAAGCACTCCTTGTTGCCCTCAATTATATCATCAATGCGAAAGTAATTATTGTGAAGTTATAAAAAATAAATAAATAAATACATTTTATATTCTAAAAATATATATTTTTATAGAAATTAAAACTTACTTTTAATCAGCATGAACAAAAAATTATCAAAAGTAACAGTAACGACATTTATAATATTACAAAATATTTCTATTTCAAATAAATGCTGTTCTTTTGAACTTTCTATTCATCAAAGTATCCTGAATTTTTTTTTCAACATTGTAGTATTTAACATATTATTATAACATTTGATGTACTCTCTGTAATTAATAATAATAATAAAAAAAAACACATAATGGTCCTTAAAACAGGCTTAATTATCTCTATGCAAAATGAGAATTTTCTTCTATTATGCAGTAAAATGAAGTGACGTGAGATTCACCCACATTTACCCAACAATATATCCTGCGATTTCCTGAAATAATCCCCTTTATAACACACCACACTGCCACAGTAAAGAACTAGACACAGTAATCAGTACTTTACGAAACGTGTGCATCTCAACATGACGTTCAGATCTCAACATGTTCTCTAATGATAACTGAGCATTTCATGCGTGTTTAGCAAGTCTATAGAGATGTGTATAGAGATGACCCTCGAGCTGTGTGTTTCCCTCAGGAGAGGAGTGCGAGTTGTCCTGCAGGGACTCTAACAGTGATGTGGTGAATCTGCCGAGTAACACGACAGCCGGCAGCATTATGAGACATCACTGGATGAACCCTCCCAAAGTCAAGGTTTGTGTTTTCAGCCGCTCAGCTTTACTGGCAGGGACGCTGATCCCGAGTGTGACTCAACGTTTGAGGTGACACAGATATTGCAGCAGATATTGGATTGTGCCTGATGATTCATCAGTGTCGTTCATCAATGTCTAGGCTCGAGACTTTAGGGTCAGACAGGGGCATTGTCTATGAGGAATTCACCTCTAAAATGCAATTCATTACATTCAGTGCCTTTTCATGCAGTTATAATGATGCATTCGTTCACACCATGAATGATAACTATAATGGTAACTACAGTATTTAACAGTGTCCATGCTAATGGACAATAACATTCTGTTTATTTAACATTTAATAGCAATAACATTTCACGGATTTTCATGTTTAATGCTGTAAAGCTGCTTGCTTTTAAACAATCTATTGTATAAAGTGGTATTGCTGAATTGCAGAGCACATACAAACGTCCACATCGCCATGATCAGATGCTTTCTGAACTGCTGTTTTCTCACCGCTGTCATTTTTGTTGTATTTATCCTTATTAAGAGAAAATCGTGCAGTGCATTTTAACTTGTTTTTACCTCAAAGCAAAGAATTAAAAATAACTTATTATTGTCATTCTAAATCCCGCTTTTAACCCCGGGTAAAGAAACATTTCACTCTTGTAATTTTGAAGAAATTACAACAGCCAATCGAGTGCTTTTGGACAGTCACACTGAGCATTGTTATAAACGGTAGTTTCAGCGTTTGAGGGGGAAAATGTCAAACGGTGACATAAAACATGAAGAAAACTGACCTTTTCATTTTTACCTTTACAGTCCGAAAAGTCCATTTCAGATAAACTTGATAGTACAGTCGGCAGTATATAAGGATGACACTGCTAGAGCAAATTCATAAATTATCCACTAAAATGTGCATGCAAACACACATGCACACACACATTGGGTTTCCATGTTTTATTGGGACATTCCATAGACATAATGGCTTTTATACTGTATAAACTGTATATTATCTCCCCTTACACTAGCCCTACCCCTAAACCCATCACACAAAACTTTCTGTGTTTCTGTGCACACAAGAAAAAAGTCCCCAAAAGGTCCAAATTTGCTGTTATTCCTCAGCGAACACATGCAGCGATTGTAACTTTGCATTGAATGTCGCAGTTCCTCCAATTACTGTTCATTAGCCGCAGGCTCAGGCATGCATGGCTTTCCCAATTACCTGGCATTGGTAAAACAGGGTATGATTACAGTAATCTCTGAACTCATCTGAACCACAGCGAGGCAGAGGCCAAGTCATAAAAGTTAAAAAGCCGTCTGTAATCACTATAATTTAAACAATGACCCTGTTACTGGCATTAGTAGAAAGACTTAATATACATTTACCTGTCAGAAGTGTTGCAGTGTTTTAGTGGTGACTGCTGGATTTGACTAGCGGTGTTACGATGGCAGTCTGCAGGCTGTTTTGCTGAACACCTTTCAGGCAGGAACATCGAACTTCGTTTCTTGCTTAATTCATCAAAAGGCTGGAATACACTACACAACTTTACAAATCTGAACGGATTTTAAAACATATTTTTTTGTAAATGGTTAAAGAGAAAACCTGGGCATCATGCATTAAATGACTGAGAATCAAATTCCAATCTCATTCAGAAATATGCACATAGGAGATGCATACAAAATAAATACATGTTGATGTTGTTTAAATGTGGCTTAAAATATCAAACATGTTTGATTTCCATTGACTGGACGGATTTATAGCCTGAAGCTTAAAAATGCCCATCATCTGTAGCCTAATCTAGAGAAAAACTGTAATGAATGAATGAATGAATGAATGAATGAATGAATAGAATTAGTTAATTGTTATTCTATTAAATAGATTAAATTTAAAATAAATACTTTTTTTTTTATTAAATATAAATAAATTGAAACTATATTTAAAATATACTTTATTATAAATATATAATCAATTGGCAATCACCATCACACATCTGCAGGTGATTGACCAAATGTGTAGGTAAAAAAAAAAAAAAAAACGGCATCAGAACAGTGTGTGTGTGTGTGTGACGGAGGGATTCCTGCCGCTGTTTTGACTTTACTAAGCTCTTAACGTGTTATCAGTTCCATCATATACCATCATATGTATGCGAACACATTGCAGCACACAGCATAGTTGTGGATGTTCGACAAATTCCGTCGCAAAATATGTCCTAAAAGACGTTTTTTCTTATTATTTTAGGTTCAGCGTTAAAAATGACAGTGTGAACGCTAAGCGAACCAGGACTAAATGTAGAGTTTTTTGGTCCAGTCCAAAAAAAACAAAGAGAACCAAACTAGTGTGAGCACACAGGGAATTTTGGGATTGATCGAAGATGCTAGAAAGTTGTAAACAAACTCACTGCGATCAAACGGATCGGCGTCCCCCCTACTTCTGTTGTGTTTAGATGGGCATTTGTGTCGAGTCAGGCGGTTTTCGGCAGAGAAATGAAACAACACGTTTCTGATTGATTTGTGTAATTGATATGATCTTCCCTGGGTGGTAATTCGAGTCTGGAGACAGAGTGTGAGGGGAAGAGGAGGCCAAATCGATGCGGCTGAAATGTTCCAGGGTGGTCGACTGAGGTCAGATCAATAACTGTTCTCTCAGCAGCCTGTGTCAATCGATGCTGTTTGAATTCCACCGCACCTGTTCACTTCTGCTCGCTGTGCAAGGGCACGATCCGTCCCGTAACCCCCGGGCCCTGATTGACACCTGCGCTAATGCTAATGGTCATACCGTGTTTGTTGGCCGGTGCTGCGAGAACGTCCTATATATCCACACCAGCCGAGGCGTCCCGGGGAAGCAGAGAAGTAAGCTGGCGATTGCACACCGCTGTAAGCTTTACATTTAATCATTTAGCAGACGCTTTTATTCAAAGCAACTTACAAATGAGGAGAACAATAGAAGCAATCAGGCAAGAGGGCAACAGTATACAAGTCTCAGTTAGTCTAGCACAGTACACATAGCATTTATTTATTTTTAAATCAGAAAAACAAAAGAAGTAAGTGCTAGTATTAACTGGTCAGGTGCTGATGAAAACAAATGTGTATTTAGATGTTTAAAGTCTAATAAGTCTCTTAAGTCTAAGGGCGCATAAGTCTGAACTAGTGAGTTTAGGTGCATTGGTACACTTTAGTAGCCATACACATCCAGAGTCTCGTTTCCCATTCTCACTTTCTTTGTTTTATGTTTCCTGCTGAGTCGGTTGAATTACTTATTGTGACGAATCGGCCCTCGAGAGCGATTCGTTTCAGGTTTCACTGCTGCCCTACTAAGAAGCTCTTCTTATTTTCTCACTTATTTGCTTTCCTGACATCAGCAAAATGACATTGCTGATGCATTCGGGTGCCTTGGCAGACCGTGGCCTTTACGTGATGCCGTCGATTGTTCATGCTGGGTCCGCTGAGGGGAGTACTAATATTAACCTCTAATTAATAAACCAAGCCTTTATTAAAGGCCTGAGAGCTAAATGGGATCTCAGGAGCTTCGTGAGAACAGAGTATGGCCGTCTAATATGATAAAAGCTCATTCAGATGATGATGGCATGCTTGTCTGAGGGAAACAAAGCAATCAAATCATGTTATCAGTCAGGCTATCAGCGCATAATGTGTTCACTAAAGTAAATCTTATATGATATAAAGGGCTGGGAACCCTTCAGGCACCAGTAAGGGTTTATTCACGAACTTCACCATTATTGACCACTGTCCTCTTGTGGAAAACACTCAAACTCAAGTTACTGCAGAGGGACTGAATCTGTCATTAATGTACTGTACGATTCCCCACTGAAGTCTTTTCTTCATACTGGATGGTAAAATACTTTTTTCTTCTGCAGTCTGGTGTTTTTCAAGAAAGACAATATTGGGCAGAATTGATTTGGATTGTGAAATGATTGATTGGAGGGGTGGGGTTAAAAAAAAAATGTTAATGAGGCCATGTGGAAAATAAGTGCACTTAATTGTATAGAATGCACTTGTAGTGTACTTTGTGTGTATTAAAGGGATAGTTCTCCCAAAAATGAAAATTCTGTCATTTACTCAGCCTGATGTCATTCCAAACCCGTAAGACTTTCGTTCATCTTCGGAAAACACAAATGAAGATCTTTTTGAGGAAATCTGAGAGCTTTCTGTCCCTCCATTGACCACTTTGACACATCAAAAAGTTCATAAAGAGTTTGTAAAACGAATCCATTTGAATTAAGTGGTTTTCTCCTCATTTTCTAAAGAGACTCGATCACTTTATATGATGAACAGATTGAATTTAGGCTTTTATTCACATATAAACATTGATCAGCGAACATAAACAGAAGCTCAACTGAACCTGCTTGACTCGCGAGTACAAACCTCTTGCTAAAGCTCAAACGTGCTGTGTAACACGAGAATAAACCTCATCGGTTCTTGCTGAAGCTCAAATGTGTAGTTTTACAATCTCTTTATGAACTTTTTAAAGCGTCAAAGTGGTCGTTGCGTAGCTCTCAATGGAGGGACAGAAATCTCTCAGATTTCCTCAAAAAGATCTTCATTTGTGTTCCGAAGATGAACGAAAGTCTTGCGGGTGAGTAATAATTAATGACAGAGTTACATTTTTTTATGTGAACTATCCCTTTAAAAACAATAAATAGGGTTCCCTGTGGTTCCTGCGCATGGTATACCCACAGTATCCCCTACACATGCAGTTTATTTATCAGCACTACGCAGTGAACCCTTCCCCACCTGTCCTGAAATGCTTCAGTGTTTTCTGTTCCTTCTCATTCACTGCCATTATTTTTCTCTCTTTTTTTTTGCATTGATTTGCTGACTGGCATGAAATGAGAAATACCTTAGTTTGCAGTGGTGGGTACAGCACAAGAAGAGGCAGGTGCTGTGTGTGCTCGTGTGTGTGTGTGTGTGTGTGTGTGTGTGTGTGTGTGTGTGTGTGTGTGTGTGTGTGTGTGTTACCGCGACAGGGAATGTTTAGGAGCTCTAGAGGTCAGACAGTCCTTTACTTTTGGCCAGCCTCACGTCAGCCTCACTGAACCCTCAAGGTTTTTTCATGAGAACATGTGCTAATGAACATATATGTGGAACACATCTCTCTCTGTTCAACACCTATATCTCTCCTTAACTTGATGACGAACGTGCTGGAAACTGTCATAACTTATGAGTTCACGCAATTATACATGTTTTGAAACTGATGACATTTCACAAGATGTTTAATTTGGATGGGTTCCTGAATTAGTATTTTTTTTTTTTTCTTCAAGTTGGCCAGACCTGATACACTTGCAAAGGTAAACATTCTTGTTTTGCCTTTTTCTTTTTTTCTTTTTGTGGTCACAAATATGAGACCGATTCAAATTCTGCTGAACCGCAGCTGTAGCAAGATAATGGTGTCATTAATCCGCACAATTCAGTTCAGTGTTGATTCAATTCAGTGTAATAATTGTGCAAAGCATGACAATCAGCTTCATCCGGCAGTGTCAGGACAGTCAAATCAATAACTGCTAAGTTTCACCAATTGAGTAAGAACCCAAACTCCATCAGGTGACAGAAATGGAGGATAAAAACTTGGGAGAAACCAGTTCTCCTCTGGCCTTGATGAACGAACATGGTGTGATATCAATCGGGATACGTCACACGGGCATTAGATGGGAAGGAAGAGTTGTAATTGGCCACTTTGTGGTGGCGATACACTTCAAAATTACACGTTCTGCTTGTCTTTCTGAAAACCTCCTTGTTTTTTGTCTCTTTTCAGCACATAGTCTGCACCATGGGCCTGAAGTGGTACCCACATCCAGAAGTCCTGCACTGCATTAAAGGCTGTGAGGTAAGAAAGTCCAAATCCTCTCAAATGGCTCTCTATCCTGAGTCTTCCCTCCCTCACTGGCGACACTCTTGCCTTGACCTCCATTTGCAGAGGCCCAAGAAGATTCATGAAGATGAAGATGTAGAGGAACTCTACACTAAAGTCAGTATATGTACAAGTGACTGTGATGTACAGTGCTCTTTGTTTCTCCTCTGTGCTTGTCGATCCCTTGGTTCAATCTGTTTGTAGTACGGATCTCCACAAATGTTCTCACCAACACCATATGTGCTCTTTCTTGATAAGAACGGATCTGCCAATGAAAAGATTCATTTTGGAAGGAGGCCATTACCTTATTGAAGCCCATTTTTATTTTAGTCTTAATTTTGACCTTTTTATCTCAATTATGACTAACTATTTTATCATTTTTAATTTTTGTCATAATTCTGACTTAGTATCACATCATTTTGACTTTTTATCCCATAATTTTTAATTTCTAGCTCATAATTTTGTATTGTATTATCAGGACTTTTCGTCATAACCATGACTTAGCATCATAATATTGACTTTGTTTTCATAATTATGACTTTATATCTCTTAATTCTGACTTCGTATCACATAATTTCAACAATTGAATTACTAATTTATTACTTATTAATTACTTATTATACTTATGACAGAATTGTTACTTTTTATCTCATAATTTGTATTAGTATCATAATTTTGATGTTTCGTCATAATTTTGACTACAATATGTCAACTTTTTGTGTCTCATAATTTTGACTTATGTCATAGTAAAAATGAAACTGTCAATTATGAGAGTCAAAACTATGACATAAGTGCATACATAAGTTTACATAAACTTTTTTATTTTAGATTGAGTAATTATGCTTATTAATGATTAATTCATGTAAGAGTTTTATCAGAAGTGCAAAAAAAGTATTTTTTCTTCAAAATGGTGGGTGTTTGAGAAGATGACTTGAACCCATGGCCATACTTATGAGACACAAACAATTAAGTATTGCATATATTTAGGATGGCAAAGCGTCTGTGTTCATCATGTACAGTAGATCAGCGTCTCTACGTTTCTCATGCTAGTGGTGCTCTGAGTTTCTCTCTCTGTTTTTATCTCAGCCTTTCATGGGTGACAATTACTGTGATGCCATCAACAACAGAGCCTACTGCAACTACGATGGAGGCGACTGCTGTCATTCCACTGTCAAGACTAAGAAGGTGCAGTACACATCTGCAACATTTCTCTCAACAGTGTTTTGTTTATAAATTTCATGTGTATATTATGTATGTCTAACATCAAAACCTCACTGAAACTGACTCAATTTGGTCAGTTTTTGTCATTCTGAAATGCCTGAGCCAAAGTCTGTCATCAACGTTCTTCAGTATAATTACCCTCCAGAAATTTCTTACACAACTGCGTTCCCAAACATCAGGTTTCTGCCTCCGATAGCAAGATAGCATGACCGCGTTTATTGCGTTTCACTGGCGTGCTCTGAGACGCAAATTATTTATTGTATATAAAAACTTCAATTTTTCTTAGATTTTGTTTTTTTCTGACTCACTGGATAGAAATTATGCTGTATTCACAAATGTTTTATGTGATATTCCAATTTTGCGCATAAGTTAAATTTGCAACGTTGGATCGAAAAGTAGCTACTAATGTATGAGATACTAGTTGTTACCCACTAACCGTCTGACACTTATTGCACACAAAAAACGGCAAACGCGTTCTGGCAAGCTCTAATCTGATTGGCTGCCTATACGTATATTCTTGGAATGGTATTTATCAGTACGCCTGAAAGCAAAGTTGTGTTTACAAAGTATCAGGTTGTTACGATGACCGCTTCTGAGAATCTAATCCCTGGATTTACCAATGTCTGCCAGGTTAGTGGCATGCAATCTTTTAAAGCGATTCAGAGTTTTGTTTGATACACATTTTCACATTCCCATTTCCCAGAATTACTTTGCACATGAACTGGAGAGCGGTTGAGTGAGTTCTTGTCTATTATTATGGTATCATTTATTTAAGATAAAACTGCCCCTAAACCACTTGTAAAAACAAACTGTGATCAGTCAGTTTAAGTCATCCTTCATTTTTAGCTTAGCAGGTGACAGACAACAGCTGAAATAATTATTTTTATTATTATTATTATTTTAAAAGGACAGAACATGAATCATGAATTCATCTATCTTGTTTTCAACTGGCTTTTGTCAGCCTGAGATTTGGCGGTGTCATTTTCAGCATAGTGCTAAAATAAAGTGTGAATGCCAAGATTTCACACACTGGAATTCCTTTGCCGGTGACAACACACATTCAATTAATATTCAAAATTATGATAATGGCATAAAATGCACAAGAGATAAATCCCATCTCATCCATCTATCTTTTCGTCCTAACAAGCCACAACAACTGACAACACATTTTAACAATTGTTTGGTTTCTGGTTTCAGATCCACACAGCTGTATATTAAAATCAGATATCTTTGGAATTGGCATATCATTTTCGCTTTCAGTTCGAACACTGAACAGAGCAATGGCACCAATGCCACAAGGTTCTACAGATGGTGATTATCTTATTATCATAAAATCACTATTGCATTTAATAAATAAGTGCAGTAACTAATAATATTGCACATTTTGTCTCTTGGAAATGCACACTTGACAGTAAAGCATCGAGCTTGCATTTGGGTGCAGATGAAAATGTACTTTCATTAAAGCTACACTGTAATATTTTAAGTTGATTTTTAACAAAAAACATGTTGTTATTTCAAAATTATACGTTCTCATTAATGTGTAATCACTTCAACCAACTAATTAAGTATTCTCGTAAGTGTAAAATCTGCCATTTAGAATACATACGAGCGAGTCGCTCGAATGGTGGAAGCCATGTTGCGCACCCATCTTGAAAATACATTAGCCAAAGAGGGACATACAAGCTTCGCGTTTGTACAATTCAACGAATGTGAGAGGGAGATTTGCTCGCGTTTGCCGACAGATTTGAAATAATACGGCCACCGTATGAGTTAAAACGCCCTCGGAATGGGAGGAGCTAGAAAGTAATATTCAGTTGGTAGTCATATACAATTTCACCGCTAGATGGGAGTAAATCTTACACAGTAGTCGCATTTCCATTACCCTTCAAATTGCGCAAATTGAAATTGCGAATTGAAAATATGCTTAATGGAAACACGTAATTTTCGCAAAAACTCCCATTTATCGCAAAAAAGTTTTTACGCTCTCATGAGATGGTTTTTCAGGCAATTCGAAAAAGAAATATTTTGCAAATTTGCAATGGAAACAGTTTTTGCGCATTTACAGGTCACCTGACGTAGATGACGCGGTGTGTTTGGACAGAATACGAGACAGAGTTCTTTATTAAATTCATATAAGACAAAATAATTACAGGAATAATGGATTCTAAACCTCAAATAAATGCCACAATCAAGACCTCGAAGCAGATCTGAGGGAAAAACACCCAGAAACGCCTCATATGTGCCGCTCACAAGTATAATAATGGTCGTTCTTTACCATTAATGCTTGGAAAACACACATACATCTCCTTCGATTAATAATAATGGCCAGTGCAGTGGCTGGGATATAGTACATAAACCATTCCATTTCATTGGTTTTTGGAATGATTTTACTTATCGCGAGCGGAAAAAATGAAGTTTTAGTCGCATAACATCGGTTAATGGAAACGCCGTCATTTCGCAATAGTTTTTTGTCGACATTTAGAAAAAATCACAAAAGTTTTGCGCAAATCTGTAATGGAAGCCTACAGCTTTAACAACAGTGATATATGTAAAAAAGTATAAATATCTTATTTTTTTAAAGCATACAATTTGAATATTCTGACTATGTTAGAACAGTGAAATTTCAGTGAAATTTACCATTGTTATTACACAGTATCCATACATTTGTACATTTGTACATACATTTGTACATTGGTTTTAGTATACACATGTGGTAGCCTATAAATACAAATGCTAAAAAACAAATATACGTAGCCCCTAAAAGGACATGGTGGTGAAAAAAAAAAAAAAAATGAGATGGAGGAAAAATTATTTGTCAATGTTTTTGCATTCTCTTGCAAATGTTTTGCATTCCTCCGAGAAACTTTGCGTTTGCTTGCAAAGAGCTCAAAAGGCTTTGCAAGCAAACGCAAAGTTTCTTGGGGGGAATGCAAAACATTTGGGAGAGAACGCAAAATCATTGACATTTTTCCTCCCATCTCCCATTTTTTTCCCACCACCATGTCCCTTTAGGGGCTCCATACAAATAAATACTGTAATTATTCTCCTTAACCCTTGTAATACTTTTGTTTCATTGGGCTTTAAACTAGTTTTAATCCGAGACATTCCCCCTGTTTCACAGACAAGGCTTAAGCTGTTTTAAATGGAAGTAACTTTCAATGATATGTCTTAAAATATGTCAGTGCCATTGTTTTGCCTCAAGATGCACACCACTAATGTTTTTTTCTAAGGCATGTTTATAAAAGCTACTTAAATGCCCTAATTGAAGTAAGGCCTAATCCCGGTTTAGTCTAAGCCCTCTCTATGAAACTGGACCATTGGGTTTTGTAAAAGAGAATTCAGTGGCAAATTCAAGCTCTTCTCATTGGATCTCGCAGCGCAGTTTATGGCGTCACGTGATCGAGATAGTCCGCTAGTAAACGTATTTGCTCTGAGCTCGTGGAATATTCCATGAAATCACAGCCAATCAAAATGTATTTGATGTTCTATATGCACAGCTACAATATTCAGAATTTGCATTCGTCTGAAGCGATTATGTGGCGTTGGCTTTATTTGAGAACAGTTTTTTCAGTAATTGCTCTTTTTACTCTCAAAGTCACTGTGGGTAACTTCCCTGTCTGGTTAGTTAGGCGGCTCTGGGTACTGTCATTGTCTTAAATATTTGGCATATGGTCCGAGTGTGAGTGCATGAACAGCGATGATTCATTGAATCCAGTCTACAAGAGGATGCTTTTTGGGAGTTTCACAATGTGCAGTGCACGTCATTGAGCAGACAGGGATCTTAGCGGGAGTTGACCATGCGCCAGTGTTGATAGAAGGTTAAATTGTTCTCCAGCTATAAGCCAGACTGCTGGTGCCTCCTTCTTTCTGATAGTATGTCACACACTTGGCAGGCGAACGTCAGCAGAATGGGACGAGATAAAGTCATCTTTTGATGAGCTCGAGCTTTTTGGTTGCGTTGCATTGTGACAGTATCAGTTTGCTCACTCCTGACGTCATGCACATGGACGTCTCGTTTGATAGTTATTTGAGAAACTTTGTTGTAAATATTTCTCATTTTCGATTATCCAGTGGCCTTTGGGAACTTGAAGGACAAAATGCCCACTTATAACCCTTGAAAAACAATGTTCTGTACTCAAAAGATTGAGTCTGTGTCTGATGTTGGGAAAATTGGCAACCGATAGGAGAATCACCTGGCATCCTGAGCCTAGTTCAGCGTCCTGGCAGTCCTTGAAGCAAATTATATCAGCAGGGTTTTGCAAAACATCCTGTCCCTGGAAATAGCCAGGGTTTAGGAAGAACTGTATAAAATAACTCTGAAAGAAGCAATCATATTGCGATGGATGGATTGCCAGAGTTGGATATGATGAGGGGGAATCTGAGTTCTGGTGTTTAGCTCCAGGAGTTTCACCACATCCCCCCCCCCCCCCCCCCCCCCCCCCAAATGTGTCCTATATTTGCACCACTTTATCTTTATCTGTTTAAATTCCCAAACTCATTCATACATTTCCTGGTCAGGCCCACAAACACAAGTGCAGATCAATGGAGTTCACGCATTAGTGCACAGATAAGCGGCGGTCTGCTTTGTTTTGAGCCTCTGATTTCAAATTGCACTTAACTTCTCTGCGCCATTCCTGGAGTATTTTGACGTGATAATCACTAGCGATAGTATGTGACTGTTTGTTGTCCCTTGAAATTTGCTCCTAGTCATTCCAACCAAGAACTTTTGTGACCTCACCACCTGATTTTCATTTCTCTCAGGAACAGACAAGGATTTCTTGAGGGTTGCGAGGAATAAAATCTGTTGAAATTTTTTAAGAGCGACTGGAATTGGGAAGACCAATATGCAGGGATCAGTGTGTCAGAAAATGTACTGCAATGTCCTGTATAAATCCTAAACAACACAATATATGAGGTTTGGAAGGATGGATTGAATTGGGGAAATTTCATTAGAAAATGTCACCTATCTACCAAACTTCCACACTTTTGAAAGCCTGTTTGGTGACTATATAAATTTCTCGATGTAAATGCATGGTTAATCTAGATAGACACATCATTGCTTAAGGTGATCATTTCTGGTTTGTGTTCGACAGCATCAGTTCAAGTGCAGATAGGTAAACGTTATATAGCAGTGCTAAATTTGATCACTGAGAGTGATGTTAAATTGCCTGATATGAGTTAATTCAGTGAAGGATTCGTCAGACTGATTCAAAGTGAAAATGAGCCATTTGTTCATGAATCGAACTACACTGACGCTGTTTATTTTTGCGTGCTGGAATAATCGTGATAGAAGCGATACTCATGACATTTCTCCATCCACTCACTCTCTAGTCGTTCTAAACATGTATGCTATTGTTTTAAGCAAGTCTTTTCACCTGGTTCTTTTCATACAGTGACTTTCATAGTGACCAAATCTGTCATAATGCAGAGATGAATGCATAGTTAAATGCGTATGTGTATGTTGACTCAGCCAGACTCTTGGCCATGTTCTTCAACGAGGTATGTCTCGCTTTGGGCGACCCTCTCTTTTGCCACGATGACTTTAAAGCAAAGGAAGCCGAGGCACTTCCCTGCTGCTTGTGTGTTTGTTTCTCTTCCTTATCTCACCCTGCCGTGCTCTCGTCGTGTTCTCTGAAAGGTTTGCGTATTAACATGTTCTGGATGGCTGGCTGTATATTATTCCTCTCAGGGACTTTGAAGGTGCGAGTCAAACAGCATCTAAGGTCACTGCAGGACGCTTTACTAATCACTACAAGCTGCTGGCATGAGGAAGGAGGCCAGTGGGCATATTAGGGCTAGGAAAGAGAAAGCCTTCGGTTTTATTTAGAGGAGATTCCTTTCTGCCTGAGAATGGGAAGTCAAAAGCTAGGTTTTCAGTTTTAGCTTAAAGTTTGGAGAAGTAGAAGGACGTGACCTTGTAATGTTAGGTGTCAATGGATCAGTTTAGCCTTTTACTTATGATCATATGGATGGTTAGAAATGTCAACAAATCCCTAACCATTGCGTTTCGACACATAGCTTGTTTTGCACCTACCACACTGAATGTTGTAGGATTTACTTTCTTCTTTCTTGTTTGTTTATTTATATAGCACAACCGAGGTTGAACCAAAGTGCTTTACATGCAGGTTCTATAAAAGGATAAAAATAAGGACACACATAGACCAATAAATAGACAACATATAGAACATCACATCTAACCATTATAGGCTAACGACATTAGATGGAGTTTCAACAGATTCTTAAACACTGACAGCGATTTGGCAGACCTGATAGATAGCGGCAGCTCATTCCACTGTCTCGGCCCTATTACTGCAAACGCACGGTCGCCTTTATGTAGGCGATTTGTTCTAGGCACTATAAGTAGTTTATGATTCTCTGAGCGTAATGTTCTAGAAGGGTTATATAGGGTTAAAAGATTTGCCAATATGGTGCGGCCTGGTTATTTAACGATTTATATACAAACAGTAATATTTTATATCTTATTCTAAAATGGACTGGAAGCCAATTTAGAGACGCTAGTACGGGTGTAATTGATTCGTGTTTCTTTACCCTCATTAGAAGCCTCTCCACAGCATTTTGCACCGATTGCAATCGAGACAAAGATGCGGCGGTGATGCCACAATACAGAGAATTACAAAAGTCCAAGCGTGATAAAATAAAAGTATGGATTACTCTTTCGAAATCTTTATTTGATAAAAATGGTTTCGTTTTTGCTAATAAACGCAGATTATAAAAACAAGCCCGGACCACAGAGTTAATTTGCTTGTCCATTTTTAGGTTATTGTCAATTAAGAAGCCTAAATCTCTAACAGTCTAACATTTTATTTAACAGTTCAGTACTTTGAAACCATTCACTCTGAAATTGCCAGTACATTTCACAAAGAAAACAGCACGTAATACATTGAATTAAACATGACAGTTTGCAGTAGAAAGATAAAAAATAGTAAAAAAAAAAGTAGTAAATTGTATAACACACTCCAATAACCTTTTACAGTCTACTCCATTGTACATTAAAATAACACAACAAGTGTCATTAAAATAATAAAACCAACAATTCTAAATAACCAAATTCAGATTCTCAGTGGCTTTTTAAGATGTATGAGGGACAACCTGAATTCAGTGGGTTCTTGTTTGCATTCCCAACACCCAAAACTGTGCCAAGGTAATAAATGGAAGCAGGGGAACTCCTCCAGGGGCCGGCCTGCAGTCGGGCGGGAGCAAATGTGTGTCTCTTACCTTTTTATAAGACATAATTATCAACGCATGCTGGTTTTTGCCCTGCAAAGTTTATGGCTATAAAACCACATTTCCAAATGAGCTTTTCAGTTTTCCCAAATTCTTTCCTTTAATCTAAGCTGTTTTAGGGAAAAGTGTCAATGAAGTGCCAACCGTGCAAGATTGGAGCAAGATTGCTGTTTCTGCAGCAAAAAAAATGAGGGTGAGAGATTTTCCGAGACTTTCACAACAAGGTTTCCCCTATGGAGGCTGAGACTGAAGGCTGTGCCTCCCATGACTTTCCATGTTTAATGGCCTGAACACACGAGTACCAGTTTGAACTGAAGGAAAGCATGTTGTAAATGCAACGGACGCACCAACAAACCAATGTTCAATCCATAGTTAACTTTATTAACTCTTTCCCTGCCAGTGTTTTTTAAGTTGCCAGCCACCGCCAGCATTTTCACAGAACTTTAATGGCCCCCAGAATATTTTGTTGTATGAATATCTGAACATGCAATGTATTAAAAGATAGAACAGAGCATCTGCTGTTGAATTTTATTCTAGCTTTTATTTATGCATTTATCAACACTTGAATGTGTGAAAGTTTTATAAAAAACATTTTTCAAAGACTACAGCGTGCATGAGCAATGCTTTTATCGCTTGTTTCTGCGTTTTGCATGTGTTTTGAACCAGAGATTCTCCCTTTCAGAAGATGCGTTACAGCGCCCCCTACCATATAACAGTGAAAACATGGATAGCCAGAAAATTCCATCAATGGCGGGGAGTTAATATTAATAATCTAATTTCCCACTTAGTATAGTTCATCAGCCTAATTGTGGCCTATTTATGCTTGACAGGCCATGTAGAAATTTAAACCATTACTAAAGAATATGTAGTGACGTGTGTGTTTAAGATCAGTTAATTGCAGTTAACATTAGTTAATGCACTGTGAACTAACATGACCAAACAGTGAACTGTTCTATTTTTATAAATTAACATTAACAAAGGGTAACACAGTATGATGCAATAATATATTGCTCATAGTCAGTTCATAACTAATGTTAAGAAATTAGACTTATTGTTAGATTTGCAATAAAGCTAGTCAACAATAAAATAAGGCTTGAGTAAAAAAGGTTAAGAAATGTTTATTTTGTTTCAAATAAAGAACATTTATTTTATGGTTTCAGTTTTAGTTAATGATAATAACCATTCTCTGAGTTTACAGTGCAAGCAGAGTGAAACTGTTATTTCTCATTTCATAAAAAAAAAAAAAAAAAAAAAAAAAAAAAAGATCTTAATCTTACGATAGCAAGAGTAAAACAAATTATTGTTGTTTCTCAAACAATAAACAGATGTCATTCAAATTCTCTCTCAGTTTTGAATGTAATAAATCACGGTCTTACAAATGTCGTGACGTACGCGACTGAGCCTCAGTGCAGACCAACATTATTCTGGTCTGTTTTGAAGCTCTCCGTCTGCGCCCCGATCCCCAGCCCCCTTCAGCTGCAGTCTGACACATACGTGCGTTCTGCCAGGAGCCCTGCAGAGGTGGGGGGGCCGTGCGCCGTGACGTGTGTGTGTGTGTGTGTGTGTGTGTGTGTGTGTGTGTGTGTGTGTGTGTGTGTGTGTGTGTGTTCTGCACTGGCCTCTGCCCCATGCTGACATTCCCAGCCACCATCGATGAGCCCCAGATGTGGCAGCTGGTCCAGCCACCCTAGGGTCAAGGGCAGAGGAAACCATGTTAAATTTGCCACCCACATCTTAGTCTGATGGTGAGATAAAGAGAGGGTGCTAAACGAGAACTGGGAAAGGTTGTGTGTCGTGAGATGGGAGGGAAGATTGAAAAAGAAGTTATGAAAACTACTGCACACCTTTATTAGGGTGGTTGATAACAATCCTCATTGATAACAAATGGTTGATCTGTTTTATGGGGTTTGAGGCACTTGTCAGCTGGTTTCCCATCCTGGCCAGTAAACAACCTTAGGGTGTTTTTTCAGCAAGGTTAGCAAAAGCCAATCTGAATGTGTTGGAACGTGAGGGAAGGCACACGGTTGGACAGGAAATGCCATGCAGGGCAATGACGGCTGGTTTTGATATGTGTCCGGTTCATGCTTGTAAAAGCTTCACAGGAAAGACTAAGTGCTGCTCTCACAAACATGTTTTGTTTTTCGTTACTTAGTCATACATGCCATTTCCGTCTGGATCACTGCACTCTCACACAACAAAAATCTTTTTCTTCATCAGTACTTGTGTCTTGTTATCCAGTAGACGTATCTTAAGATCCTTATTAAAAGTTGTTTTCTGTAACTTGAATATTTTGAATTTTTAAAAGAAATGTATCAAGATCATATAACAAAATAAATCTTGAATTAAGTATCCAATGCTTATTTAGATTTCTACTGGAAAACAAGATTAAGAAACGCTCTTTGCTTGCATCTACATGCAATTTAATTACTGATTAAATTCAGTGATTAAGGAGAAAAACTGGGTAACGTGCCTGTAAAACGTTGTTGTTGGTGCATCACCATACCACATTATTATGCAGCTCTCTAGAATACTTTCATGCTTTTTATTACTTTATTATAACATTCAAATATTCCTTATCAACTATAGCAAGATTATATATCAGCCTCTTGAATCAAACTGCAGACTTGCACTCTCTTGTTTCATACAAACATTAATGATTGCAGCGAAGACCTTTGGGAACTTAGGTTAAAAAGTGAAATCATAATCAAGGACCCATTTAATACTTAAGTTAGTGTTCAATGTTGCTCTTTGAGCATAAACAACATTTGCAAAGTTGCTATGATAGCTATGATGTAAAGGAAGGGCAAAGCTTTGCCTCCGCCTGCTAACTAACATTACATTATTGATGTAGTGTTTACTGTAGCTTTTGTAAGCTCTTGCTTTTGTAAGACTGTTCACCACCCCATAGGAAAATTATCTGTTTTGTGATCGATTACTGTTTGTATTACCATAGTTTTCTGACAAATATGATGTATATATAAGAACATTACAAAAAAAAAACATACCACTCTGAAACGTCCTGTGAAATCCGTGCTTGCAAAGTCTGTGCTTGAAATCCGTTGTTTCTTAATATTGTCAGGGTCTGTATCGGCCTTGAAATGGTTTGAAATTGATGCCATCGTTAATGTTTACATCTCACTAGAGCTCGCGGTTATGAAGGGGCGGGACATTTCCTGAACACATGCTAAGCGCTGCCAATCACAACACACGGGGGCCGGCTAACCAATCACAGCACATTTCGTATTTCAGAAGGAGGGACTTCATCGAAAATGACGTGTTAAACCAGACTGGGGAGAGAGAGGGGTTTTAATAATGTAAAATATGTGAAAAATAATGCATGAAAACATATTCTAGTACACCCCAAAAACAAAATCAAGATTTCGTAAAAGGATATAATAGGACCCCTTTAATATTACTGGAGTTTTCAACTTGTTTCAAGGTCGATTGTTTTGTACAATGTGATGGACTACGTTTTTCTTACAGGAAGGTTTAAGCTAATTTACCTGTAAATTGCAGTACTACACATATCTTTACTCCTATTATGAGCATAATCGCATTATCATAATCACAGTGAGCTACATTTTAAATCAACCTACCAATGGTTTACACAGTCACGTCAGAATGAAATCCGAAACTGTGTTCGCTGGTACAAATAGACATGACGTTACTCCACAATCGATGCTATGAGTTAGAAAATCCACTTTGTTGTGCACCAAGATAAATTGCATACAAGTTCACGTCATGAACAAATCAGTCTTCTCGGCCTCTAAGACAAATGGTTAAGTTAACGTGCAAATGCGAAGTGCACATATGGTCCTGTTTTGAGCGACTGGAGATGCAGTTTATCCCGAAAAGCATCTGAGTCCTGCCTCGAGGGAGACGCACCACAGCAGCTGGTGTCACTGACGCACTGCCAACATTCATTTGTGACGTCAAGTGCCAAACGCCATTCAAATTCTATTTTCAATCCCTCCAAGGGGCTCATCAATTTTTCAAGTCCAAGTGCAGAGCATGTCTTGACCAACATGTGTTTTTCTTTTCTCCTTCAAGGTGATTCCGTTCCCCATGTCTTGTGACATCCGAAGAGAGTGCGCTTGCCGGGACCCCAACGCCTTGGAGAACCGGAAGGGCGAGCACTTGCACTCACTTGGTTAAAACGCTCCACCAAGCCGGTGTGCGGACTGGGACAGGATTAGATATTCTTCCCAGAAATGCTGCTGCTTCACAGTTGTACCTCTCTCCTCTTATAGCTGTTCATCCTTTCCAAGTCCAAGTCTACCTGCTATCTCTTACAATACAATACGTTTGGAAAAGGATCCCAATGCCAAGACCCCCAAAAAAGGACTGAAGCTGGTTTGTGTAGAAGCATCAACATCACTCACGACTCCCACCCCCCCCCCCCCCCCCAAAAAAAAAAAAAAAAAAAAAATTAAAGCAAAACGAAAGCAAGTAAACCAGGATGAAAAATACGAGAGATAGCTTTCCATGCTGATGTGATTTGACCAAAGGCCGAAAAAAGCATCATCTCAAAAGAAGAAAGAACAGTTTGATTTGTTTTATTTCGTCTCAGTCGTGTTTTAGGACGTGACCTCAGTCGTCCCTTGTGAAGCGGACTTGCTCCCAAAACAAGGATGGTACGGTTGGCTGGAAAGCAATCACATGATCGCAGGCCATTTTTAAAGACTGATCACTGATTCTTTTGATGTTCCTACAGCGAAACCATCAGAAATCCATCAAATATAAATGCGCAACGGGGAACGGCTGCAGGTCCCGCCGCACACTATTTATGAAATAATTGTGATTTGAGGTTTATTTAAAATGCACACGGATAGATCCGTGCATAAATGAGGTGAGAATGAATCGGTTTCTTTAGCATGGCTGCTGCTGTTGTTGCTGCTACGATTGCTGCTAATTAGTCAAACAACAGACAACAGGAATACACAGGCCATGATCCAGTGTGTCGTCAGTCTGCCTTAACACTTACCTCTGATCAACGTAACCGCCAATGACCGAACACCTCCCGTCACAGCGCCACGCCAGTGCTGAATTGTAACTCATCTGGTCAGAATGCATAATAGACACAATATATGAATGTAGAGGCCATTGTCATTAACCTTTTATTTCATATAAATGGTTAGTTCACCCAAAAACGGACAATTCCATCATCAATTACTCACCCTCAGTTTTTATTTCTGCATTTTTGTGTGTGAAAACACGTCCATAGAACGAGTTAAAAGCATCATGAAAGCAGTCTTCCGAAGCTGTAGCTTTGTGTGATGAAGACACTGAAGATTTTATTCAAAGAGAATCTTTCCATCTGCTGCCGCTCTCAAATGTCAGTGTCTGGTTACAACACCCATGGGAACCAATGACATTAAACCGTGGTGTGACGTCCAAAGGTGTCATGCTTAAGTCTAACCTTTGGTCTGTTCCTCACACAAATCCATCAGCTTCAGAAGACCACAATGGACTACTATTGTGGTACTTTTCATTATTAAATTGACCCTGATAATGTAATACAGAAAAGCAATGGAGACCCTCTCACACTATTTCTAATGTCAGTGAACGTTGCCAGTCGAAACCACTTTTAAAAGGTAACTTACCGCACACGTGCCAACTTTTTAAACACTTGAAAGTGTTTTTAGCCCTTTTGAAACGAGTTAAAATGCTACGGGCGCTTGTGCCATGGATGTGCTGCCAAATGTGCTGCCAAAAAAAAAAAAAAAAAAAAAAAAAACGCTTCTATCTTCAACATAATCAGAATGACTTTATATACGCAAAATCACCATAAAACAAATCTTTATTATTACTTAATGTACAGAACAATTTACTTCGGCTGCCCGGCCAAAAAAATAAAATAAAAAAGTGTTGCTTAAGAGTCTATGATTGGCTCATTATTGCAGTGATTATTATGTTTCTAGCATGTTATATGTTTGCCAGCAGTTCTTCTAACCCTAATTGATGGAGTGTGTAGCTTTTCATTTCTTCAACAAACAAGTGGGAAGAACATCATGGCCATATTCCAGGATGATAATGTCAAGATTCATCAGGCTCAGATTGTGAAAGAAGATGAAGAATCATTTTCACACGTGAATCTGCTCCTCTGAGTCCAGATCTTAAACTCATTGAAAGTGTTTGGGATGTGCTGGAGGAGACTTTACAGAGAGCTGGACTCTTGCATTGTCAATACAAGATCTTGATGCACCTCTTGATATGGAAGTAAATGTTAATTCGATCAAGAGGTGAATACATTTTCGGTCAGTCCAGCACTCTGTAAGTCTCTGTAAAGTCTACCTGAAATGAAAAGCTACACATAATAATCACTGCAATAATGATCCAATCACAGACTCTTAAGCAACTCTTTTTTTCTTTTTCTTTTTTGCCGGCGGTGTATATATAAACACATTGTTTTTTTTGGCTGCCAACTGTGACCGTTTCCTTCAAACAGACCTCTTCCCCTCATGGCCTTAACATGTTTTGTCTAGTTTGTCAGCGTCTGTGAATCTCCACGTTTGACTGGTGTGTCAGACCTGCTCCTGAAGACTGTAGATGCCCTCCAGGAGCTGGATTGACACCACTGATCTATACCGATGTCCTCTTGTATTGGCTGTTCGTTCAGTCATAATCTTGAGACATGTGGTAAAGAAAGAAGTTATTGTAGTATTCCTCTGCTGGAAAGTTCACACAACTTCACGCTTATGCACATTACAACTAATAACACTTTACAATAAGGTCCTGTTAGTTACACGAACTAACAAAACAGTATTTGTTCATCTTTGATAACATAAGTTGATAAAAAATACAGCTGTTGATTGTTAGTTCATGTTAGCTGAGGTCCATTACATTATAATAACAACAGATACAACATTTGGAAACTTATTGTAAAGTGTTACTGAACAACTGTTTCTGATAAGGTTTGTCCTCTATCCTTAATGTTATGAATTTAGTGCGATCGGGCCATGGCTGAAGAAAATGGATATTATCCTTGATTATCGGGCCCTTAAAACACTTTTCACGGCTGTTTTATTGGCATGGAAAACATGCTAAAACATTAAGGATTATTTTGCCTAATGTTTTAATAATGGGCATCACTTTGTGCAATTGTAGATATGGTAGTTAAAGTATAATAACTTTATGACATTTATAATTAATAAAAAAATAAAAATAAAAAAAAAGAATGGAAGCAACACTTATTGAAGAAAGTCAAACAACCATATCATTTTTTATGCGTTTATTATCGAGTCTTCGTATGTATGGCGTAAAGACTTCATCATGAGATGCAGAAGTCAATAGTTTCTTTTTATTGTGCTTGTAGTGTCACAGGTGCAGTCATTTATATTTCTAAAGAAACGCTAAAGTGAAAAAGACAAAAAAAAAAAAAAAAAAAAAATTATAATAATAAATAATAATCGTATGTACCAGTAGTCAGTATTCGTGTCTTTGACCTCAGTTGCTGCACTTTGGGAAGCTCATTGAACGAAAGGCAAATCTTCTAAAAATCGCTGCTATTGTACGGCAGGACAAATTGGGAGGGAATGTGTTTGTGGTGTTTTATGTTCCTTATTACTGTATGATATTATCATATGCCTCTGATTACTGATCATTATTGTGGTTCCACTTGCTCCGCGTCTGGTTTTATTGTAAACAGCAGAGCAATGCGACACATGGACGCAATTTTATTGGATTTAAATGCCTTGTCAGAACAAGCGTTTGGGATCATGGAAAACTGGCTTTGATATTTATGTGTGGAAAATAAGTCTTTAATTGGGTCATTGTGTTGTATGTATGTTTTTATGTATGTTGTGTTAGCATTTTTTCTTTTTTTCTTGTTTGTTTGTTTGTTTGTTTGTTTAGTCAGCCATCTCATGAATTGGGTTGAAGGATTTATTATTAATATTATTAAGGAACTACAGCACCCAAAGATGAAATAAGTGTAGGAAATATTTCACAGAGAGAAAAAAGCAAATACTATACAATGCACGAGAGTACAAAACTTATAATAGTGATAATGTGTGAATATTTTGTTTGTTATATATTCTTGGGTGAACAAATACCTGAAATGATGTAACTGTACTCAAGATACCAATAGTCAGCATTTATTGCCAAGATGGACAGCAAAAGCGATCAGCATCCACATTGCCAAATTAACACAAACATCAAGTAACTTGCCAACTCGCTGACAGCGCGTGTGACGGACAGGCCTGTCAGACAATGCTTTTTCAGTTTTGTTTTCAACTGCCCGAGATTTCCTTTTTTAGTCATTCTCTCACTCTTCTCACACTTGTTATATCTTTCTCCACCACTGCGTGCAAATCAGCCATCAAAAATACCAGAGTGGAATTACAGCAAATCCTCATTTTCATGCATCTCCAATCCCTCAAAGCGTGCAGGTCTAAAACTGCCTGTTAGCTTGTTTAATGAAGTTTTCAGTGGGATGTTTCACACACACACACACACACACACACACTTTTGCACGCACACACACACACACACACACACACACACACTACTGTATGCATAGGATTTCTTGCTGTACCTCATGCCTGTAATGTTTGCTGCTTCCATATTTTAGTGATTTGCGTCTATTAGCAACATATAGTAGTGTACATAGTAGAACTATTTATTAAGAGTGTTATACTTTTGTAAGTTATATTTTTTATTATGTAAGTTATTTGTACAATGGTCTTATAAATGTAAAATTTAGTTATAGGGGCTCTTGTATTATTTTTCTTTTGTTTTATTATTTTATCCATTGCTAAAGTTGAAGAACAAATACAATAGTTCAGAATTATATATTCAATAATATCTCTTTTTTTTGTTGTTGTTGTTGTTGGTATTGTTGTTGTTGTTGTTGTTGCAACAAACAAATAGAAAACAAAATGTCATTTAAGAGAAAAATTGTGTTTTTGTCACAGAATGTCATTCAGTCGCTCTGGAAATACTGCCAGTAATGCAGTCGAGACATGATTGTAACTTCTATGTTGTAATATATGTATGTAATTGTTTGTTAACACAGTACATTTATTCTATGGCATAAAGGAGAATGGGATCATGACATATCATGACAAAATCAACTTCTGTATACATTTCGAATGTCTCTTTAAATCTGAAACATCCAGAGCTCACATGCATCAGCACTGGACAGGTGAAGAACACACATCGCTGTTTTTGGCCTGCCGATGTGTTTGTCCAGGTGTCAAAATACGGACAAACACAGCAAAACATCAGCGTTCGATGAGTCAGAGTTTCTTCCTATTGGGAGTCCTCAAAGTTGACACATATTTCTTTGAAAAGATGGGTGGATGGTGTGAAAGAAAAGAAGAAAAAAAAAAAAAAAAAAACGAATGGAATTGTATCAAGAGTTTTATAACGGTTTAATATGAATGTCTCAATTATGAAGATGTAAATAGTGATGTGAAAAAGTGTACCAGTTAAATTGCCTTGTATATTTAAAGAGATTCATTAGACACAACGATACGTTTATGATAGTTATTTAAATTTGAAATGCACCATATATTCACATCATCTGTCTTGTACTTCAAGTGTCCTTTAATTTCAGTGTTTTAAATTCTCTTGAAACGGATGTGTTTGTGCCTGTTAAACCCATCTGTGTTTGGTGATGGTGATGCTGGCCATGTCTGCTCTTGACCTCACATTGCTAATAAATTATGACCAAAATTCTGTCAATATTTTGACCTTTGCTTGATTCATACACATAATGTATAACTCTATCCAGTTGACGGGGATTCCCAATCCAGTATTGGGTATATATCCAGTATATTCCCAATACAGTCACTAGACACTTGATGTCTTTCCATCAGAATTCACACATATGCATATATCTCTATCTGATATCTCAATTCAAGAAACAAGATGCATTTTCGGGTGCATACACATTTCCATGGATGATATATGTTGTGATATGCTTGTTTTTTGGGGTAACACTTCACAATACGCTTCTATATGTTAACATTAGTTTACAATGCAATAGCTAACATGGAATAACAATGACAGTTTTACAGAATGTATTAATCTAGGTTTATATTAATCTCTATGTATAATACATTTACAGTGGTGTAAATTAACATTAGCTAATATATTATGAAAAAAAATAAAAAAACATTAACAATGAACAGTATAGTCTATATATGAACAAAAAAAAATCTGCAATTGTTTTAATAAGCTGTTGTTTAATGCACTAATGTTAACAAATTGAATGTTATTGTAAAGTTATATTTTGGTGCTCTGCATTACTGCAAACATATCTGATGTATCACTATTTGAAAAATTAATAACTATTTCTCCGTCATGTATTGTGTATAAATAAAGCACTGGTAACTCCTCGGTGGTATCGTCCACTCTTTGACCATTCCAGCGTTTCGGGATTGGATTCGGTGTGTGTGGGATTTGGATTTGGGAAATGCAGTTTTCTTTTACTCATTCGAGTTGACATGCATTAGAAATTAACAGAATAATCAGTTAGATATGATAAAATATTTGGGTTGCATCCAATTTGGAAGAACCTGAACATGTAATTGAATGTAGAAACATGTCCTGAAGGAATTAATGTTAGCAAACATTATGGTTGTTTGCTGTTGTGTGACTAATGGAACATCAGCAATTCAATGCACTCATGCATGTTTACATTTATTATGTTGGTTTGACAAAGATAATATACTGATATATTACTTGAGGTGCTGCTGCTGCTTCTTCCTCTGAGACCAGATTTATAACAGTAACTTGTCCTATCTATCAGACTTACAGTTTTCCTAAAAAATAAAAAAAAATATCAAATCTATGAACAATCCCACAGAGTTTCATTGAAAGGTTAAAACCTTTACTTTAGCTAAAACATGTTAGCAATGTGTTAAAACATGCAAATGTTATAAAATGCCAGAAACATGCTAGCAACATGATTAAACGTAAGAAACATGTGATGTTAGCAACATGCAAAAACATTATCAATGTTGGCACATGCTAACATACTAAAACATTTAAGAAACATGTTAGCAACATGATAAAAGGTTATCAATGTCTTAACACGTTAACATGCTAAACCATAAGACACGGTAACATCATGTTAAAACATTATCAATGTGTTAAAGGGGTCATGAACTGGATTGTTTTATTATTTTATAATGTTTCCTGTGGTGCAATTATAATGTTAGTATGATTTTTACATCAAAAACTGTCATAATTTATAAATAAAAGCCATTTTTCCAAGCCTGATTTCAGCTTCAGATTTGAACGCTCAGTTTTAAGGGGCGTGTCTGCTGTGAGACTGCAGTCCAAACGCCCACTGCTGTGATTGGCTGACATGCTTGCATATGAAATAGCAGCCCGTTCTCATCCCAAGTCGTCATATACTGACGCTTTCAAAATTTCTTCAATATCTGACGCACAAAGCACCCTTTAGCGTCCATATGAGACGCATAACCCTACCACAGACCTAAACCTACCCATAACCAAAGCGTCTCATATGGACGCTAAAGGGTGCTTTGTGCGTCGGATATTGAAGAATGTTTGAAAGTGACGATTTGGGGATGAGAATGCGTTGGAAATAGCTAGTATTAGGCCTACGACTTTCTCGAAAACTTTTACTACGTTTTTATTATTACAGCTATCGAGATGAACAAATCCTGAAAAGTATCGTTTAAAGCATTATATTTAAATTTATTCCATCGCATGAAAGGTTGCAGCATGATGAGCACTGACTGAGCAGATGACAGACAGTCTGTTGATCGCGTGAATAAAGATCTTATCATTGCAAAGCAATTTTTGCACTCTCACAAATGCTTACACCAAATCACAATGCAAACACGATGTGAATACACAGTAAGAGCTTCGTTGTGTAGTGTAACAGTGTCATTATTTCATCACGAGTTTAGTAAGTGTACAGATGAGCAGCTCTCGCGGCTCGCGCTGTGCTGTTTGATTGACAGCTTGGGCGAATGGGAAGGGATCGTTCTTTGATCGCTTTCTGTATATAATTTAATAACAGTTTAAAGAAGATTATTTTCATAATACTACGAGAAATTATGTGAAGTTGATCGTTTAGTCACTGATGCATAAACAGTATTGAACGATTTTAAGAGAAAGATATCTGAACTTGAATAATTACACAGAAATCACTGATCGCAGATCAGGCATTAGAATACACATGGTTACTTACATGTTGCTGACAGATCCGTGTCGGGAAATTGTGATTGATTGATTTAATCAAGTTTAACCATGCTGGAATCCGAAGGAAGCTTATGCAGACTGTCTTCTTCCACAAACAGGCGCTGCACAATATTTAGTAAACAGCATGTTTATTGCTTGGAAGTAGCTCGATCCGGTTTAGCAATTATCATGTCGTCCTATGTTATTTAGCATGTTTGGGCGAATCAGTGGGCGGGGCTAAACAGGCCGTGTTGAAGTAGGCGTTGATCTTCTTTTGTGGAGGCGGTGTTTTATCCTCTTTGACGTCATAGTTCCCCACTTTGAAAAACGAGTCGTTTGCTGAGCCTGATGTCTATAAAAGCTTTTATTGGACTAACAAGGAAGTTTTCAGTTCTGAAACTTACAGGATATTATTATAGTATGATGATCTCTTATATGTCAAAAGCTCAAGGAAATTTTGATTTCTCAGTTCATCACCCCTTTAATACTCTAACATACTAAAACGTAAGAAACATATTAGCAACATGTAAAAACATTATCATTGTATTAACACATGCAAACATGCTAAAAATATAAGAAACATGTTAGCAAACGTTAAAATGTTATCAATGTGTTAACAAATGTTAACATGCTAAAACATAAGAAACACGTTAACAAACGTGAAAATGCAATTAGTGTTAAAATGCTAACATGCTAAACATTTTAAAAACATGTTACACATCATAAATGTGTTGATGTGTAACATCATAAATGTGTTAACACATGCTAACATGCTAAACATTTTAAAAACATGTTACACATCATAAATGTGTTGATGTGTAACATCATAAATGTGTTAACACATGCCTAACATGCTAAAAACATGTTAGAAACATGTTAGCAACATGCAAAAACGTTATCAATGTCTTAACACGTTAACATGCTAAACCATAAGACACATTAACATCATATTAAAACATTATCAATGTGTTAATACTCTAACATGCTAAAACGTAAGAAACATGTTAGCAACATGTAAAAACATTATCATTGTATTAACACATGCTAACATGCTAAACATGTCAGAAACATGTTAGCAAACGTTAAAATGTTATCAATGTGTTAACATGCTAAAACGTAAGAAACACGTTAACAAACATGCGAAAACGCTATGAGTGTGTTAAAATGCTAACATGCTAAACATTTAAAATCATGTCATCAACAAAACGTTAATGTGTTAACACATGCTTAAAAGCATGTTCGAAACATGTTAGCAACATGCAAAAACGTTATCAATGTGTTAACATGTGAACATGCTAAACGTAAGAAACATGTTAGCAACATGCGAAAACATGCAAAAAAAATGTTAACACATGCTTACATGCTAAAACGTAAGAAACGTTATCAACAAAAGATTATCAATGTGTTAACACATGATTGCATGTTAAAACATAAGAAACAGGTTAGCAAAAAAAAAAAAAAACCTTATCAATGTGTTAACACATGCTTACATACTAACATTACAAAACATGTTAGCAACATGTTAAAAAGTTATCAATGTGTTAACATACTAACATGCTGAATCATAAGAAATATGTTAACAACATGCTAAAAACAATGTGTTAAATCAAGCTAGTGATGTGGTAAAACATGCTAGCAATATGTTACACAATGCTAACATGCTGGTCAGAAATATTAGCAAAGTGCTAAAACACACTAGCAGCTTGTTAAAACATTATGAACGTTCTAAAGCATGCTACCATTTTGTTAAAACATGCTAGCAATGCGCTAACACATGCTAGTAACTTGGGCTCCAGGAACAGGGTTGAAACCCACTGGTATAGGCGAGCAGAATAATCTAACAATGCGTACAACATATGATTAAGGAATACCCATTGCTTTGGTCCCTGAGATGCTTCACAATGAGAAACAGACCACAGATGTTTATTCTCTTAACACAGACTTGGCACGGCTGTAGAAGCAAGAACTTTGATCAACTGAAAATGACTGATCATCACTTACCTGTGTTCAGTCACATAACCCTTTTGTGTCTCCTTAAAGATCAATCTCTGAATGAGAATGTGCACTGAAAAAAGGAGGGATATATTTGAGTCTCTAAATTAATCTTGAGCAATTTAATTTACGAGGGTTTGGTTTCATAATGATAGACAGAGAAGTCTCAAGTTTAAGATGGATCTCTCAATAGAAAGAAAAGAAAAAGATGCAAGATGAATTCTTTCCCTGCCTCTTAGAAAAATTCCCAGCCATTGTTTCATTTTCACAAAACCTTCATGTCCCCCAGAATATTGTGTTGTATGAATATCTGTACATGCAATATATCAAAAGAAAGAACAGATCCTCTTGGCTTTCAAACAAACAAACAAACAAACAAACAAACAAACAAACAAACAAACAACATTTTAATCAAGCTTCATGCATTCCTTTTTTATCAACACTTAAATGTAAGTTTGTAAAACAAAACAAAAAAAAGCAAAAATTGAAACAAAAAGCTGAGAAAATCGTGTTTTTGTCAAAGACTACAATGCGATTTAGACTACAATGCTTTTATTGCTTCTTTCTGCTTTTTTTGTTTTTGTTTTTTTGCCAGTGTTTTGATCCAGAGATTTTTTTATATTTCATAAGATTCATTATAGCGCCCCCTACCATATAACAGTGAAAACATGGATTTCCGGAAAATTCTGTCTGTGGCGGGGAAAGAGTTAAAGCCACTCTTGCACTTACAGTATAAGAGCAGTCATAAACTGTGCTAAATTAGCTTTAGCATTTACTCTCATACTGTATATAGATTAGAAAAACAAACACATGATGTATGGGTCCTCAATCATCAAAACAACATAATGCTGAGGCATACTGAACTACATCCAGGAAGCAAATGCAGTTCTTTAAAGTTTGATAGGAACATGCTCATGTAATCTGATCGAACACAACACTGTCCTTACCTCTCTCCTGTGACAAATCTACTAGTGTCTTTAAACCGATCGCCTCCTCACATCTAGTTACTGAGTTTAAGAGAGTCTCACATTGGCCTCTTTGATGGATGTGGATCTCCCAGTCATATCCCGTGAGGTTTGTACCAAAAAAATGTTAACTAAAACCATAAAGTTTTCCTGCCCCATGCTTGCTAATAACTAAAGGGTAGTTCTGCTGGATTCACTACATGCATATGGGGTACTACTTTTTAGTAGGGGTGTAACGGTACACAGAAAAGAACGGTTTGGGATGTACTGTACCTCAGTTGTGAAGTCACGTTTCTGTATGTTTTACAGTACAGCAGGGGAAAACATGTTTTGTTTTTGTTTTAACAGTGGTTTACTGAACAAACAATGTCAGTCTGTCAATATTGTTTCAGTCGGAAGCAACATACACTTCAGTTCCCTTTCGTTGTCACTCCGAGTTACGTCGGATGACGACGAATGGGGTTTCGCTTAGAAATCCTATCATCTTCGAGTATATAAAACGAGCCAATGGCAAAGAAATGCCATGGGTCTGCGGAATTTGCATAGCGTAACTCCGCCCCACGCAGGGGGTATATCAGAGTCCTGCACGGGTCCGATTTTGTAAATCCGCACCCGCCCGTACCCGCAGTGCTTAAAACCGCATCCGACCCGTTGTCCGACAGCAGCACTAATTCAAATCCGCACCCGACCCGACCCGCTTAAAATAGAACCGACACCCGACCCGCACCCGAAATAAAATCAATTTAGCCAATCACATTATAGACACAATTACAAAAATGTTTATTGCCAGTTCATACAGAAGTTATAACAATTAATACAAGGACAACTTCAGCCGAAGCTGTCAAAAGGCCGGTACATGAAGAACATGGGTAACGTTACCACAAAACTGAGTAACCTTGTAACATTTTACCAATTGAACAGACGCGGCTACAACACTATCTGCCACGCAATTTCGTCTAGCCTACATCAGACAATTTTGGGCTCAAACACGCCCTGCACACCACACATAGGCCTACTTAACAGTGTTAAATTTGAAGAAATACTTTTCGATAGAACTGCTTGGTTTACCACAGTTATCTGCGTGCTTCCTCAGTGATGAAGTTCCACATTTGCGGCTATCCAACACGAAAATGCATGCAGCAAATAAGCCATTCACAATATTTTCTTCAGATAACTCCAGATTTCTGATGACGTATTGTCGACAACTTTACAATCTCCACTAGCTATTCTTTTCTTCAACTCCTCAGCATCCATCTGGACAACTGCAAGCAGATCGCGTGCGCGCGGTTATGATGAATTTTAAACTGAAAGTAGCCTAGGTAACGTTATAGATTCCTGGGAGGGCGTGGCGCGTGGGCACAAATAAACTGATGTGGATTTAAAATTATTTTATCAACTTGAAATACAGGCATATTTTTGTAGATGTGTTCCTAAAAATATGCATGCATTTTTACGTTTGCATGTGATTGTTTTAAACCCGTGTTTAGACCCGTGTTCCCCCGTGTCCGACCCGACCCGCACCGCACCCGTATCCGACACAGTTGGATATTTTTCACCCGTTTGAGAAAAAACCCGCGGGTACCCGAACCCGTGCAGGACTCTAGGGTATATAAGGAAGTGCGCGAGCAACATGCAGATATGTTTTTGCTTCGGAGCCAAGTTGATGTACTTCACTCCACAGCCAATCCTGAGATTCATCTCTTTACTTCTCTTCGAGACGAGCCTCTCTCCAAGTGTTGGTGTGACAGCGAGTTCCAGCGAGTGCACATTCCCTGCTTATCTGTGCAGTGATTTGCCAGTGTTTGTGTGTTCTCTCCCTGGTCGCTTCAGCATTTGTGGAGAAATCTCCTTTCTAAAAGAGCTTGCACGCGGCACGTCTTTTTAAAGATGCCTCGCCCGTGCACTTCTGGTTGCGGTCTATTTGTTTCTGACTCTGATGGGCACAATCGCTGTCTTGTGTGTCTGGGCTTAGAGCACGCTAAGGCAGCGTTTGTGGATGAGTCATGTTCCCATTGCGGGAACATGCCCATCGCACGGTTACGGTCGAGACTCAATGACCTTCATGGTAGAGTCCCCTCATCCGCACCCCGATCTACGGGCTCCGCGAGAGCTAGTACTTCGGCTGGCGGCCAGGGTGACCTGAGGATTACGGTGTGGGACAAAGCGCCGACTATTCCACGCTCCACACCGTCCTCTAGTGCCGTGCAACCCGCGAGTGGTTCAAATGAGCCCGCAGTACAGTCCTCTGACTTGCCGCGGGTCTCATTTGGCGCTCTAGAGAAAGATTCAATGTCGATCGCTGCATCACAGGGTGGGCAAGAGTCCTTGGGAAGTGAGGATTCGGCTGTGCTGCCACCTTCGGGTGTGCCAGCATTGCCCGAGTCTGATCCCGAGATGACTGCCATGCTTTCCCGGGCAGCCGCGGCCATTGGGCTTGAGTGGTCCCCGCCACCTGGTCCGGTGCGCTCGCGGCTGGATGATTGGTTTTTGGGTGCCGCCGCTGATCCTCGTCAGCGCGCGTCCCCAATGCCTTTCTTCCCGGATGTGCATGAGGAGGTCACGAGGTCCTGGAAGGCACCATTGTCTTCTCGTGATCGCTCGGCGACCTCCTCCGCCCTGCCTCCTCTCGATCAGGCGGCCGCCAAAGGGTACACTGGGGTTCCCCAGGTTGAACGCTCTGTTGCGATACAACTGTGTCCTCAGAGTGCTTCATCCCGTGGCGACCCAAAGCACCCCTCCAAAGCCTGTAGGTTCTCTTCCACCCATGTGGCGAAGGCCTATAGAGCTGCGGGGCTGGCGGCCTCCTCACTGCATGCCATGGCGACACTCCAGGTCTACCAGGCCCAGATGTTGCGTGACATGCACGAGGGGAGGACTGACCCAGGGCTCTTTGATGAGCTGCGTGCCGCCACCGACCTTGCTCTCCGAGCGACGAAGGTGACCGCACGCTGCCTGGGTCAGGTGATGTCCACTTGCGTGGTCCAGGAGAGACATCTGTGGCTCAACCTGGCTGATATGCGTGAGGCCGAGCGGACCCGGTTCCTCGACACTCCCATATCCCAGGCTGGCCTCTTCGGCAGGGCGGTTGAGGACTTTGCCCAGCAGTTCTCGACCGCCCAGAAGCAGACTGAGGCTCTCAGACACGTCCTGCCCCGACGGCCAGCTGCTGCCTCCACCCAGCCGTCGGCACAGGTGCCTCAGTCTGCTCGCCGCCGAGGGCGCCCTTCTACGGCTCCCGCCCCTCCCGCACGGCTCCAGCAGCAGCCTCCATCCGGGTCGCGTCGTGGAGGACGCCGTAGGAATGCGCCACAGCCCTCTCCCGCCCCGTGCCCCGCTAAACGCCAGGCCAAGCGGCGCTCCTGAGACGGGCTGCTCAGAGATGGCGTTGAGTTCTTCCCAGGAGACGGTAGCAGGGCCGCTCCTTCCCCCGGTGGGGGGCCGGGGGAGAATCCTTGGTTTTCCCCACCCCGCTGCTCGTCCCACGACGGGTAGCACCCTAATGTGGTTAAAGAAAGAACTCACTCCCCCATCTCTGAGCACACAGAGTGTCCGGATGACAGTGCGCGCCGCTCACGAGCCTCGCCACTCTCGTCCCCCTCTGTCGCCAGTTCCCTGCCAGAGCACGCCCCAGTGGGACGCTGGTCCTCCCCTGGCCTCCTCTGGCAGTATGCGGCTAATGACCGTGCCCCCGCACCGGGCCGCCATGCCACCCACGCCTGGGCCGGTCATTCCGCCTCGCTGCACCACCGAGGGTACGTCTGTGGTCCGTATGACCCCGCTGGTACAGTTCCTGGAAGCCTGGTTAGAGCTTCCCAGGCTGTCCCGCTGGGTCGCGAGGACCATCAGGCTCGGCTACGCGATTCAGTTCGCGCGGTCTCCTCCCCGCTTCAGGGGAGTCCGCTTCACTATGGTCGGTGGCAATGCCCCGGTTATGAGAGCGGAGGTCGATACCTTACTGGCGAAGGGTGCGATCGAGACTGTCCCTCCAGCCGAAATGAGGTCCGGCTTTTACAGCCCCTACTTCATTGTACCGAAGAAATCCGGTGGGTTACGACCAATCCTCGACTTGCGCGTTTTGAACCGCTCCCTTCACAGGATGCCGTTCAAGATGCTCACGGCCAAACGCATTTTCGAGTGCATACGGCCGCAGGATTGGTTTGCAGCGATCGACCTGAAGGATGCCTACTTCCATGTCTCCATTCTTCCTCGACACAGACCGTTTCTACGGTTTGCTTTCGAGGGGCAGGCATACCAGTATGCGGTTCTCCCTTTCGGGCTAGCCCTGTCTCCTCGCGTCTTCACGAAGGTCGTCGAGGCAGCCCTTGTTCCCCTCCGGGAACACGGGGTTCGCATCCTGAACTATCTCGACGACTGGCTGATTCAAGCTCACTCTCGAGATCAGGTGTGCGAACACAGGGACCTAGTGCTCCGGCACCTAGCTCGTCTGGGCCTTCGGGTCAACTGGGAGAAGAGCAAACTCTGCCCAGTGCAGAGGATCTCTTTTCTCGGTATGGAGATCGACTCGGTCGCCATGTGCGCGCAGCTTACGAGCGAGCGCGCGCAGTCACTGCTGACTTGCCTTCGTCAGTTCGAGGGCAAGAGTGTGGTTCCACTGAAACTATTTCATAGGCTCCTGGGGCATATGGCATCCGCAGCCGCAGTCACGCCGCTCGGGTTGCTTCATATGAGACCACTTCAGCTTTGGCTTCGCGATCGAGTCCCGAGGTGGGCATGGCACGACGGCACGCTCCGAGTTCCAGTGACTCCGACCTGCCGTCAGACCTTCACCCCGTGGTCGAACCTCAGTTTTCTTCGGGCCGGAGTGCCCTTGGAACGAGTGTCCAGGCATGTTGTTGTGTCAACAGATGCCTCCACCACGGGCTGGGGCGCCATGTGCAATGGACATGCTGCCGCGGGCTCCTGGACAGGTCCCCAGCGCCTTTGGCATGTCAATTGCCTCGAGTTGTTGGCGGTACGTCTTGCCCTGCACCGCTTCCATGCGTTGCTCAGGGGTCAACACGTACTAGTCCGATCGGACAATACCGCGACTGTAGCGTACATCAACCGTCAAGGTGGTCTGCGCTCCCGCCGTATGTCACAACTCGCCCGCCACCTCCTCATATGGAGTCAGAAGCATCTGAGGTCACTTCGTGCCATTTATATCCCGGGAGACCTGAACCAGGCGGCCGACGAGCTGTCTCGGCTTCGGCCTCTCGCTGGAGATTGGCGACTCCATCCCCAGACGGTTCAGCTGATTTGGGATCAGTTCGGGGACGCACAGGTAGACCTGTTTGCCTCCCACGACTCGTCCCACTGCGACCTGTATTATTTCCCTGACCGAGGGCACGCTCGGCACGGATGCACTGGCGCACAGCTGGCCGCGGGGCCTCCGCAAGTATGCGTTTCCCCCAGTGAGCCTTCTTGCGCAGACCTTGCGCAAGATCAGGGAGGACGAGGAGCAGGTTATTTTGGTTGCCCCGTATTGGCCCAACCGCACCTGGTTCTCAGAACTAGTACTCCTCGCGACAGCACCTCCCTGGCCAATTCCTCTGAGGAAGGACCTGCTTTCTCAGGGACGGGGCACCTTATGGCACCCTCGTCCCGATCTTTGGAACCTCCACGTGTGGCTCCTGGATGGGATGAGGCAGGTTTGAGTACCCTACCACCAGCGGTGGTGGCTACCATCACTTCCGCTAGAGCATTGTCCACGAGACATGCCTATGCGTTGAAGTGGAACCTCTTCGTCAACTGGTGTTCTTCTAAAAATCTAGAACCCACGAAATGCCCCATCAGTGTCGTGCTTTCCTTCCTGCAAGAAGGGTTGGAGCGAAGGCTGTCTCCCTCCACCCTGAAAGTGTATGTTGCCACCATTGCCGCACATCACGACGCAGTTGATGGTAAGTCCTTAGGAAAGCACGACCTGATCGTCAGGTTCCTGAGGGGAGCCAGGAGACTGAATCCTCCTCGGCCTCCCCTCGTACCCTCTTGGGACCTCTCAGTGGTTTCAACTGCCCTGCAGAGTGCTCCCTTTGAGCCTCTGCAATCAGTGGAGCTTAAGTTCCTGTCAATGAAGACAGCGCTCCTGGTTGCATTGGCCTCCATCAAGAGGGTAGGGGACCTGCAGGCATTTTCGGTTGATGAAGCGTGCCTGGAATTCGGGCCGGCTAACTCTCACGTGATCCTGAGACCCCGGCCTGGATATGTGCCCAAGGTTCCCACCACACCCTTTCGAGACCAGGTGGTGAACCTGCAAGCGCTGCCCTTGGAGGAGACAGACCCAGCCTTGGCCAGTACGCGCACTCCGTGCTTACGTTGACAGGACGCAGTGTTTCAGGACCTCAGACCAGCTCTTTGTCTGTCATGGTGGGAAGCTGAAGGGAAAGGCTCTCTCCAAGCAAAGGTTGTCTCACTGGATAGTGGACGCCATTGCTTTGGCATACCAGCAGCAAGGTCGACCATGCCCCCTTGGTGTGACGGCCCACTCCACCCGGAGTGTGGCATCCTCTTGGGCTTAAGCGCATGGCGCCTCGCTAACAGACATCTGCAGAGCTGCAGGCTGGGCGACACCTAACACATTCGCGAGATTCTATAATCTCCGAGTGGAGCCAGTTTCTTCTCATGTACTCGCTTCAACTAGCCGGTAAGAGATTCTGCTCAGGTGTCTTCGCTTGCTCGCCATTCCTCTCCACGGACGGGATACGTGCGATATTCTCCTCAGGTGAGCCTAATAAGCCCTGAGTCTCCTCCAGCAGTGACGACGTCAACGCCAGAGTTATGCCACCGGCAGCTTTCGCGCTTGGCTAGGTGCCTCCATGTGCATGGTTCCCCTCTGGGTGACCCCCACATGTGTATTCCACTGTAAGCCTCTTTGAGCATGTGTCTTTCCCTTGGCAAGCCACCTTGTCACCCCTGGGGTTGAAATATTCCACCTGCGGTTGGACACCCCAGTGTTACTCCGTATGCAGCCCTCCGGGGTCATATGTGTATTCCAAGTCCCCCCCTTCGGGTTGGGCATGATTGCATATTTCCACTGGATATGCTTCCCAGTGTACCTTGGTATTCCTGTGTTAAGTAGGACTCCTTCGTCCGTGCTAGTCTCACGACAGGGAGCTCAGACTTACGCAGGGCACTGGAAGACAGTCGAGAGGTGGCGTGATTACACTGGGAACCCCATTCGTCGTCATCCGACTTAACTCGGAGTGACAACGAAAGGGAACGTCTCGGTTACGTATGTAACCCTCGTTCCCTGAGTAGGGAACGGAGACGTTACGTCTCCCTGCCACTTCCGCTGTACCGCTGGAATGCCTGAGTTCAGTCTCGGCTCCTCAGCGAAGACATATCTGCATGTTGCTCGCGCACTTCCTTATATACCCCCTGCGTGGGGCGGAGTTACGCTATGCAAATTCCGCAGACCCATGGCATTTCTTTGCCATTGGCTCGTTTTATATACTCGAAGATGATAGGATTTCTAAGCGAAACCCCATTCGTCGTCATCCGACGTAACGTCTCCGTTCCCTACTCAGGGAACGAGGGTTACATACGTAACCGAGACGTTTGTGCTGCTGTTGAAATTGGTGGAAGAGAATCAAAGCTCTTTCACTTTGGATGCAAAATATGTTAGCAAAATATTTTACAATAAGGTTGTAATTATTGCACTCCCATTCTTTCCCTGTGGCATGCACGCACTGAAATGGAAATACTTGCATGAACTGTAACATTTACAGGTAAGTATACAACCGTAAGATGTACGTTGTTCGCTGAGGAAAACACATCTCAAACGCATTAAACAACACATGCATCTGACAGCTGGGTCATGCATGTGTCAGATGCATGTGTTGTTTAATGCGTTTGAGACGTGTTTTCCTCAGCGAACAACGTGGCTTGCCATGGGCAAGCCATGTAGATTTATGATTTAGTTTTAAAACACTTAATATAAAGCGTATCTCATGTTGGTCGCATGTGTGCACTTCAAACACTTCGACACCATCAAAGTACAGTATATCGATATAAACAATATTATGCCATTTCAGTACGCTTATGTTTACCATTACACCTCCACTATTTAGCATGCTATTTACGTTAAGTCACTTTTGTTCAACTTAAGTCAAGTGGCTTAGGAAGGTAGAGGAATTTAGAAGAAACAATGCTAAGTTGAGTTCAGTAGGTTACAAAATTCCTTCAACCCTTTTGCTTTCCTTAAGTACCCCGATCAAAATTAGTATCCTTCAAATGAAGACATGAACTAATAACTGGAAGTTATAAATAAACAGGACCCTAGGGGTTCACACAGGGGACAGGAGGTCATTTTACAGAAGACACCATCTACAGTAAGCAAAACATCCCTGAACTCTCAGATATGTATTATGTATGCTGCTGTTGTGGCAATGAGACAATTGTACCAGTCGCATTGAGAGATTTCAAATGATTCAACACATGCATGTGGAAATAACTGGTATTGACAAAATACATTATGTTTTGCATGTTAGGTTGTGCATATGTATTGTGTTTATGCTTATTCCAGATGTACCAAGTGACACACCAAGCCGACAACAAAGAACTAGCGGCGACGAAAGCCGAAAAACCTATGCTTGAACACATCAACAGAACTACATCCGACTCCCAACTAGCACATGTGTTCTGCAACTGAATGTGTGGAAATAACTGTCCGTATCAACAGGAATCAATAGTCTATATTTTTCATTCGAAAGGAGGAACCCAAACTAGAATAGCAGATATACAAACCTTAAATGAAGCAGTGCTTGCTTACCATTTGAATATTGTCAATCATGCTGATTGCTTCCTTCATTCCAGACGGCTCGTGTTGTTATGGAAATGTAAGATGCTCAGGTAACAGACGTCTTGACTTTCCTCGCTTTTATTCTCGACACTGACTCATTGGTCAGTCCTCAAGTCCTTCAAAACCTTTGGTTGTCTTGCATGCTTTACACATTTGACTTCTCTCTCAATGACGGTGGACCAATGGCATTGAGAACCAGTTTTACCACTTAAAGGGTAAAGTTGACGGCTACTATGGAAGTCAATGGGGTCCAACATTCTTCAAAATATCTTCTTTTGTGTTTGACAGAAGAAAGAAACTCGTACAGGTTTGGAACAACATGAGGGTGAGTAAATAATGACAGATTTTTCGTTTTTGGGTGAACTGTCCCTTTAAGGCAATCAAGGAACTCATAGACAACTATCCCAAAATGCTGCAAACAAGATGCTCAAGAGGCAACAGCATAAGTTATGGATATTTGAACTTCTGAACATCTTACAGATTCTGCAGCAGGTGTTGTGTTCCGTGAGGTCGTGTAACAGGTTTTTATTTTTCAGTATTTTGATCCTTCACATATTTTAGATAAAACTGAGAAAACTTCTTGAGATTCTATATACATATTTAATAGACCCTTCACCCCACCCCCCCACACACAAAAAATCATATTCACTTATTACATACTGCATTTACAATTGTATGTACAATAGCATAATTAACTATCACAATGAATATAGCATGGAATATAGCAACTTACTTACTGAAAATGTGTTGAGGCGAAGTTCTTACCATTTCTTCAACTGTGTTTTCATCAAACACACATTGTTCCCAGACAATAATTTACAGAATAGTTCTGCACAGTTCTGCTTTCTTTTCTACCACATCCCTTTGCCAAATACATTAGATGATTCACTTTGATGAAATCTGTTGGTCTGATTTGCCTTTCATTTCTTTGGACACTATAAAGGAACATTGTTTCGGCTAAATATAATGTGTGAACGACAGGACTATACTTGTTCTCAAAAGCATTTTTTGTGACCCTGACAATATTCTTAAGTCAGTTCTCTCAATTAATTGTGGCAAAACTATAAAAAGATTAATAGACTTGAATAGAAAAGAAGGAAAACCACCGAGAGATCATGTTCTCGTCTTGCTTGGCTAAGTATTCCAAGAGATATGTTTGCAAAATGAGTATCAGGGAACCTGGTTTGGAGTTCTGCAGCACCATGCAGTTGAATTCTTACATTCATAAATAGTCCGTCAGTAGTGATGTCCTTGCAAGAGACACACAAAAAAATAATAAAAAAATGATAATAAATCATTCCGAGGCTCTCTGCATTTGGAAAACTCCAAAAAGAAAAGAAAAGAAACAACAACGCCTCCTCTCACAGTCTCAAAGTCATTTGGATTTAGAAAAAAGAACAGCCAAGCGTGAGACCATAAGAGAGAAGGTCAAGTCTCATCGTAATTTTGACTTTCCGTATATGTTGCGTTGCACTGATATGACTTTCTCCAGACAGGCTAGCCGGGTTTCGTGAAGTGAACTGTGCCATAGAGAGCCACCAGGTCTCGTGTCATCACTGCGACACAGCATGTACGGCACGCTCTCGGTTCGGCTCTGGATGAAGCCACTGCGGAGGAGCGAGCGACAGAACAGACTGATCCGATCGGTTCGTCTCAGGATCAGATGAGCCTTCCTGTGGAGGACAGAGAAAGAGAGAGAGCGGTCAGTGTGTCGAGTTCAAGCCAGGATCATTAGAAATAACACATGACAGAACCTGAAAAGCTTTGCTCAATGCAGTCAAGTACTGGATTTCCAATGAGCCTTGAATGGCCATATTCATGCATTGCTGAAACCTCTTATGATCAGTTCAATGTTTAGTGTAATTGACTTAAGACTAAAAGACTTTGGGCCCTATCTTGCACCCAGCGCAATTGACTTTGTACAGCGACGCATGTATCATTCCTATTTTGCACCCGACATCCCCAATGTCACTTCTCTGTGTTTTACGGCCCTGACGAGAGCGTCGGTCTCCTCGGCTGTGAACCGCTCCTGGCGTGCGTCTGGCAAATCCGCCGTTATAATAGCAATCCGCCATGGAACAAGCGCGCCTGCTCTTAAAGGGAATGTGAGATGACGCTCTGATTGGTTTATTTCACGTTACGCCCAAACCACACCTATGAGTAATGAAGCGACTTCAGACCAACACATTTTAGATTTGCGCAAGAGTCATTTATCCCGCCGGTATAATAGCAACACCGCCCGAGATCCGCCCACAAAGTTACTTGCATTTCGCATTTGATACTTGCGTTTCAGATTGTTAAAAATAGGGCCCTTTATAATCGTAGTCAGTATGGTATCCAACATGTAGAAAACTATTTGTTTGGGATGCAACAAGAAAACAATCAAAAAGGGAAAATGACGCAGATTAAGGCCAAATTATTTTCAGATAGTTTAACCTTTGTATGAATTTACAAGTTTAGTTTAGGTTTTCAAATGTCAAAACAGAATATAAAGGCCCAAGAAAATAACATCCAAGACTCCAATTTTTTTAACCTTAAAAATGTTTGAAAACGTGTTTGAATAATAATTAATGATGAAGGAAAAATAGCTTTTCTGTAAAAAGTGTTATCTTGACATCATTAGAATATATTCATATTTTCATTTATACTATACATATATAATAAAATGCCATTATTAATACAATCTTATTAATAGATACAATGGGCTTGGTGGGGGGGTGGGGGGGTGGGGGGGTGGGGGGGGGGGGGGCGACACAAAGATTTGAATGTGGTAAAACTACACAGTACATTATAAAATTGTGTCTGCTCAGCAATTATATTTTTATCTTTAACTCAAAATATGATGAAATGAGGATTTTTTTATGAAACATGTGCCCTGTTTTATGACAATCATTACTTACTGCTCCACAAATATGTTATCCTAATGCAAAGCCTGTGTTGATATTCATAAGGATTATTGGATCCTTACACAAAGGGAAAACGAACTGTAATTGGTGGTCTCTGTTTCATTCCTCCTGCTAGTTCTGCCAGCGAACAGATTACACAAACATTCACAGAGAGTTTAGGATGGCAACCTTCGGATGGCCTCAAACCAGGGGCCTGTGTGAGGGACTGCACACTTCCTCTTCGTGTTTTGCTTAAAAATATACAGGCTGTTCCATAAAAACCTACAAATTCTCAAACAACACTCAAGTAGTCTCTTCAATCAGAACTAACTTCATTGTTCTAAGTCATTTGAGAATTTCTTCAATCAAAAACATGACCCAAAAGTAATTTAGGTTACACTTTATTTTAAGGTGTCATTGTTACAGTGTAATTATATATTTAAGTACTGAGTAATATTAATTAACTACATGGGATACAACTACTATAGGGATAGGGTAGGGTTAGGATTAGGATTTGGTTCCATAATTTACTGTTATTGCTATGGTAATACATGTAACATATGTAACAAGGACACTGTAAAGTAAAGTGTTACCGTAATTTAAGTGTACGTACAGTATGAAATCAGTTCATACAGGTGTAGTTCCCCTTGTGAATAAGTGCACTTAAGTGTATTGAATGTGCACTTGTAGTTTACTTCAAATTTTAAAAGTATATTACATTACATGCATAACATATACTGTATTAATTAAATAAAAGGCCACTTAAGTGTACTGAGAGCACACTTTCATGACTATGACACTTAAGTACACTTTTAAAAAAGTGCACTCTGTAATTTAGTCAATATTAAAGTTTTAGAGGCACACTTATTTTGATGTGTTAACTAACAAGCACTTGATTATATTTTTAACTGTAGTGTGTTGTTTGATATTACATTTAAAGTTCATATATTTTAAATTCACTAAATTGCAACTTTAGTGCAAGAGTATACGAATATATATGAATACATGACATATACTGTAACTTTAATTAGAAATTACATTGAAGTGTATAAAAGCTTGTACTTTCGGCAATGCACTATATATTTATTACTATATATTACTATATAAGTGGATGAAACAAGAAATCTAAAGTTCAGCTAAATGCATGTAATATAAATTAAAATATAATACATTTTTATATGTAATACTTTTTTATTACAGTGTTCTTGTTATACGTTACAGGCTACTGTAGTAATAACTATAAATTGTGCATAATTACATGCAACTAACCCTTCAACCAAACCCTGATCCTAATCCTAACCTAGTAAGTACATGATAATTATTATTACACAGTACTTAAATGCATAATTACACTGTAACATGGACACCTTAAAATAAAGGGTTACACTTTTTTAAGGTGTCATTGTTACAGTGTAATTATATATTTAAGTACTAAGTAATATTAATTAACTACATGTACTTACTATAGGGTTAGGGTAGGATTAAGATTTGGTTGAGGGTTAATTGCATGTAATTACGCATAATTTATTGTTATTACTATGGTAAGTACATGTGACATATGTAACAAGGACACTGTACAATAAAGTGTTACCAAATAAAGTATGACCTTTTTATGTAATTGCAATTAACATGCAATTAAGCATCCGAAGACTTCATATATTCACTTTAGTATATTCTTTTAAAGTATAATAGTGCACTTTGTTTTTACAAGGGTCATCAATATCAATATGATCCACTAATGGTTAAAAGCCGCAAAGGCTGCGTTCACACTATAGCTGAATGTGATCTGGTTTTGTCACTCAGATCACAGTGAGAACAGCCTGAAGTACACTGAGTCTATCCAGCCCGTTCTCATCCCAAGGCGTCATATACTGATGCTTTTGACATTTCGTCTACATCCAACGCACATGGCACCCTTTAGCGTCAATATGAGACGCAGATAGATATGGGCCAGAAGGCGCCTCCTAGCGGTCTAACCCTAACCCTACCCCAGACCTAAACCTACCCATAACCGAACAAAGCTCTGTGCGTGTCATATTGACGCTAAAGGGTGCCATGTGCGTTGGATGTAGACGAAATGTCAAAAGCGCCAGTATATGACGCCCTAGGATGAGAATGCATTGGTCTATCAGACACATATCTGATTTCTATGCCATATCCTTTTTTTTTTTTTTTGTGAAATTGAAAAGTGTACTATTGTCTCTTGTCATAAAGATCTGATTAAAACAGATTAGACTGAGCAAAGAGTGTGAGATGCAGAGAATGACTTGAGCATTGATTGATCATTCTCTTCCTCACCTGGGTCCAAGTTCATCCTCACTTCTCCACACAAAGTCTCCAAACTTCTCGTAGTGTGAGTTGTAGTGATGCTGCACGCGGTACAGCAGTGGTGGGGAGATCTCCATCAGGGTGTTGTAGGCCGTCTGCTGCTCCTTTCCACTGGTGTAGCCGTTATACAGGTTGTACACTTTATCTGCGATCTCTGTTTGAGGAGAGAGAAGGTCTGACATCCAAAAACTGAACTGTCTCTATTCTAAGGAAGCTTGTTTCTACCACTGAATACAAATAATAATAAAGGCGATTGCACATTTTTATCTTGCAATTCTGACATTTGCGAGTTATAAAGTCAGAATTGTGAGAAATAAACTCGAAATTCTGAGAAAATGTCAGAATTGTGAGCTGACTTTTTTTCTGAAAATTTGCGAGTTTATATTTGAGACTTTATCGCATGCAATTGCAATTTTATATCTTGTAATTGTGAGAATTTGTAGTTTTTTATTCCGTTGCAGAAACAAACTTCCATAGTATTCAAAGAAACATTCTAAGAAAATCTTCTGTTCTTTCATCTTTGGTGACAAATGAAATTCTGCCAGTGTTTTGTGAAATCTTGTGTAAAAGTACATATTAGTAATATATTTTGAGAGAATATATTTAAGTGCAAACTGAATGCAATGTTTTTAATTTCAATTAAATTTAATAGTATTAGCTTTTTTTTTTTTATTAAATGCAGTTGAACTTTTAGTGTTTTTGACCCACTTACTGTAAGTAGGACTTAGTAAAATCATAATGACTTTTGTCGTCTTTTAAATTAACTTCAAATGCATTATCTACAGTTACATTTATAATCAAGTACTTTACATGTGCTTCAGTGTTTAAGTGTACTTGTTTAAAGCGCTACAAAGGATTGCTAAAACACGATGACTGAACTTTGACATTATTACAAAGTGCACTTTTTAAAAGTGTACTTAAGTGTGTTAAGAAGGTGTCATGAAAGTGTAATCTCTTTAAGTACACTTTCTATTATACTTTCAGTAATTTAAGTACACTACAAGTGCACATTCAATACAATTAAACACACCTTGTTTCCACAAGAGAGTCAGAACTAAATATGAGATTTCCTAACATGCTTTAATTGTTTCTTAACACATCATCACTTTATGAGGTAACAGTTTATTATACAGTGTCATTGTTACATGTAGTTACTGGAGTAATACCTATAAATGATGCATAATTACATGCAAATAACCCTTAGCCAAACCCTGATCCTAACCCTATAGTAAATAAGTACATGTTATTATTACTCCATACTTAAATGTGTAATTACACTGTAACATGGAAACCTTAAAATAAAGTGTTACACTAATTATATATCTAAGTACAGAGTAATATTAATTAACTATACATGTACTTACTATAGGGTTAGGGTAGAGTTAGGGTTTGGTTGAGGGTTAGTTGCATGTAATTATGCATAATTTACTGTTATTACTATGGTAAGTGCATGTTAAGGACACTGTAAAATAAAGAGTTACCAAATAAAGCGTAACCCTTTATGACTTTCATCGTAAGTCCTACTTTTCCTTTTCTTTGAGTGAACTTTCTGTAATCCTATTTTGACTTTGATATTGATTTTGAGTATTATTATTATTATTATTATTATTACCTTCAGCTTTGCTGTCATCCACCATCGGACAAGATGTGCGGACGGTCACAAAACTCGCGTCCGAACGACTACCACGACTGTCCACCGCATAAAGAGTGAACCTAGAAGAGAGGACGTGAGGAAAAGACTGTTTCAGTGTGTTTCCTAATCTCTGTTTTTAAGCTCCATGTAACTGAGACATTTGCATGGAACATTTACACCAATAAACAAATAGAGCAAAGTAAGCCAAATAACTTTGGGCTTCGGCAACATAAACACGGAATCTTACGACAAAATCATTAAAACCGAAAGGTGTCCCTGAACGAGTGTTTTCTGCAGTTCTTGTTTAAGAGCCACAGACCACTAAAAGCATGCAGGCAGGGATTCCAGTGGATTCTGTTACGTTAGGAAATTGCGTGCATGACGAGCAAAAAAAAAAAAAAAAAAAACGAAAGAAAAAAAACAGTCATTACGGCTAATAGCAGCTTAAATGGGACTCCCACTTCCTCTAATGACGGAGTTCCGTTTGGCAAATAAAAAACACATTTAAGCTGCAGCTCAGCGTTTTCTCAGACCACCCAGCACAACCTGCACTACCAGCCCTGACTCCGGGATAATGACACGCGGGTCACTGAGGTCACCGATGCGGACTCGTTTATCTGACTATGTATTTTTAGACAAATCTTTTTTTTTTTTTTTTTTGCACCACAAGTGTGAATAGCACTTAGATGCTATTTGGCGTGTGTGTCAGACTTTTCACCTGAGAAAGTATTTATATAAATATTATATATATTATTTGGACAATCACTTACTCTTGCTTTGAACAAAACTCCATCAATGTTTAAATATCTTAATAGAACAATAATGACCAATATTTAAATCTCTTAACATATCAATGCCAACCAATATTTAAATATCTTAAAGAGGGCCTATTATATGCTTTTTTCCATGTTCATCTTTCTTTAGTGTGTAATGTTGCTGTTTGAGCATGAAAACACTCTGCAAAGCTACAAAGTCCCTCCAGTGGGAGTTCTTCTCTATATCAGTGTCAGTGTTTCTGAACTCCTGAAACGCCTCCATTGTAGTCTTGAGTTTCTTCCGGGGACGAACACGTCACAATATTCCTCATTTAAATAATTAATGCGCAGAATAAAGGGGCGGGGCCTGGTTGAATAAGTTAGTGGTGTGTTAAACTGGCGGTTATGGTAAGGGGCGGGACATTTCCCAAACACACTGAAAGCGCTCGACCAATCACAACACACTGCTCCAGCCGACCAATCAGAGCACAGTGTGCTTTTTCAGAAGGAGGGGCTTCATAGAGACAGGAAGTAAACAGAGCGTTACTGACAGACTGGGAAGAGAGGAGCCGCAAAAATGGAGAATATGAATAAAATTATGAACATTCAAGCTTGAAACCCTGTTCTATAGAGCCAAAACCAATACTTTGTGAAAGGGCATAATACGGCCTCTTTAATTGCCTTTGAATGCTCACACATGTGCTCGAGTCATTGCAACTCTAATATATGTGCTCGACAACACTTTAAATACATTATAGATCTGGAACAAATATTCGGAGGGACTGCTTGTATCATCATTTTATATTGTATCATATCATTCTGTATTGTGAATATAGTCCCAGCTACAGTTGCAACAAAAACCAACACCCTATATTCTTAAATAATAAAGGCTGTTAAATGTTGCTGACTCATAACCTCAGCATGGCTCCAAATCTTTGTACTGTACCGTACGTCAAGTGCACTGTAAACATACATTAAGAAGATTAGGTAGACTCTCCACGTTTATATGCAATGTGCCAGCATCAGATTAAATTGCAAAACACATTTTTTTTATTGAAATTCCTTCATTACCAGAAATGCAGTCATACCATAAACCAACATCACATGCATCCAACCCGAGACGCCGGTTGCAGACATTTGTTCATTCCAGCTTTGTTGTATCACATTCATCACTGATGAATCCAATGAAATCGATACGCTTTCTGACTATGCATAAGACAATGGGAGGAAGCCAGAGATGTCTTTTCCCTGCTTCCAAGGAGAATTTTCTTTACACGGCAAGGTTTCGACACTTTGACTCTTCCTTTGTTTGGAAATCCATATTTCAATAACCACTAGCTGATTGTTTTGTTTGTAATACGGTCTGTTTATACATGGCTTGCATAGTTTGCCTGATCTTGTTATTCATCGAATGAGTGTGGCATTCCTTTCCTAAACCTCACCAAAAGACATCACTCCAAATGCAGGCCAGACACCATCCGCTGCCAATCTCATCAGAACAACACTGGCTCAACAATCACATTGTTTGAATTATGTGGTTGCGTGGTTGCCTATTGGAGTGTTTTTTTTATTTTTATATTTAATTTTTTTTTTTTTTTTTTATCAGACAATTTGTAGATTGGTTTAAGGACTTCAGAAGGGGAACTCTAGACTAGTTGCTGTTTTGGGTTGTTTAAGGTGTTGCAACACTGCCAAAGGTACTTTTTGTACTTACGTAGGCTACTCTGAATTAGCTCTCACTTTACCGTACGCTCTTAAAAATAAAGGCTCCAAAATAAGGTTTTGAAGCAATGACATAGAAGAACCATTTTTCAAAAACCAAGTTGCATTTTTGGTCATTTTCACAATATTTTCATGGCCCCCAGAATATTTTGTTATATGAATCTGAACATGCAATATATCAAAAGAAATAACAGACCCTTTTCTTTTAAACAAACAAACAAACAAACAAAACAAAAAAAACTGTTTATAGCTTCATGCATTCTTTTTTATAAACACTTGAATGTGGGTCAGTTTCATTAAAAATGCAACATTTTGAGCAAAAATCTGAGAAAATCGTGTTTTATCAAAGACTACATCCTGATGGGATTCAGAACGATGATCAAAACACAGATGGAGTAGATCGAGTCCATCAACACCTCTAAAGCTTCACAGTCCTGTAGCTCGTCCTGGGTCGACATTTCATTCAGTAACATTAGGCGGTTTTGATTTATATGCTGTTAAATGTTGATTATCGCGTTATTTTACATATGCATATGATTACAAATGATATTGCTTGTTTCTGCTTCTTTTTTGTCTGTGTTTTGATTAGGAGATTCTGTACTCTTTCAGAAGATGCGTAATAGCGCCCCCTACCGTATAACAGTGAAAACACAGAAAGCTGGAAATTTCCGTCAATGCCGGGGAAAGAGTAAATAAGGCCTGTATATATAATGATAAGTAAACAGTTTTAATAATCGTCCTAATTTTATGAGAATACGGAAGTCCACACCACAACTATAATGATAACAACACAAAGGAACGATATAATTGGAACCACTTTCAAAACGATAAAAGAGCCAATCAGAATACATCTTTTATCCTTTAGAATCCATCAAAACTGCAGCACAAACTACAGTTTACTATAATAAACTGAGTGTTTGCGTGCGCTGGTGTGGACGGTATAATCAGAGAATGTCTAATAAGGGGAGAACTTCCACTCTTCCGGCTTCTGAACTGGTTGCAGTTCCACTCTGGTTTCATATGAGGGCGCTCACAGGACGAGTGCAGAATGAATGGAGGTCTATGGCGCTATACCCCTCAAAATCCACTTTTCTCAGGATATAATTTTTTGTCTAGTAATTTGAATGTTGTATTCGAAAGGAGATGTTAGATTTTTAGAGTCACTTATTTGCTTTAAAAAGTCTTTTAAAATGTCAATGACGTCATACACATCGTACGACCAGAGATACTGCTTTACGGCAATCCTTCAGTCGCTTTGGTGATTTCAGCTCTGCACTTTCTTTTCTCTCGAGGCATCGACAACACAGCTGACACAGGGAAACACACAACACAGCTGACACAGGGAAACACACAACACAGCTGACACAGGTAAACAAACAACACAGCTGACACAGGTAAACACACAACACAGCCGACACAGGTAAACACACAGCACAGCTGACACAGGGAAACACACAACACAGCTGACACAGGCAAACAAACAACACAGCTGACACAGGTAAACACACAACACAGCCGACACAGGTAAACACACAACACAGCTGACACAGGTAAATACACAACACAGCTGACACAGGTAAATACACAACACAGCTGACACAGGTAAACACACAACACAGCTGACACAGGCAAACACACAACACAGCTGACACAGGTAAACACACAACACAGCTGACACAGGCAAACACACAACACAGCTGGCACAGGTAAACACACAACACAGCTGACACAGGTAAACACACGACACAGCTGACACAGGCAAACACACAACACAGCTGACAGGTAAACACACAACACAGCTGACACAGGTAAACACACGACACAGCTGACACAGGCAAACACACAACACAGCTGACACAGGTAAACACACAACACAGCTGACACAGGTAAACACACAACACAGCTGACACAGGCAAACACACAACACAGCTGACACAGGCAAACACACAACACAGCTGACACAGGTAAACACACAACACAGCTGACACAGGGAAACACACAACACAGCCGACACAGGCAAACACACAACACAGCTGACACAGGCAAACACACAACACAGCTGACACAGGTAAACACACAACACAGCCGACACAGGTAAATACACAACACAGCTGACACAGGTAAATACACAACACAGCTGACACAGGTAAATACACGTGCTAGACGAGTTTTTGTTTTGTTGTTTTAAAAGACCACGCCGAAAATACACACACACACACGATGCCATCAAGCGGTATCTCTGGTTGTAATCAGTCCTTCACTGACCAATCAGCGTTCATTAGCAGAATGCTAGCGTGTTATGGGCAACAACAACTCAACCTGTAAAAGGACATAAGTACTCGTTAGTACTTGCAAATAAGTACTTGCAAAACCTACAATCAAATCTGAGATTTCTCAACGGCAATCGGGTGAAAGAGACAAATTTAGCCGTCTAGCTCCATAGACTCCCATTCATTTTGCACTCGCCTGCGAGTGCCCCCAGTGGAACTCTGGTGGAACTACAACCAAAATTCGGTACAATAGGATTTAATAGCGAGTGGCCAGGCTCTCCGTAGACGGGCTCTGGTATAATATAGTTATCGTTATAGCTGTGAACGGGCCTTAAAGAACCATTTTCCACTATAAAGAAACTTTTGTTCAATGGAAATTGATGTAAAAGGTTATTTTTGGAACCTTCGATGTGAATAAAGAACCTTTATCTGTAAGAGTGTTTCTAAATGGTGTGCAGCTCTTTAGACGTTCAAACGCCATTTTTTGATGCTTTAGTTTTATTCATGTTTCTTATCTGTGCTTCTCTCTCTGGATGTCACATGCCATTTAAATCCAAGTCTGAGGAACTCTGCGAACAATTGGCAGTGATAAAGATCACCCAGGAGAACAAAGGCGAAGTGTTCTGGCTCATCGCTGGGAATGTCAAAACACATTCCCCTTCGCCCCTCAGGAACGATCCCTCTCTCTCTTTCTCTCTTTCTCTCGTTCTCTCTCTCTCTCTTCTTCTGCCCGGCTGACACGCTCTACATCTGTCTTTTTCTCACTTCAGTTTCACCATTCTCTGGTTACTCCTGTATGTTTGGCTTTTCTCAGCTCATGGCTGTTTTGATTTCTGGCACCTATAGTTCAGCCGTTAAATTAGTTGCTTTTGGCAAATCTGAGCACAGATTGAGACACTGTTGAGATATTTTCAAAGGCACGTAAGATAGATGGATAGCGGTTTCCCGTAGACTTCAGCAAAACTCGACTTTAATCTCGAGAACAAACAAGATGTCACGACAATTACAGACGCTGGTGTGCCAAGTCAGGTCGCATTTATTTCTATAGCGCTTTATACAATTCAGATTCAAAGCAGCTTAACAGCAATAAACAGGAATTTCAAGCAGTTGTAAAGCAGCTCACAGTGATTATTCAGTTCAATGTTGATTCAGTTCAGTTCAATAACAGCGTCGATGGTGCAAAGTTAGCGTCATTTTTGAGCTCGATTCATTTTAAATATCGTTCTCATCCGATAGTGTCAAATTTGAAATTTTACTGTATATCACTGTGGAAGCTTTTCAGTGATACCTTAAAGCTTTTCTTATGGGTTTTCCACCAAAAATAATTAACTCGGAGATGATATTTTCACAGTGAAGCTCTGCTAAATCATTGCTAAAGGACATGTGGCTTTTAGGAGTTTGTTTTGGGGTTGAAAATATGCATCTGGGCTGATCTTGTTGGTCAAACGTGGCTATTCTGAAGCACAGACACATTTAAGAAAATACTTTTGGAAGTAAAACGCATTTGTATGCTAATCTTAACATCAGCTACTTAGGAAAACAGAAATCAGGTTTAATGGAAGCATTTAAAGATCTTGTAGTCAGTGTTCTCGTAATGGGTTGCCTTCCAGGCATCAAACACATTAGTAGCTAAAACAACAGATATTTCCTTCAGCTTGAAGGGTTTGTTTTCAACTCTTCTTGTGAGATATACCAGAACACCAATCAAACGTGGTTGAGGAGATGAGGACAGAAGATAGATGTACTTAATATATAGTTTATGAATTGTTTTGACCTTACCTACGAGCAAGCTAAACAGAGATTTGGACCCTGAACCTTGGAGAGCATATGCATAATTCAGGCATCTCATAATTCACGCCATGGTATGGGTCATACCAGGTTTATCATGCTTCGCTGTGTCAGTGGCCATGATTTATTCTGACCTTTAAAGAATCATGATTTCAGGGTCTGTTCTCAGAGTTTCACCACTAACCTTCTCCCATGAGTCAACTTATGCTACGCTGCTCATTTAGGTTGATTGTTTAGCAATTTTTCAAATTTAAGATGTTTTGAGAGCTTGTCTATTTGTTAGACTGATTAGTGACGACTAAATACCAAATTCTCCTTAGCATCAAACAGAATGCTGACAAAATTGCATACACTTTGCAAGCCATAGATTTGTGCAATTTAATCTAGATGGTTGGTTCAGTGCAGCCAAAGACACGTCAAGACGGAAGGCATATTTTCTCATTTATAAATTAAATTATTTATTTTTTTTTACTGCACTTCAGGTTAGTGTATTGATTCTTTCATTTAAAATTTTAACTTTAATTGGATAAAAGCATCTGCTAAATGAATAAATGTGAATTTAACGTACAAGTATGGCTTTAGAAACCAAGTGAAACCAGAGTTACATTTTTATGAGACTTTAAAGGTTTTTTTTCTTTTTCGTGATTTTTGGAGCTTGGTTTTAAGTCACCATCCACTTTGTAGTACGGAAAAGAGCTGACATGATGAAAACAAATGTATATCTATTGTTGAGGGAGAGTAAATGATGACAAAATGCTCATTTCTGGGTAAACGATTGACATGAAAACCAAAGGCCTGGGAAAGATTGGTGAGGAACCAAGGTGGCAATAAGATGGAAAATCACACAACATTATGAAAGAACCCAAAGGTACAAAGTTCTTTAACCCCCTCAATATAAAGTCTATAAGAAGGCGACACAGTTAAATTTCACACTGATGACGTTAATCCTGTTCATAAATAAACCATGTTCTGATACGTCTTGTCACAAAAGACCTAATCAACACAGAAAAGTCTGGATCAAAAAGAGCTCTATAAACACAACTTACAGAAATACCACACTTAGCACACTTAGATTACATAATCCGAACCACATCAATTTACTTGCCGGAGGTCTTTGGACCATTAAGTCGGTGTTGGAAGGATGTGTCCTTCCAAAGAAACCAGACTGAATAGATCACATTTGTGCTGAATGCTAACATGCATTACAGCTGCACTCAATGACAAGTCCACATTTCAATATTATAATTTACATTATTAATATTTTACTAATCAAACTCTTTAAAACCAAACAGGTTTTCTTTGTAATATTGTTTCAATCTGTAATCAGTTGTCCTCAATATCACTCTTCTTTATAAAATAATTTGAATTAACAAAAGCCAGTTCTGTCCTCCAGTGAGTGACAACAGCACAGACATCGGTAAGTATTACGAGTGGGTTAGTAAAATCGCATACTACAACCAAGAAATATGATCCCATCAGCCCTTTTTCATCATCTCTATAGTAATCAACTCTGCAACAATCTTTTATCTTGCTATAATGCATCACGGTCACTACAATCGCATGGATCAACATGATTTCAGGCAGTATATATATAAAAATTACACAACTCAATTTGGTAACACTTTATTTCAATGGTCCACTTCAGACATTCTACTAACTACAAGTAACTTTGCAACTACATGTCAACTAGCAGTCATTGGAGTATTAGACTGTCTGCTTAATATCGGTGTAACGGTACATGTATTCATCCCAAACTGTCGCGGTACAGCAATCAGACGATGAATACAGTTAGTCACAGGCGATCCACACTCCAGTCCAGAAGGGGGAGCGTGGTAATGCAACGCTGTTTGCTAACTGAAGAAGAAGAGACGATCTGTGCACCAATCCAAAACAAGAGTTCAGATGCACGCAAGAGCTTGCCATTAGCCTATACGCTGAGTTTCGAATCGTTTTTGTGACAGAAAGGAAACCGGGAGCGGCATCCTGTTTGTTCTCTTTATTTTACAAAAACAAAAGACTATTTAATTTTTTTTGTGTGTGTGACCCAAATTATGTCTTACTCTTATCTGTATGACCATAAATTACGAAGTATTTTAAGATGTTTCCGCTGTTATAATGAGACAAAATCATGTGGCATTGTGTCGAATTGTATTGTGGAAGTCTCACTGCAGTCCAGTGAGGAATTATGCGTGTCATGGAAGCGGGAAAGCCTCAGGTGCCGCTTCACTCGCCGTCTCCTCATGGAAGAAAATAAAGGAAAAGAAGCATAGCATTGGGGATTTCACCCCTACTTTATTTTGATGCTCCCCAACAGATATTCTACTGACTATAAGTAACTTCACAACTACATGTCAACTTATTCTACAAACCCAAACCCTAACCTAACAGTCTACTAGTCCACTAATAGTCTAATGAGAGTTAGTTGACATGTAGTTGCAAAGTTACTTATAGTTAGTAGAATATCTGTTGGGGAGCATCAAAATAAAGTAGGGGTGTAACAGAACACAGAAGTCACGGTTCGGTACGTACCTCTGTTTGGGGGTCATAGTTCGATACGAGTTCAGGTTTAAAGTCAGTAGAATGTCTAAAGTGGACCATCAAAATAAAGTGTAACCCTCAAATATGATCATGGCTAAAGAATGTTACTTTGCTGCATGTTTTCCTGATAATTCACTCACCCCAATGCCATCCAAGATGTTCATGTCTTTCTTTCTTCAGTGGAAAAGAAATTAAGTTTTTTGAGGAAAACATTTCAGGATTTTTCTCCACACAATGGACTTCAATGGCAACCAAATTGTTGAAATCAATGCAGATTCAAAGGGCTCTTAAGTGCTTCAAAGGGCTCTGCTAATTTAATAAAAAAAAATAATCAATTTTTAATTTATTGAATTTAACTTAGAAAACTTTAAACTACATTAAATTTTAAACTACTTTAAACTTCAAACTTTCTCAAGCCAACTTAAAGTTTGTCTCGACATGAGGATATGAGGAATAGGGTCTTAACTAGTGAAACGATCGGTCATTTTCAAAAAAAAAAAAAAAAATTAATTAAAATAAAAATGTATATACTTTTTAACCACAATTGTTCATCTTGTGCTGGTCTGCAACGTCATCACGTTGGAAAGGTCACGCGTCACGTCATCTATCTAAGTTATTTGTCCGTGTACTCCGGTTCAAAAAGGCAGGGAAGGGCGAAAAATCCTGAAATGTTTTCTTTCAAAAACTTAATTTCTTTTCCACTGAAGAAAGAAAGACATGAACATCTTGAATGGCATTGGGGTGAGTAAATTATCAGGAAATGTTCATTTTGAGGTGAACTAATCCAGTTTTACACCGCCAAGACAATATAGTGTATTCACAATATACTGTAGGAAGTATAAGAAGTTCTCATTGAAATTAAGAGTTAGAGGACTTTTTCAATCTTAGTTGCTTGCTGTGGCTCTTACCTATAAAGGCTGTCGGGCTCCAGGCACTTGAAGACGAGAGAGTAGATGATGCTGTGAGGATGTTCTCCGCTTCGCCGTCCTGCTACCACACACGAGGAGCCCAGACCCGAGAAAAGATCGTCCATGAGGCTTAGAACCTCTCCTGAAAAACACAGAGGGACATTCACGTTAATATAGGACTAGTTCATCCAAAAATGACAATTCAGCACTCACTCTAACATAATTCTGGGGACCTGTTACCACAACTTAATTACCACAATCCAAAAACAAGTGAAGAAGCCACAGAAACAAGCGTTAGAATCATTGATAAAATAACGCGATCATTAAACATTAAACATCAAAACAGCTTTCTGTTAAAAATGTTGCTTCACATTCACAAACGTACCCACAAGTGTTGATAAAAAAAGAATGTATGAAGCTAGAATTTTTTTTTTTTTTTAAAGCACAGTGTCTGTTCTTTCTTTTAATATAATGCACGTTCAGATATTCATACAACAAAATATTCACACCTAAGCCATGGAATTTTTGTGAAAATTATAAAAAAACACTGGCGGGGAAAGAGTTAATAGTGACCACAGCTAGAAAAAAGGGGTGTGCGACATGGGTGGAAAAAAATCAGATCTCGATATTTTCCAGGATTTTTATTTTTATTCTGTTGATAATAATAAAATGGGTGTGCGACATGGGTGGAAAAAAATCAGATCTCGATTATTTTCTAGGATTTTTGTTTTTATTCTGTTGATAATAATAAAAGGGGTGTGCGATATGGTTGAAAAAATATCGGTGAAATGAAATATCACCACCGATAATGATATCACTGTGTTATGATGACGCAGGAATGAAGCAGAGAGAGAATCCATATGCAAGCAAACTTTTAATAAAACAAACAGGTAATCCAGGCAGACAACAGAACACAGAACTTAGGACAGGAACATGGAAACAGCTACAACGACTGACAAACAACAGCTGAAGCACAGAGGTTTAAATACACAGGCAAACAAGCTAAACAAGATAACAAGGGGGCGGGGCTAATTAGAAACACCTGGGGAGAATAATAAATAAGAAAATCTACAAAGGACTACAAAACATGGCACAGGACAGGAAATAACAAATCCACGCAAGACAAGGGGAACAGAAGACAGGAATCATGACACACTGATATGGGTGAAAACTATATAATTTGCAAACTTGTCTTAATAAGACCTTTATTTTTCTTAGTGTGCCGTTACCATGGCAAGTTTAAGCCTGCCGAGAACTATGACCCGTGTTATTGTAGTATCATTGATATACTATTATCATTTTTTATTAATATTTGCATTAGTTTATATTTTCTGTTTTAATTTGCATTTTAAGAAACAAGAAGTGTGAATATTCTCCCCAAACATTCGCCTATGTTTTTGAAAATCAGTAAATAAAAAATCATGATGCATGTTCATTTTTTGATTAACTGTCCCTATATAATCCTGCAGGAAATCAAAGCATTGCATACATTAGACCTGAAAACAAGAGACATGCAAGTAGTGCATGACATTTTCCTGCAAATACCAGTTTCCAGAAAACATTCAAGTCAGCTTTCAGGAAAATAATACACAGGCAGTTGCTAAACCCAGTTTCCAGCACGACCTAAGAGGCAAAGCTGACAAGAAAAGAGCAAGCAGTAAAAACAACATTTGACACCTCCAGTTTTAGCAACTCTGGAGCTAGACGAACATGCGTCGTAGGCTCACATCAGTTTTTAACACGTTCCAAAATACATATCAAAACGGCAGAACGTGTCTGGGTTGTGCGTCCCAAGGGAACCGTAAAAAATGGGCAACGGAGGGAAGGTCTAGAAAAGGGGGACTGAACGAACGAATGATTTAGCCATTTTCCCAGAAAAGCACATTGTATATAAGGGAAGCTTCCCGCTCACATTCCAACACCTCAAGAGAGCCCAAGCCAAGATGTCTTTTTATAAGGTCTCAAAACCCATTGCTTTCACTTTGTGGCCCCCATGTTCTGTATAATTTGCAAACTTGACATTCATGAAATGGAAAACAATGGCATGGCAACTCCACACACGACCGCAAAAAGATCCGTGTTGAATAATCCCAGTGATGGAATGCCCTGAAATTCATGCATAGTTTCCTCTCGTCCAGGAGGCCCACGCTGCTCATGTTCAACATGATACAATGTTTCTCCTACGCTTCGCTTGAAGCCGACCATCAAAACAAAGCATAGGAAATATTCCAGCAAAAGGTCGAGGGAGGTCGTAATGACAGGAAAATATAGACTGCTGTAGGGCTGCAACTAAAAAACTAAACTTATCTAACATCACAAGGGAAAAAACTAAACACAAATCACAAAACATTTGCAAAAAAAAACATGTTGCAAAATTTTAGACTGCATGCCTTAAAAACAAAGCTAGTTGAGATCAGTGAAGCGAGGAATAATCTGGAGCACTCGTACATACACACATTTCAAAATGTTCTCTGGAAGCAAAGATTATTTTGATAATTGATTAACTGTTTGATTATTCATTAATTCCATATCATCTTTAATGTTGTCCAGTCTACTGTATGTAGGCTATGCTAAACATTACAGAGGGTAACACTTTATTTTAAGGTGTCCTTGTTACAGTGTAATTAAAAAATGAAGAACTGAGTAATATGAATTGATAACATGTACTTGTGACATGGAATACAACGCCTTGAAATCCCCAAAAAGTTGGATATCCCCGGACCAGAACTCAGGTTGTCAGATGACAAGATGTGAACGCGATAACTTCTTGTTGCAACAAACACAACTGATATATTCACCTCAGAGAATTATGGATTATATGAAGAATTATATTATTATTATAATTATGGAGAATTATGTACATGGATTATATTTCATGTTGTGTTTTTATTCATCTTGATTTCTCACAACTCTGTGTTTTTCTGGGCGAGTCGGAGTGAACTGCAGCGCTAATAAAGTCTCATGAACGCGCACAGAAGATCAACGGCCAAAGTCAGGATTTTCCTTCAATAGTACATACAATTTTGGTTTGTTTTTCACCAAACCCTATCATATACCTCCAGAACACTTGCAATATACAACACTTGTCACATGAAATCATTCTGTGATACTTTTGCATCTTTTTTAGAATTACATCATTTTCTTTAGTGGCGAGATAAAGAAAGAAGGCCGTATGGCGTTAGAACAACACCAGGGTGAGTAAATTATGACTTTATTTTCATTTAAGGGTGAAATATTCCTTTAAGACCGTGTAGTGTGGGCCATTTTTTAAGATGACATTTTTTAAAATAATTTTCTTTAGTGGAAAAAGAAAGAAGGCCGTATGGCGTTTGAACAACACCAGGGTGAGGAAATTATGACTTTATTTTAATTTAAAGGTGAAATATTCTGTAACACTTTATTTTAAAGTGTCCCTGTTACATGTGTTACATGTACTTACCATAGTAATAACAGTAAATAATGCATAATTACATGCAACTAATCCTCAACCAAATCCTACTCCTACCCTAACCCTATAGTAAGTACTAGGGCTGTCACGATGTTAGATTTTTCACACCACGGTTATTGTGGCCAAAAGAATTCACGATATCGATATATCGCGATATCTATAGAATCTATGGGGGGGGGGGGGGGGGGGGGGGGGTATATAGTTTTTCTTTTTTACCCAACAAACACAAGGATGCTGATAAACACAAGGCACATGCATTTTTACTTCTTGCGTACTCAATCTATGGCAAATTTTTGTGAAGGAAGACAAGCATGTGAAGTTTATCTGGTTTCAAACTGAAGCCAAACACTGTCTGAAGGTTTCCTGAAGAACTGAAAAGCTCTTAAACCTGTTGTTGCACTGGCGCCAATAAAGTCATGCAGATAGCAGATTTGAATAAAAAAAATCAAGTGCAAATACAAATACAAAAATAAGATGAGTAAAGAAAACGGGGTTCTTAATTTTAATAATCACCCTTTATTAAATATATGAACACAGAAACCCCCTGTTAACAGTTAATGTCACGTTTCCCATTCCATGATGACTAGTAAAATAATAGCCGCGTCGCGTCTATGACAACTCGAGGTATCGCACACCGGACACGCACTTTCTCAGTTTATGGCCAGCAATATCATTATGTTTAAGGACATTATGGAATTGAGATAATGTCTGTACTATGTTATGATTATACTGTACAATTAAATACAATAGTTGCTGAGTCTGTGATCTGAACACTTTTTTCTGCGCTCTGTGTCGCGGCAGGATTTTGAACAAGGTCCTGAGCCGTTGCTGGGCGCCGCGGACAGACGCCGAATAGAACCGCGCTGTGCCTCTCGTCCGGTGTGTGTACACTCATACAGAATGTGTTCGAATTTTAAAGACGTGGCGCTGCGCTTCTCGTCCGGTGTGCGACCACCTCTAAAGTGCTGTTTTCTTTGAAGCCGAAGAACTCTGTTGTTAATACTGGCGAGCTCAGCTTACTTTTTTCGGGTGTGGACAGAGTGTTTCACTCTAGCTGCGCGGGCGCGGACGAGCGCTGCGTCTAGAAAACGCCAATATCGCCAATACCGGTATATTGTATTGCTCTAAATTAACACGATGTCGATATTTCATGCTTTGAATATCACGATTATCGTCAATACCGGTATATTGCGACATGTACATGTAGTTGCTTAATATTACTCAATATTTAAATATATAATTACACTGTAACAATGACACCTTAAAATACAGTGTAACCAAATATTCCTTTAAGACCATGTAGTTTGGGTCATAGTAATACTTCAGTGGGACATTGCCATGCATGAAGTCACAAGAACGTCAAGTTAGGTAACATAAGTATTTTAGAATGCCAGGGCCCGTATTCATAAACATTCTAAGAATCCTCTCAGAAAACTCTTAATTTAGCGTAAAAACTTTTACGTAGGAGTCTTAGCTTAAGAGCGATTCGGGACCGATCTGAGAGCAACTCTGAGTAAGGAAAAGACAAAAACTTTCATCTTAGTGAGGAGGCGGGGTTGACCCCGTTGCTACTGTATGACACAATCTTTTGAGGACTGTGATTGGTTGGTTGTCCAAGAAGGAAAAAAATAGTATAGGGTCTATTCTAAGCCTTCACTTTGAAATTACATGCGTAATTTTTCCTATTTGACCGTTCTCACACACACATACACACACACACACATTAAATATGTGTATATAAATCCTTTTTTTTACCATGCTGTTAATTTCCTATAAGGTATTTGATTGGCTTAGAATGATAAAAATTGTTCCACTCTTTCCAATTACACTGATTGCTGGCATGTCTATTTAAGTGGTGGTTTGAATGTTGGTTTTAATGTAGCAAACATGGATTCAAAACCAAGAAGGGCGAGAAAGCCCGACTGGACAGAGGAACAGTGTTTACTGTTAGCCCAGTTAGTGGATGGACAAAAGGCCATCCGTAAAGGAAAATGCGGGCCGGGTGTCACAGCATGGGGCAAGAAGCAGACGTGGGAGCTTATAGCGCAAATTATTAACGCTTCATTCCCCCTGATTGTGCGCACCAGGAAAGCCTGCTATATTCATAAATGCAGTTTTTTGAGCCTGCAAGGTGGGAATGTCCAGTGGAAACGAAATGAACTGCGACACAATAAGAGGTTCTGAAAGTGCTGTAATTGTGTGTGTGATCGCTCTGCTTACTGAAGCTTGTGACAGACCCAAATCATCACTGCTGCATTGTTGCATTTTCCCAGTTGCCAAATATCTTAATGTAGTGATTGCTTTAATTTCCAGCGCTATGGCATTTCTGCGCTGTGTTGGAGATGTTAGCGTGTCTCTAATAAGATCTGTCACAAACATGATCCCTGCACGATCTCACTGTCATCCATTGTCTGCAACACATTTCTTCTCCTTCGTCTTTCTACCATTTTCTCTTCTGCTAAAGAAACTCTTAAACCTCTTAAAAGTCCTTGTCCGTACTCCTAACAATTTTAACCTTAAGTCCTCTTTTCTTTTAAGGGTTAAGATGCTTTCTGAATTACTTTTTTTTTATTATTTAATTTTAAGAGTAAACACACACATTTCTTAGAATTTTGTCACTAGGAGCTACTCTTTGCATTAAGATTTTTTATGAATATGGGCCCAGGCATTTTCAGTTGGCACCATATGGAGGACGGCCTGTGTCAAACCTCCTGATACCTGCCCACACCGCATCCAGCAACATGCAAGCCATGCAAGTTTGATGTCCACGCACACGAGCCCATGGGATCCGTGAGAGCTGTGTGCAGTGAACGGAAGAGTAGCGGCAGAGAGGTTTACATGCCGAACACGTGCATCGAAGACCTGAGATTTACATTGAGGTTCCACGGTTCAGAAAAAACTCAATGTCAGATCTCCTAGCGGATTCTCAGTCTGAACGGTAATCGTTCCACTGTGTAAATACAAGTCGTGTCAGATATAGCACGAGCGTTTCAGTTCTACAGTAATTTGTCCGGGTCGTGAGTACGAAAGCAGATGTGGCTGATCATTTGGGACGTGGGCATGGATTTCCTTTCGGAGGCTTGTTGACTTCTTTTGACTGTTTTTCCCCTTTAGGATTGTTGGAGTATGTGATAATTACTAGCAAACCCCTGAAACAGCCCACGGGTGGCCGCTTTCCTGATTCCCAGTCACGGACTGGCCCATTGATTTATTCTGATTATCAAAACATACAAAGATAGCGTTTCCAGCCAAACCTCATGCAGAAACATCAAACATCAAACCGAGTTTTCTCTCTGTCGTACCTATCAAAGCCTCCACTTTCCCTTCTCTTTTTCACTTTCTCTCAACTCGAAGCTGTCAGGGGGCCTGCGAAATCTGGCTCCGCTCGAGCATTCCTCGCATATTTGTGTCAATGTGAGGGAAATGGACCGAGGACCAGGCGGCGTAATATAGATAGTCAATCTTAAGCACTTCTTGACCTCTTGTCACTGCTAATAGTGCGAGGAAACAAACTGAACAGGTCTCACATGGTGTCCCCGACTGGCTTGAGTTCATATTTAGCGTGATTTTAAAATGCGTGCAAGGCGGGGATATTAAATGGAAGTGATTTGTAGAGTTGTTTTGGTAACACTTTACGATACGGTGCATTAGTTAACATTAGTTAATGTATTTACTAACATGAACAATACATTTGTTACAGTATTTATTCATCTTTGTTAATGTTATCCAGCTGTTCACTGTTTGTTCATGTTCGTTCACAGTGCATTAACTATTGTTAACAAATACAACCTTTGATTTAAATAACATATTAGTAAATGTTGAAATGAATATTATTAAATGCTGTAGAATGATTGTTCATTCTTAGTTCATGCACTGAAAAAAATGATTCGTTGAATTTAATTAAAAAAAATATCGTGAGTGGTTGCACACAATTGATTTTAGCTACATTTAAACAAATGCATTAAGTTAAGTTAACTTAATCAATTTTAGTTCAACTTAATGCATTTGTTTAAATGTAGCTAAAATTGTGTGCAACCAACAATTGTGTGTAAAAGCAATTGTGTGCAACCACTTGCGATACATTTTTTTATTTGTTAACTAAGGTTGTTTACTAACGTAGTTAAATAATGTTAACTAATGAACCGTATTGTAAAGTGTTACTGTTTTTTGTTTTTTTTGTATCATTTATATACTATTATAGTTTTTATACACTTAGCTATAATCTCGGCCCATGCTGGGGAGAAGCTCCGGCTTGTGTGAATGGCATCGCAACGCAATGCTTTCGGTACAATTAACGTTTAACGTAAAACAGGTGGTCTCTTCTGGGTGCACGGGTTCAAACAAACGGAACATAACTGCAGATATGTTCCATAAATTCTTCCCAAGTCTCCATATAATTCAGGCCAGGGCCACACATACGGTAAAATCATAACAGCTCGTGTTTATACAATTTAAGAGCCTGAAGACAGAGCCGGCTGCTCTTGAACAAAGACCACGCTTTTGTGTTGTTGTTTTTTCTCTTTTCTGAATCAAATATGAGTACATGTCCGGTGTAGTTCTGCTAGATTTATAGAACGATTCCTGCCAAGATTAAGAGTTGTACTGAGTGTACTGTAGTAGTATCATCATATGATTTGTGTTTTCATTTGTAAAATGAACACATTCTATTTCCCTAGTTGCATGCACATTAAAGCCTTGCTTGCGCTTGCTCAAGCACTTTTACATTTTTAACATGCAGTTTTAAAAGGTGTTTATTTTATATTCTTAAATTATGTCATGGAATCAAACTGCAATTAAACATTGTAAAATGCACGTTTTAACTTAAATAAATAAATAACAATGAAATAAAATAAAAAAACCCTAATGCATTTTATTAAATTTGTATGTTTATAAGGTTATGCTTGAGGCTGCTCAGACAATACAGAAATGCTAGATTTGTAGAGCTTCCCAGTGTTTTTTAGTGTCATTAATATACTATTATAGGTTTCGTTAATATATTAATAAAATATAAATATAAAATATAAAAATATATTACTATATATTATATATTAATATAAAATTATATTAATATAAAAATGAAATTCTTGAATTTCTTGTAAAAAAAAAAAAAACTATATATATATATATAATTTTTTTATTTTTTTTTAATTTTTTTTTACAAGAAATTCAAGAAAATAACATTTTCCCCCAAAGACTACAACATGCATAAGAAATCCTTTTATCGCTTGTTTTTGCTTCCCCTACCATATAACAGTGGCGGGGAAAGAGTTAATGACGATAACCCATCCAAAACTCACTGTCATGATGTTGCTATGTGGTTGCTAAGGTGTTGCTAGGGTGCTCTGGGTTGTTGTTGGGATGTCCATATAATAAACGGATTAAAAACGAATCACGTTCAAAAGCAACATGAAAAAAAAAAACATTTGCTGACACTACCAAGCAGTTTCAGCTCGAGCGCTTCACATCACGAGTGCAGTGCTGTATCAGGTGAGCTTCAGAGCAAGTTTACTACATAAGTAGTACATAAAAGACAGACATATGGAGCTGATTATCTGATGCAAACATTAAAATATATTAGTTTACAAATCATGCACTATGATAAAAGTGTTTTGAGCTTGTAACACGAAAATAAGTCGATTAACCCGATGATCTGCCCATGTATTCATGATTTGTGTGAAAAGGAGCAAAAGTTGTTGGTGTTTTACTGCCTCTAGTGTTCATTTCTCCTGGAATCTGCAGTGAAATAATTTGCATAGGTACATTTTTGCAGTCCCAGTGATAATTCAAAGAGCAAGAAACTGCAATTATCAACACGGTTTTAGACAACCAATAGTCTGAGAGAAATCTAAACAGAATAGCTGTTGATCAGGATTGACACTACCAGCATTGTCACCACTCTCCTTTAACACAATATGAAAAAAAGTGTACAGTGTTACACTACATATTTTCGGTCTGTTACAGTATGTTTTCATACACATGTTTGAGACTGACACACTCCACATAAGGATTTTGTGGTGCAGTATTGAACCTCACGCAACAATTCCGGCCCTGCAAGCCAGCAAAGACACATCTGACCTTCTGATGTGATCTTTTCCAGGTCTCTGTGTGCTCCACATATGAGCACTGAGCATGTGCATCTTCCTCTCTGTATTCATAGCCAAACCGATACCCCAGCTGTGCTCGAGTACAGCCTGGCAGGACAGACATTACCTCAGCTAACCCCTGTTGGTGAACACGCTCTCCTTGCCAGGGGTTCGGCAGGCAGGAACACCATGTCCATGCGAGCGTCTGCTTTCATTCATTACAGCGGAGGAGGCATAACTTTATCACCAGGCTGCGAGAACTGCGAGTACACTGCTACACATGCTATATCTGAGGTGTCTGAATGAATCAGTGCTGTGTCAGCAACAGCTGCTTCCAGTGTGTTAACACAAGGAGAACAAAAAGTGTGAGATAAACTAGTGAAGGAATCAAGCAAATCAGGTCAGAGGTTAATGCACTTCAGCTTTGTCGAGTCAGAATCAAGACTGCAAGAAGACATCAGTTGTGAAGTGACTACAGCAACAGACACGATCAGAAGATATGTACTGTATATATATATGTATGTAGATGTGTATGTGTGTATGCATGTAAGTACGTACAGTGGGGAGAACAAGTATTTGTTACACTGCCGATTTTGCAGGTTTTCCCACTTACAAAGCATGTAGAAGTCTGTAATTTTTATCATAGGTACTCTTCAACTGTGAGTGATGGAATCTAAAACAAAAATCCAGAAAATCACACTGTATAATTTTTAAGTAATTAATTAGCATTTTATTGCATGACATAAGTATTTGATACATCAGAAAAGCAGAACTTAATATTTGATACAGAAACCTTTGTTTGCAATTACAGAGATCATACGTTTCCTATAGTTCTTGACCAGGTTTGCACACACTGCAGCAGGGATTTTGGCCCACTCCTCCATACAGACCTTCTCCAGATCCTTCAGGTTTCGGGCTGTCGCTGGGCAATACGGACTTTCAGCTCCCTCCAAAGATTTTCTATTGGTTTCAGGTCTGGAGACTGGTTAGGCCACTCCAGGACCTTGAGATCCTTCTTACGTGGCCACTCCTTAGTTGCCCTGGCTGTGTGTTTCGGGTCGTTGTCATGCTGGAAGACCCAGCCACGACCCATCTTCAATGCTCTTACTGAGGGAAGGAGGTTGTTGGCCAAGATCTCGCGATACATGGCCCCATCCATCCTTCCCTCAATACGGTGCAGTTGTCCTGTCCCCTTTGCATAAAAGCATCTCCAAAGAATGATGTTTCCACCTCCATGCTTCACGTTTGGGATGGTGTTCTTGGGGTTGCACTCATCCTTCTTCTTCCTCCAAACACGGCGAGTGGAGTTTAAACCAAAAAGCTCTATTTTTGTCTCATCAGACCACATGACCTTTTACCATTCCTCCTCTGGATCATGCAGATGCTCATTGGCAAACTTCAGACGGACATGCGCTGACTTGAGCAGGGGGACCTTGCGTGCGCTGCAGGATTTTATTCCATGATGGCGTAATGTGTTACTAATGGTTTTCTTTGAGACTGTGGTCCCAGCTCTCTTCAGGTCATTGACCAGATCCTGCCGTGTAGTTCTGGGCTGATCCCTCACCTTCCTAATGATCATTGATGCCCCACGAGGTGAGATCTTGCATGGTGCCCCAGACCGAGGGAGATTGACCGTCATCTTTAACTTCTTCCATTTTCTAATAATTGCGTCAACAGTTGTTGCCTTCTCACCAAGCTGCTTGCCTATTGTACTGTAGCCCATCCCAGCCTTGTGCAGGTCTACAATTTTATCCCTGATGTCCTTACACAGCTCTCTGGTCTTGGCCATTGTGGAGAGGTTGGAGTCTGTTTGATTGAGTGTGTGGACAGTTGTCTTTTATACAGGTAACAAGTTCAAACAGGTGCAGTTAATACAGGTAATGAGTGGAGAACAGGAGGTCTTCTTAAAGAAAAACTAACAGGTCTGTGAGAGCCGGAATTCTTACTGGTTGGTAGGTGACCCCTCCTTGAACTGCCACCTTAACGTGGTAGTACCCGAATTACCCTAGGAGCTATGTTGTCCGGGGCTATATGCCCCTGGTAGGGTCTCCCAAGGCAAACAGGTCCTAGGCGACGGGTCAGACTAAGAGTGGTTCAAAAAACCCTTTATGAGTACTAATAAATCGAGGACCATGACGTCACCCAGTATGGCGCAGCCGGGGCCCCACCAGTCCCGGGGTTGGGGCTCGTATGCGAGTGCCTGGTGGCCGGGCCTCCCCCCAGGGGGTCCGGCCGGGCTCAGCCCGAAGGAGCGACGTGGGGCCGCCTTCCTGTGGGCTCACCACCTACAGGAGGGACCGTAAGGGGCCAGTGCTTAGAGGAACGGGCGGCAGTCGAAGGCGGGGGCCTCGACAACCCGATCCCTGGACACGGAAACTAGCTCTAGGGACGTGGAACGTCACCTCGCTGGTGAGGAAGGAGCCTGAGATTGTGCGTGAGGTTGAGAGGTTCCGACTAGAGATAGTCGGGATCACCTCTATGCACAGCTTGGGCTCTGGAACCACACTCCTTGAGAGAGGATGGACTCTGGAGTTGCCCATGGTGAGAGGCGGCGGGCTGGTGTGGGTTTGCTTATAACCCCCCAGCTCAGCCGCCATGTGTTGGAGTTCACCCCGGTGAACGAGAGGGTCGCTTCCCTGCGCCTTCGGGTCGGGGATAGGTCTCTCACTGTCGTTTGTGCCTACGGGCCAAACGGCAGTGCAGAGTACCCAACCTTCTTGGAGTCTCTGGGAGGGGTGCTGGAAAGTGCTCCGACTGGGGACTCCGTCGTTTTACTGGGGGACTTCAACGCCCACGTGGGCAATGACTGTGACACCTGGAGGGGCGTGATTGGGAGGAACGGCACCCCTGATCTGAACCCGAGCGGTGTTCAGTTATTGGACTTCTGTGCTAGTTACAGCTTGTCCATAACGAACACCATGTTCAAGCATAAGGGTGTCCATCAGTGCACGTGGCACCAGGACACCCTAGGCCGTAGGTCGATGATCGACTTTGTGGTCGTTTCATCTGACCTCCGGCCGTATGTCTTGGACACTCGGGTGAAGAGAGGGGCGGAGCTGTCAACTGATCACCACCTGGTGATGAGTTGGATCCGATGGCGGGGGAGGAAGCTGGACAGACTCGGCAGACCCAAGCGTACTGTAAGGGTCTGTTGGGAACGTTTGGCCGAGTCTCCTGTCAGATAGATCTTCAACTCCCACCTCCGGCGGAGCTTCAACTGGATCCCAAGATAGGCTGGAGATATTGAGTCCGAGTGGACCATGTTCTCCACCTCCATTGTCGAAGCGGCCACTCTGAGCTGTGGCCGTAAGGTCTCCGGTGCCTGTCGAGGCGGCAATCCCCGAACCCGGTGGTGGACACCGGAAGTAAGGGATGCCGTCAAGCAGAAGAAGGAGTCCTATCGGGCCTGGTTGGCTGGTGTTACTCCTGAGGCAGCTGACGGTTACCGGCAGGCCAAGCGGACTGCAGCCCGGGTGGATGTGGAGGCAAAAACTCGGGCCTGGGAGGAGTTCGGCGAGGCCATGGAGAAGGACTATCGGCTGGCCTCGAAGAGATTCTGGCAAACCGTCTGGCGCCTCAGGAGAGGGAAGCAGTGCCCTACCAATGCTGTCTACAGTGGAGGTGGGCAGCTGTTGACCTCAACTGGGGATGTCGTTGGACGGTGGAAGGAATACTTCGAGGATCTCCTCAATCCCGCCGTCACGTCTTCCATTGAGGAAGCAGAGGCTGAGGGCTCAGAGGTGGACTCGTCCATCACCCGGGCTGAAGTCACCGAGGTAGTCAAGAAACTCCTCGGTGGCAAGGCACCGGGGGTGGATGAGATCCACCCTGAGTACCTCAAGTCTCTGGATGTTGTGGGGCTGTCTTGGCTGACACGCCTCTGCAGCATCGCGTGGCGGTCGGGGACAGTGCCTCTGGACTGGCAGACCGGGGTGGTGGTCCCTCTTTTTAAGAAGGGGGACCGGAGGGTGTGTTCCAACTACAGGGGGATCACACTTCTCAGCCTCCCTGGGAAAGTCTATGCCAGGGTACTGGAGAGGAGAATACGGCTGATAGTAGAACCTCGGATTCAGGAGGAACAGTGCGGTTTTCGTCCAGGCCGTGGAACACTGGACCAGCTCTATACCCTCTACAGGGTGCTGGAGGGTTCATGAGAGTTTGCCCAACCAATCCACATGTGCTTTGTGGATTTGGAGAAGGCATTCGACTGTGTCCCTCGCGGTGTCCTGTGGAGGGTGCCCCGGGAGTATGGGTTCCGGGGTCCTTTGTTAAGGGCTGTCCGGTCCCTGTATGACCGGAGCAAGAGCTTGGTTCGCATTGCCGGCAGTAAGTCAGACTTCTTCCCGGTGCATGTTGGACTCTGGCAGGGCTGCCCTTTGTCACTGGTTCTGTTCATAATTTTTATGGACAGAATTTCTAGGCGCAGCCAGGGGCCGGAGGGTGTCAGGTTTGGGGACAACACGATTTCATCTCTGCTTTTTGCGGATGATGTTGTCGTGTTGGCCCCATCAGACCAGGACCTTCAGCATGCACTGGGACGGTTTGCAGCCGAGTGTGAAGCGGCTGGGATGAGAATCAGCACATCCAAATCCGAGGCCATGGTCCTCAGTCGGAAAAGGGTGGCTTGCTCACTTCAGGTTGGTGGAAAGTTCCTGCCTCAAGTGGAGGAGTTTAAGTATCTTGGGGTTTTGTTCACGAGTGAGGGAAGGATGGAACGGGAGATTGACAGATGGATTGGTGCAGCTTCTGCAGTAATGCGGTCGATGTACCGGTCTGTCGTGGTAAAGAAAGAGCTGAGCCGCAAGGCGAAGCTCTCGATTTACCGGTCAATCTACGTTCCTACTCTCACCTATGGTCATGAGCTGTGGGTCATGACCGAAAGGACAAGATCCCGGATACAGGCGGCCGAAATGAGCTTTCTCCGCAGGGTGGCTGGGCGATCCCTTAGAGATAGGGTGAGAAGCTCAGTCACTCGGGAGGAGCTCAGAGTAGAGCTGCTGCTCCTCCACATCGAGAGGGGTCAGCTGAGGTGGCTCGAGCATCTGTTCCGGATGCCTCCTGGACGCCTTCCCGGGAAGGTGTTCTGGGTGCGTCCCACTGGGAGGAGACCCCGGGGAAGACCTAGGACACGCTGGAGGGACTATGTCTCCCGGCTGGCCTGGGAACGCCTCGGTGTCCCCCGGAAGAGCTGGAGGAAGTGTCTAGGGAGAGGGAGGTCTGGGCATCTCTGCTTAGACTGCTGCCCCCGCGACCCGGCCCCGGATAAGCGGAAGAAGATGGTATGGTATGGTATGGTATGGTATAGTACCATATGGTACCATAGGTGATCAAATACTTATGTCATGCAATAAAATGCAAATTAATTATTTAAAAATCATACAAAATTATTTTCTGGATTTTTGTTTTAGATTCCGTCTCTCACAGTTGAAGTGTACCTATGATAAAAATTGCAGACCTCTACATGCTTTCTAAGTAGGAAAACCTGCAAAATCGGCAGTGCATCAAATACTTGTTCTCCCCACTGTATGTATGTGTGTATGTATATGTGTATATATGTGTGTATGTGGATATATGTATGTTCATCCATATTGCTTTATGTATTAGGTTGTTTTTGTATGTTCGTTTATTTGTTTAGCCATTGGTTTCCTTTCGTATTATGCAGTCTTTTCTTGCTTGTCGTCAACAAGCTTGTCGTATTTGTCTGATACTTGCTTTTTCAACATATATATATATATATATATATATATATATATATATATATATATATATATATATATATATATGTGTGTCTGTATTTGGTTTTCTTGTTATCTTTATGTACTTATCTGTATTGTATTGTTTGCTTAATAAAAAAATAAAAAAATAAATAAATAAATAAGAATGAAATTGCACAAAATGATAAATCGCCTTTAACATTTTGTTACATATATCAGCACTCATACCTTAATTACCTGTCTCTTATATGTCCTACTTACTGTTCTTTTACCACCAAAATAATACCTGATGTCTGCCACTGTCCCTTGTCTCTTACTCATCATAGTTAAATGAAATTAATTTCAAGTTTAAGTAGGTTGTATGTAAGTGACTTCCCTCGCGTCAATGTTTTGAAATTAATCGCGTTGATTCATGTGTTAACGTCAAACATTAAAATTCATAACAATCTTTTAATAATTGTTTCACTTGCTGTAGTGGTGTGTGTTCGGGAGTGAAGAAATCGCGCGTCACTGTATGTTGTTCGGGACGGGAGTGAAGACCTATCTCGCGCCTAAATACAGATAGACTTGCTAGGCTAACATTATATTTTATATTTTTTAGTACCCCCCCAAACTATTATTTTCGTCCCTTTTGGGAGGGTCCAAGTCTCATCTAGGGGGATCCGACCCCCACAATACCCCCCGTAATGCGAACCCTGCTCGTATCTACATATTTCGTCATTTATATATTTTTCATGTATGTCTGTCTGTGGGTTTTGCAAATATTTATCCACTGAAAAGTATTAACTCTTTTCCAGGTTTCAGTGTTTTCACTGTTATACAGTAGGGGGCGCTATTACGCATCTTCTGAAAGAGGACTGAATCTCCTGATCTAAAGACATGTGAAGAATAGGCAGAAACAAGCAGTAATCATATGCAAATGTGAAAATAACACAATCATCAACATTAATTAGCATATAAATCAAAACTACCTAACGTTATTGAATGAAATGTCGACCCAGGACGAGCTACAGGACTGTGAAGCTTTAGGACTCGATCTACTCCATCTGTGTTTTGATCATTGTTCTGAATCCCATCTGGATGTAGTCTTTGACAAAACACGATTTTCTCAGCTTTTTGCTCAAAATGTTGCTTTTTTATTATAATTTACCCACTTTCAAGTGTTGATAAAAAAATAATGCACATAGCATTGAGCATGACTCACAATAAACTTCATAACCTGTGAGTTGATGAAAGATTAATGCGATGCATTTTCTGCCTCAGTTACGGCTGTTTTAATGATGGACAACACATGTGTGTCCAAAACTCTCTGAAATTCGCTGGTCAAAAACTAACAAATACAGTGTTTTTCAATTTCCTGAAAAGTAGCGTTTTTGGAGATACAAGGTTTATCTCACAATTTTGATTTTTTTTTTTCCAGAATTGAACATTTATAACAAAACTTTTTTTTTTTTTTGCACTTTCGAGTTTGTATATTGAAATTTTGGGTTAAAGTCTCACATTTTAGACTTTTTTCCCCTCAGAATTTCATGTTTAAATCTTCACAATACAGAATTTATTTCTTGCCATTCCGAGTCATGAAACTCTAGATGGCGCAGACTGATGGGTCATTAACGCAAGCTGATGATATTTACACCGTTAACTACTTGTCAGAAGCTGATTAGTTAATGTTGCATCTGCACCCAATGAGCTTGCTGCTCAACATTTAAATGCACAGTTAACATTCACTATAGCAGTTTGCAGCGCGCTTTCAGAGTTCGTCTTAAACCCTCCACCTTCCCCAGCTCCACCTGCATAGATCTGCTATAGGCAATTGATATATGCTTTTTGTGCAGCCTATGTTTTACATACTCACAGAAAATGATCTGCACCATCTGCAATAATCTACAACAACAGCAATAATAAACAGCAGATCTATTCCGCCAAGACCAAATACATTAACATTGTCATATCCAATACCATGGTAAAAATCATGATAGAACTGTATTTACACAAATTATCCTGTCTTGGTATCCAATCTGACCACGAGTTGCCTCTTGAAAATCAATGATAGTTTGTAGTCTTTTGTCATAGTCTGTTGTCAAATAAGTCTCCAGAAAAAACATAATTATTTGGTTGTTTTGCATTCACTAGGCATTTGAGTTCTCAACCACAATGGTTCCACCCAACTAAGGGAGTTGTGAGTGTGTCATTGATGCTCAACACATCACACTATGAAGCAAGGGTATGTGAACTTACTCAAAACTTACTTATTTTCACTCTGTGCCAAAATAATTCAGTCTTGAGAGAAGAAATGTGATTTACATTTGACTCTTTCAGTTGAGGAATTACAGTTTGACATTTTTTTTTTTGGGTGTATCTTAACAAAACAATGATTGCAACATAGGTTACACACGCTTTGTGTAAAAAAGTGCAATGGCAATGCCAACCTCAGTCAGTTTGCATTTTAAAAAGAAGATACAGAAATGCATGACCTGCCCTATTACAACATGTGAGGTCTTTCCGAGGCATCCGAGTTTGCGCGGGAGTACCTGCGATCTTCCCAGGACTCTGTTAAGTGCCTGGTACCTATCAGACGGGTCTGTCGATATAAACAGGAACCGCGAACAGCCGGGTGAGATTAGCGGAGACATTCTATTACTGGAGAAACACTGCGTGATGTTGAGTTAACACAGCGATTAAAACCCTGTCGCAGATGTTAGGTGACCTCTTACTCGAGAAAGCAGGGATGAAGCAAATCATGCCGAACTGAAGGAGAGAGGCTGGAAATAAGCATTTTTCTCATTCATCCACTCCATCCCATGATGGGAGTTATTCAAGTCATTTAAAGCATCTGGACTCATGCATCTCCCTCCTGTTGCAAAAGCTTTGCAGTGTTATCTGTGCCAACATAATACAGAATTATTCTGCCATGTCAGCCCGATCTCATGAGAAAATGCAACTATTTTAAAAAAGAAAATGCATACGGAAATGTAATTTTTTTTAGAAAACAAAACAAAGCATGAAGCTCCACCCTTAAACCTAGCCATCAGCAGGGCTTGGTTCGTATGAAAATGAATTAATAGGATTTTACAAATTCATTTAAATTAGCCACCAATTCGCCCAAACTTAATATAGATACAAATTTCCAAATGTGTTGGCCATGACATGTGCCTCCAATCTAATAAAAGTAAAAACCAAACCGCAATCGTAATCATATGGTTCAATGCCAAAAAAAAGGAACTGCATAATTATTGCGGACAAGCTAAAATTCACATTTCTATTCGGTTGAATCGCTATAGTGCAAACACAATTCCAGATAAAACACTAGTGAGGGCACTTGCATCAAAGTGGATACGAGTGCCTCATATGTTTCTGTTAGGACTAAAACAATAGCTGGGAGTGCAAAGCACAGGTCGTTTGTTCTCAACGATGCCTTTCTTTCATCTCCTGAAGCAATGCTCTCTGTCTCATTAATGTCCACACACATTTGCTGGTTTTACGCTAACCTGAGATCAGTGCAAGTTCAGAAGAGTTCACAGTGCAATGGAAACGACACATATTTCTTATATTATCATTAAAATACACCACATTCTGCTCATACTTTAGGCTACATTAAACAAGGGGTCGGCAACCTATGGCACAATCACTGACACGTGACAGTAGCTGAAGAGGTGTATGTATTTCATGTGAATAAAGTCCCTCAAACTTGCATACGGATATACAGTACATTTTGAGGTAATCATGTTTCATTGTCACACAGCCTGTTTTATTAAGTTAGCTGCTATAAAATACTATTAAAGTGTGAGATTTTAACCTGCGCTAGTGCACAGATCTGGTCATGCGACCGGCTGTTTCAGTGATTATCCATCCGTGTGCCAAAATGGGTATCATTCTTTTTTTTTTTTTGTAGTAGTACAATTGCTTTTCTATACTCTACAAGGCGTCAGAGGGCAGGACTGAGTCGTGTCATTTACAGGACTAAGTCGTCCGGAAGGATAGAAGATGAAAATATCCGCCATTCTATGCAAAGTTTAGAACAAGAACCAAAACACAAACGATGGAGAATGGGGAAATTCGTATACTTATTTTTCATCTAGATTAGATTCATAGAATAATTTGTATGAACATACTATGTATGCACTGTATGCATGCATAATGCAATTAATAAATAACTCATATGCATATGCAAATATGTATTTACTGTATGCATAATGCAATTCATAAATAATGCATATGCATATCCATATATGTATTACCTGTATGCATAATTTTAACAAATTACATATACGCACTGTTTAAATCATTAAGGAAACTGTCTTACATTTGATGACAATTTTATTCACTAATAAATATAAATATAAATATAAATATAAATATAAATATAAATATAAATATAAATAAATGTAAGATGATTTTTAAAGGAATTGAATGAGTAACAAAATACCAGGATAATTTTTGATTATTTTTGACAGTGTTTCCGAATGCAATGAATTATGATTTTTTTTTTTTTAATTATTTTTTTTGCATCATTACTATTACCATTATATCTTTGCTTACTGTACAATCAACAGTCTGAATTTTATTTACTAATAAATAAAATATAAATAAATGTAAGATGATTTTTAAAGAAATGATTTTTACCAGGTTAAATTTTTGATTATTTAGGAACATTGTTTCCGAATGCAATGAATTATGATTTTTTTTTGTTTTGTTGCATCATTACTATTACCATTATATCTTTGCATACTGTACAATCAACAGTCTGATAAACTATAATCTGAAAAGGTAATACAGAGCTGGAGTTTCTGCCATTAGTCATCCTGCTAATTAGAGACGAGTCAGACAAAGTCAAAAAAGTACATGATGGCCTTTTTATGTCCAAGAGACTGTGATGTATAAAGAGAGATGGAGAGAGACTGATCACAGCTCTGCATTTTAAAAGGTCATTTGCTAATCTGACATCACTGTGTCCATTCAATTTATTAGCAGAGACACAGTCCCTGTAATGGGCCTAACCACAGAATCTGAGCCAGTGTGCTTGATACAGAAGCATTGATTAAACACTCCCTGGAGAAGAATGAGAGGAAACCTTGAAAATAAATGTCTAAATGGCCTACTTCATCCTTGAGAATAGAAGAGAGGAAAGCAACTTTTGGCAGCAGGGTAATAACAGAGTACAGACAAATACTGTAACTTGATGCATTTGCCAGCATAATAATGTCTGTAATTTCTCAACTAGATTGTTTGAATTAATAGGTAAAGTACTGTTTATCCGGCGTATTTTTGCTAATTGCTGAACGGCAGATGAATTTGAAATGTAAACTGTTTACTAACTGCGTAAAGTCTGCCATCTATGTGGTATCATAAACACAACTTAATTCAGGTATTACCTCACACAACATACTTATGAATCATTTTGCAATATCTTGATATTGTGAAGAACTGGTCTAAAAAAAAAAAACATTAGAGGGGTTAAATGGTTGTGGATTGCTATTGGTCGATCTCATGTGAGTGACAGGCTGAAAAAATGTGTTTATTTTAATATATGGGCGTATAATATTTCATTTGACTGATTTAGCCAAGGCCACACCCCCATCTGCTCGAGCAAAATAACGTCACACAACTGGATAACGAGAGAAAATCCCATGTTGTTATGCGGATTAAATTGGTCCGACTGTCTTTGCCCTTTGGAAAACTTGCACTTTTAGACTTAAATGCCAGATGAGCTAATTGGCGTCACATGGTCTGTCCTAATGTTGTGGCACCAGCTCTCCTGCACTCAACTACCAATCAGTGACTTCATCTGACCTTGGATTGAATTATAGACGAAATGACAATAAAAATGCATTTTTGCATCATTGCACCATAGTGTCATTGAGATAACATTATAATTTGCATCAATATTTTGAATTATGTTTTTACTTTTATATTTTATTTATTTTTTTTTTTTTTTTAAATGTAAAAATTGTGTTGTGTGTGTTTTGTCATTTGCATTAGCTTTTAATGTGCCTATCCAATTTTTTTATTAATTGTTATTTCAGTAGGTCTGTTAGTAAATCAACTTAAACTAAATGAAGATGAAAAAAGTTTGAATTTATTTCAGTTAAAATTGATTTTATTTCAAGTTTGTGTACACATATATATATAGTTTTAGTTAACTATAATATCCCTGCTTTGCACCCACTGAAATAATTGGTTATGACTGTATAACTACATGGGTTTGCATGCAGTTCATATATGTGCATTTCTGTCCATGTGCATGACATGTTAACTATCTGCGCGAATTATGCTTTGTTACTTGGTCCAAATGAATTGAGTCTCAACTTTATATTAGCGTGAGTGTTTTGCGAGTGAGTGTGTGTGTGTGCTGAATAAAGAAGCCAGACTTGGCTTGCTGCCTGTACTCAATCTGCTGATGGCCCGCTCGTGACGCCAGGGGAAGCGGGAGCCATTTTTAGCGATGAGGTCATCCTTAATTAAGCAAACAAAGCAAGTCAGCTGAGGCTCTCCAATTCGTTATCTCTGAAGGACACCCTTTTATCTCCTTTTAATTGAATCTTGCTTCAGACAAGCTGGCTTATCGACGAGCATCGGCACTCGGGGACAAAGCCGATGCCGGAATTGTTACGTAAACAAAAGGATAGCCCTCGACGGAGCATCGGCTCGACCCTCGACGGGGAAAGCGGGAGGTGTCGGACAGTGACGGATTCCCGATAAGAAACATGCCGTGACGGGAGGCTGAAATGGAGATGAGAATCAAAGATTGAATGTCTTCCAGCATCGGAGATGTGAGATGACATCATTGGCGTGTGGCGACTGGTTCCCTCTCTCTCTCTCTCTCTCTCGCTCTCTCGCTCTCAGTCGTTCCTCTCTCCATTCCCCCCCGCCCTTACGAGTCCATGGCGAGAAACAGCGAGAGATACTCACACTCTGACACCCTTCTCGTCGTTAATTAGCAGATTTGGAAGAAGCGTGCTGCCAGTCGAAGAGGAACGCTAGCTCGCCCCAATGATGAAACTGTGTGGTCTTGCGACTGTGACTGAGCCGTCAGCCTATATATGAGACTAGTGCGTTACGTCATGTGTCTGAATTCATCCTTCATATATCAGTGCTTTCAGCAGCTGTTGTTCAATACTGCAAATATAGCAATGATGACCAAAAGAGCAGCCGCTGAAAACATAATGCAAGACATTACAGCATCCTGACACTTGATTATATTCATCAATTGTCTGAACAATCATTAACACAAACGATTGAGGAACGAGATCTCCCTGATGTCGACAGCAATGAGATTAAACAGAGAACAAAAGGAGACATTTGATGAAGCGATCTCACTTGTTTTCTTTGGTCACACTTGATTTTAGGGTGTCATTGTTACACTGTAATTATACACTTAATTACTGAGTAACTGCATGTACTTTTTAGGGTTTTAGGGTTCGGTTTGGCTTGGTTTAGGGTTAGTTGCATGCAAGTATTCATCATTTATAGTTATTAATATAGTTACTGCATATAACATGTAACAATGACACTGTAAAATAAAGTTCAGTAGAGATCGCAACAATGTCTACACACTATGCTCAGATTTGCAAAGACAGCTAAAAAGCCCAACATCTCAATGCGAACCCAACCATTTCTTCCACAAAGATATGCCAAACATAGATCATATTATAGTGCTTCACTTTCACTGTATTTCAAGGAGCGTCTATTTGTATTTCTCCTAAGGAATATTAAGGAAGAAAAAAATATATCAATGAAGGAATTGAGATCTTCAATATGAAAGAGCAACCGTCGAGCGGTGAAAGTTTCTAAAAGAAGAGGAAGAGAGTGACGTCATGTCAGTATACATAATGCTGCATGTGCTTCGTGTCCTTCGTGAATCAATGCTTTCAAAAGCAGCTGTTGGAAATCATTGGAGCTGGTGGGCAGAAACACAAAATCAAAAAGCAAATATAGCAACGATCACCAAAATAACAGTAACAGGAACAGCCACTAAAAAAATAATGCAAGGCATTGTAGTTTAACTTGATTTCGATTAGACATTCTATAAGTAGACATTCCTTTGCAACTACATGTCAACTAACTCTCATTAGAGTATTAGATTAGGCTTCGGGTTAGTGGAATAAGTTGTAGTTGCAAAGATACTTATAGTCAGTATAACGTCTGTTGAGGAGCATCAACATAAAGAGTTAGCAGATATTAAGCAGACAGTCTACTAATACTCTAATGAGAGTTAGCTGACATGTAGTTACAAACATACTTATAGTTAGTAGAATGGATCCTGCCTTAAAATGAGAGTTTGACCTGATTTCATTACAGCAACTGACTGTCTAAAAACCATTAACAAACGATTCAGGAATGAGATCTCCCCGATATATCTCAGTCGACAGCAGTGAGATTAAAAAAAAAGAGCAAATGGAGACTTTAGATGAAGCAATCTCCATATTTGTAGTTTCATAAGAGATCTAAACATTGTCTCAAACTGTGCTCAGATATTACTGCAAGAGATCTCAATATAAACTCAAACATTTCTGCAAAAAACAGCAATGAAACTTTAGAAAAGAAAAGCAAATGCATTACATCATATGTTCGTATACGCTGTATTCGGTTATCGTCTGAATGCTTCTGGAAACGTGTTGGCTCTATTTCAAATGAGCAAATCTTGCAGAAAATGAAGGAATCAGATGAGAGAGACAAATCTCAGGTCACATCCGTTTTGTAAAACAGGGAATATGGCGTGGCTTTACGATATCATTAAATTTGACATGGTCAGAGCTAATAGAGACATCTCACTTGGTTCCTCCAGAACAGCCAACAAATCCTTTATCGTTGCTTCAGCAAACGGATGCCATCTAGAGGTTTCAAACAAATCTTTCAATGTGGCGAGAAGCTTTTTCCTTGTTGAAAAGTTTACATTTTGTCCTACGTTACAAGACGACGATATCCCAGTCGCAGTGTTCCCTGAGGAAAGTCCCATTCATCTGTTTTTCTTTGGACTGTCAGATGAGTGATCTATTCAACAAGACACACATTTACACTTTATTCACATTTCTAAACAATAGAAATGTGACTGGCAATGCTGGAATTTTGTCAAAATTGAAAAATTCCTACCGAGAATAGGCATTTGGAAGCTCAAATTTTCCACGTGAAGACGTTCGACACATGCTTTGCCAGTTCGTTAATTACATGACCTGAGAAGGGATTTATTACAGGACAAAATTCTCAAGTACGCATTTTCTTTTCTATTTGAGGACTGAGACGACATTTCACCACATTTATATCTCCTACATCCTGGAGAGTGTCCTTATTCAATTATTATTATTATTTATATTATTATGTCAATCTGTTGCCATTGCACTGCACATTTGTGCACAGGGAATATGTGGTGTTTTTTCCCTCCCTTAATGGTGTACTGAGTAGTTGATTTTGGCTTGTCTGATGTTTTAACTGTGCCCATGATGGATTCGTTCTGACTTTCGGGACAGCTACTTTTACTTGCATTACTTGCAACTCCAAACACTATGTTACCAGCAAGCTTTGAGCACAAAAATAAACACAAGAAACTGACAGTTTCCCTGCAACAGCCAAACGAAAAGAACCATAAAAAACTATTTACCAGACAACGTTGGTGCCCGAAAATGAGGAGACATTTACCAGACAAAATGAGCAATAATCACGCTGTCTATTCTAAGTCACGGATCAATATGACTTTAATTTAAAGGTCCTTCTCCTCTATAGCCTCCTTTTATTTTTTTTTCAATTCAAAGAAAAAGTATTAAAGTAGAGACAGCAAAAGTACAAAACGCGAGCCTGGTCTTGTCTGAACCCTTTATAATTGGCTTGCGGTGTCGAACGCATTAAACCTTCCTCGTCCTGCTGTGTGAATATGTGTCAGACAGGCTCAGGATCTTAAACTAATGGTAACGCATGGTGACACATTGTTGCCGAGAATCTGATTTTATGTGTACAAAATTGTGAGGCAAACAGCATGTAATAAAAGTTGTTTATAGAAGGCAAGACAAGAACATTCTGGCTTCCCAGCATTGGTCAGCACAAACTAAACATTTTATTTAGTTTAATTAGTAAATGCAAAACATATTTGTGGGCAGCGAGTCAATTGCCTTAGGTGAACACAGTGGTTGGTTGTGATTTTTTTTTTTTTTTTATGTCACGACATGTGTTCGTCTATGGAGCCGAAAAAAAGAAAGGGGGGTGTTTAGCTGAAATATTATTGTTGTCTTCACTTTTTAAGTGAAATGTGCAGTCCTCGTGGTCAAAACATACTGCAAATATTACAGTCTAAGCATGCGTCTAGCGTTCGGACCTGTACTGATTTTTCACTGCAGATCGGAACTTGGCCAAAGTCATGAAACTCAAGTGAAATGTTTACGCTGATAATATAGAGTTAATATTGTGCCATAATTAAACAAACAAATCCAGCATTTTGCAAACAAACTCGATCTGCTTTGCAAAGGAAAACTCGACTCGACTCGCAAACAGAAAGCAATGTGCAAGTACAAAGGTCAATTTGAGCGAAAATGTAGTGGAGTAACAAATATGTATTGTGTTTTACAAATATAAATAAATGAGCCTAGATAATATTTCACAAATAAATACAAACCATCCTACAAACTGCATGTAACCTTTGAACAAATATCAAATCTAGTGCATACAAATGCATATCTGACTGTTATGACAGTGAGACACTTGGCTTTTTATGAGATCTCTCGGCTCGATTTTCTCACAAAAATCGGCGCTAAACTAGGGGATTAATTTAGCGCTAGTCTACCGGGAGAAGCACTGATTTGCATTTTTGCTCAAATTGACCTTTGTACTTGCACATTGCTTTCTGTTTGTTTGCGAGTCGAGTTTTCCTTTGCAAAGCAGATCGAGTTTGTTTGCAAAATGCTGGATTTGTTTGTTTAATTATGGCACAATATTAACTCCATATGATCATTTCCGTTTAACTCTTTGGGAAACTTTGAGGAGGTAAAAAAAAGAAAAAAAAAAAGAAGAAGAAGCACGTCAAATATGGTTGGCAGGAGGACATTTAAACTATTTTAAACTTATTTATGTATATATATATATATATATATATATATATATATATATATACATATTTGGATATATATGGAAAAGAAGCAAAAAAGCCGGTCAAAAAGCATTCCCTCTTCAGATGCCCATATAATCTGCACAAAGAGGTAAACGTATGTGACTTTATTTCCACAAAGGATGAGATTCTCCTGAACCTTCATTTATGAACTTAAAATGAATGTAGGTATTATTTTGAGACTAGTGTGTCGACATAACACTGGTAAAGCCTGCAAAGCTGGCAACTTTCTCATGACGTGTGTGCAAGGATAGCATAAAAAGAGGTGACATCATTTGTTTGCATGTAGCCGAGTAAGCAGCGTTTACTTCCAAGCGCATTCAGCAATAAAAGCAAACACATCATTATATTTGTCATAAAGAAATTGCAGCCTTATTTAGGAACATTAATTCTTTGCATTATGAAATTATTTATTATTCAATGAGAGGATGAAAAATAACTTTTGACATCCTCCTAAAGGGAAAGTCATTTCAGAGGAAAGCAAGTTATTGCATTTTTTTTTCCCATTGGAAAGCAATGCACAACAACTCCACACACGTGTATGTTGACTTTAATATTTGTTTAGCTTTCAAATATTCTGTCAACACTGATCCCAATTTCTTTTCCCAAGCATCCTGCCTTAAACTGCAAAATGAAGAATTCCATATTTCTTCCATTATTCTACAAATCCTCTTATTTCATTTCACAACAGTTGATCCCTTTGTTGTGGAACAAAGAGTGTATTTTTGTCTCAGATATTACAGACTGTGTGATACATGATCCAAAAGATGCTTGAATCTCAGAACCAGAAGGAGCCCTTGTTAGCGTGTCTTTCACCTTCGATTATGGTCTTATCCGATAGAAAATAACCATGTTGTCATCACCCGGTTTTCTTAGAGGCTTTTCACTTCAGCTTTTTGGAGTGGTGCTTTCATAGATTGGTTAATTCGGTGTGAAAGTGGTTCTCTATCCACTAGTGGTCTGGGGCGTGTGGAAGCAAAACATGTCAAAGTGAAACTCTGTTGATGACGTATAATTTGCATAAGTGTATGCTTACGGTTTACATTTATTACAGGATAATGCAACGCTTGCCTCTGTCTGTATTACAGTGTCGTCCTGTGCATATAATGCATTGGTGGTCAATGGAATCTAGGCTGAAGACACATTTTTCTTAATTTTCTTGAGATGCCAAAGGAGGTTTATCTTATTTATTTATTTATTTTTTTTTTTTTTTTTATTCTCTTTAATTTTTATTGATCGTTCATCACTTTGAACCCATTCTCACTCCCAAGGCATCAAAAACTGAAGCATGTTCAAGTGCCGAGTTGGGGTATAATGCATTACAAGTACAGTAACAGAAGTTACATAATCCCATTACTTTTTTGTTGCAACAATTAATGCAAGTTATTTTGTTTTCCCAAGTATTGATTTACAGCTCTCCTGTGCCCATTTGTTATACATTTATTAAAAAAAAAAATTGCTCAGTTTTTGTAATAAATGACTGTGACAGTACTTGTATCTGCCTGTTACAGTATGTGCTTTATACTGTTGAGTATACTTTATATGGTTTAGCTGCTCAAATATCTTTTATATATACATGCAGCTTCATCTCTACTTAGAAAATGAGACTCTGTGTATCTTGAGGGTTTACACTTTGTTTCTGGCACAGAGTCACGGACGCATCATCCCATTTTATATGAATCTTTAGCTTGGCTATCTTTACATCAAAGGAGAAAGTTACATACACTTAAAGTTACATTACATACATATCTACTTATTTATTGCAAAGGCTCTTTTAGGTAAATTACCCTCCTACAGTATATTTCAAATCTTCTAATTTATTATACAACTAATTATCACTCTCTGTCTGGTTCTCATATTCAGCTACAAGTTTTAATGATATTGTCAGAATCTGGTAAATGTGCATTTTTCATTTTATGCTCCTTGGGCTTGAAATTAATTGCAAAATGTACTAAATTTAGATGCACTTCCAACCTTGAGCACTTTTAAATGTCTCTTGCACATTGTTTTAAAAGACACTTGCAATTGTTTCTCCTTATTGTTTTATTTAATTAATTTTGAATGTGTAAACTGTGGTATTGTCATTTTGTGATTTTTTTTTTTTTTTTTGTGAAACTTTATGATATATCAGTATCATAATATCTCAATGTGATTCTCCTGGTTAAATAAAGGATAATAATAAAGCTATCTATGAAAGCAAAAAAAAAAAAAAAAAAAAAAAAAAAAAAAAATATATATATATATATATATATATATATATATATATGAAAGCAAATATATATGAAGACTTCAGATGCAAAAGCCTCTAAGAGCCATCTGAAATTTTCTTCAAAAATGAGCATTCACAATGTCATTCACTTTAATGACAATTAATAGGTAATTTTTTTCATTGCCATTAAAGTGAAATAACTGAACATAAACATATAAGCAGAGGTGGACAAAGTACACAACTTCCTTACTTGAGTGAAAGTACAGATACTACTGGTCAAATATTACTCCGTTACAAGTAAAAGACCGATTCTTACTTAAGTAAAAGTACAGAAGTACTTGTTTTTAAAAGTACTTAAGTATCAAAAGTAAAAAGTAAATGTCAATGCATTGTTTTATTATTGTTGCATTGTTGTGTGTAATACTTGCAGTACCTTATGCCTCTGAATATATGCCTGCCTTCCTACCCTCATATCAATATCACATTTATTTCTAGAACACAGTTCCAGTATAGTGGGATTGAATATGAGATTGAATAAGTCACTAAATAACATCCACAATGGTTTCGAACACCCAAATGGCTGTTCCCTCAAAGAGTGCCCTATTTAAAGTCTTTTTTGGCTTTTAGTATGAATGTGTTAGCCTTACTGTTATCTATAAGCTAGTGTGCTCCAAAACAATGACAAGATTTGAATTTAGGAGACCAAACCCAACGCTGAAAATGAAAATCAGGTTGATGTCAGAATCCAACATCAGATTGACATTAATCTCCAATGTTGGACAGACGTTCCAACCAAAATCCAATGTCGGTTTCTGACGTCAACCCGACTTTCATTTCCAACCAAAATGCAACCCCTGACTGATGTTACTACTTTCTACTCAAGGACCTTGACACAAATGTAGTGAATAAAAAGTAAGATATTTGTCTTTCAAATGTAGTGAAGTTAAAGTAAAAGGTTTCCAGAGAAAATAATACTCAAGTAAAGTACAGATACTCAAAAAGTGTACTTAAGTACAGTACTCAAGTAAATGTACTTTGTTACTGTCCACCTCTGCATATAAGCTTGATAAAAAAAAAAGATCATTCTAGAAGAAAATTTAAGATGGCACTTAGAGGCTTTTGCATCTGAAGTCTTCATTCATATATAGAAAAAACAGTACAACTTTTACAAACGCATGTAAATGTCTTGATATGACGCAATTGAGTTCCTAGCCCGTCGATAGAGCAACACCTATAGCGGTAGGTGTCTTAATAGTGACGCTTGACGCTTGGGTTTTTGCGAGTGTCGGTCAGTGTTTCAGACTCCTGGAGGGTGTAATCCTGTCCTGGATCAGAGCGAGAGACGTCACACAATCTGCCAGTCTCTCCTTCATCTCCTGCCTTCACTCATCAGCACTCGTCCTTCTGCTAGACTGATTGGTGAATGACTAAACCTCCTCTTTTATTAGATTCCTTTTACCTGAGCTCTGACTGTCACACACACTGTTAGTCACCCGGTCATGTAACCCTGGAGTCGTAGTGCCATTGAAGCTTAACAAGATTTGACCAGATCAACAAGACAATCGGTTATGTATTCAGACTCGACCGCAGGCAATACGAGGAGAACAACATCATTGTAAAAACCCTGACTGAACTGCAATTTCCCAGCACTGGGAAATTAGATTTCTAAATTGATCACAGACATAGGAACGGTTAATTCACATCGAAATTATTGGAAGCATCTCGTAAGATTGGACAAAGTCCATTAGGCCAAAAATAGTCGTGAAAATTAAGGGGGAAAAGGTTGTCAGGTTGAGTAGAAAAACACATGATGCCAGGAAAATAAACGTATTATTCACATTAATACACTGATCTACACTACCGGTCAAAAGTGTAATATTTTTCTGAAAACTGCAATACGGTTCAAAAGTTTCAGTAAAAAAAAAAAAAAAAGTACAATTAAATAATATGAATTACTTATTAAAATTATTCATACTTTTATCCTGCAAGGATGCATTCAACTGATCAGAAGTGACAGTATTGAGACATTTATAATGTTACAAAATGTTTCCGTTTCTAATAACTTCTGTTCATTGAAGTTTCTATTCATCAAAGAATCCTGAAAAAAACAGCACAACTGTTTTCAACATTGATAATAATAAAAAATGTTTCTTGAGCATCAAATCATCATAGAGTGATTTCTGAAGGATCATGTGACACTGACTGGAGTAATGATGCTGAAAATTCAGCTTTGATCACAAGAATAAATTACATTTTATAATATATTACAATCGAAAACGGGTATTTTGAATTGTAAAAACATATTACAATATTACATGTATTTTTGACCAAATATACAGGCCTTGTTGAACAGAAAAGACTTCTTTCAAAAGCATTAAACAAATCTAAATTAAATGTTGACAGGTAGAGTAGTTCCCCTTGCATTTTATGTGTTTTGCAGAATAAAATTGTGCAGATTTTATGTCCTCCTCTGTGATACTGTTCATAAACCTGCGAGTTTACCTGTGTATATTTCCGCCTCTGACGGGTCCTCGACTCGCTTGTGTTGAATGATGTAATCCGAAACCTTGTAGCCAATCAGGGGCTCCACATCGACCCATTCCAGCGCCACCATCATACTGGACGGTTCCAGGTGTGGAGCCAGTCTCAGTCTGAGAAATGAAGACGATACAGCATTATGTGCATGCTAGTAGGATTGGTTTCACTTTATTTTGATGATCACTTTAACAAATTAGGTTGACTTTAAGTAAAGTTACACCTACATGTCTGCTAACTAAAGAGTGTTAGTAGAGTATTAGGGAGACTGGAAGGGTTCGGGTTAGAGTTAGTAACTTGACATGTACTTGCAAAGTTACTTATAGTCAGTATAATGTCTGTTGGAGGAGCATCACAATAAAATGTTAGCAACTCTACTGAGAGTTAGTTGACATTTAGATGCAAAGTTACTTATAGTCCACAGAATGTTCAAAAGGGACCATCAAAATAAAGTGTTACCGTAGGATTTGATGAACTGGCCTAAAGCCGGGTTCACACTGTACGATTTATCATTTCCTTTATGACAGCTGCTTGTCAGACTGTATGAACATGATCCCTGCATGATATCATGATGATGTAAGGTCTCAGGTGCAATTAATGTCAGACTGTATGGCAGTCAAGACGTGTTAAAAACGGTGCGTCGAATCTTCTGAAATTTGTCTGAGGTCAAATTTGTCGTAAATCGGCCATCGGTGAACATGTCTAACTGGCGATCAAAGACTTTAGATATTGGCTTAAGATCAGAGAAATCTAATTTCGCGACCAAAATGGTACAGTGTGAATCTGGTTTGAGGATGCAGCATTTTAAGGCATTGTAGACATAGTTTTAAAAGGAAGGCAGGACACTTAAGACACCTCGGGGAATTCACTAAGAATGAGTTGTGACCTTGCACAGCCTTTCTGCCCTCGTTTCAGACAACTCAATCTGTGCTGAAAGTAACTAGTATGGAGCAGTTCGGATCTTGCGGGCCGGTTAGTAAAAAAAAAAAAAAAAATATATAAATGTTTATTTCATTCACGAATGTGGAGTGTCTGGATCACAAAATGCATTTTATATCATTTTTTTGTATACTACCTTTCAAACGCTTTTTTTTTTTTAAACTATTTTTTATATTTTTGTATTAAGGAAAGATGCATTAAATTGATCAAAAGAGACAGAAAAAACATTTATAATGTTACAGAATATTTCTATTTGAAATAAGTGCTGTTCTTCTCATCAAAGAATCTTGAAAAAACTGTATCCACAAAAAATAAAAAATAAATAAATGAAGCAGCGTATCTGTTTCCAACATTGATAATACTGATAAATGTTTCTTGAGCATCAAATCATCATCTTAGAGTGATTTCTGAAGGATCATGTGACCCTGAAGACTGGAGTAATGATGCTGTAACTTCAGCTTTGATCACTGGGATAAAGTACATTTTAAGATATATCCACATTGAAAACAGTCATTTTAATAATATTTCACTTTTGTGTTTTTACTGTATTTTTCCATCAAATAAATGCAGCCTTGTTGAGACTTCTTTCAAAAAATATTTAAAAAATCTATTTAAAAATATAAACAAATATTTACACAAATCTATTGTAAAAAAACTTTACAATAAGATAGTAAACATTATTAAAATGCACAAATCAACTAACAATGAGATGCATTTTTATTAATATTTGTTAACGTTAGTTAAAAAAAACAAAAACAAAAAAAAACTGTTCATTGTGCATTAAATTACACAACTACTGATTTTAATAATGCATTAGCAAAGGGTGAAATGAACATTAACTATTTAGAATTATCTTTCATTTTTAGTGCATGTAACTAATCTTAACAAAGAGTCACCAAAACAACAACATCTGAACAGTAGTGTATATTTTATATGTGACTCAGCATGTCATGAAATGATTGCCTTTGAATTTGGCAGTGAAGATGAGGCACACATTTGTCAGCATCATTTGTCTCATCGACGGTCGAGGATGAATCCATGAATGAATAAAGAGGCTCACGGAGTGCCGGGTCGGGGTTACTCACACGGGCCGGCGCAGGGGACTGCAGTTGGGCAGCCCGTCTTTGCCAAGCGCAGTCAGGTCGCAGCGGCACCAGTTCTCGATGACATCACCCTTCCCCGCACACCAGTATGAGCTCATCGTGGCACTTTTGAAGGCCTGCAAAATAAATGGCACAGGTGAGAGAAATGCAATTATCTCGGGGAGCAAACGTCCTTCCGGCGCAGTCGATGAGTCAGACCGGTCGCCAACAACACACTCTGCCACCTCCACTTGAGAAGTGGTGTATCTCTGTGAAGTTCGGCAGGCTGAGGGCAACTCGGGGCGCTTTGTACAGACAAGAACCTGTCAGGATTTAATTGGAAACTGCACCAAAAAAGGTCAGCCCACGTGTGAATGTCAAGAGACTCCATCTCAGGGGCAATAATAAGACAAGCAAGGGGCAGAGAAGCAATATATATATATATATATATATATATATATCTATATATCTATATATCTATATATATATATCTATATATCTATCTATATATATATATATATATATATATATATATATATATATATATATATATATCAATATATAATGTTTTTGTTTTTTTTTACAGCATGAAAAATAACTAAGTAGAATCGAGTAGAATTTGGAATTTTATGGACAAAAACAACAACAACAAAGAAAACACTCAAACCAGTTAAAGGAGAACTCCGGTCAATTTTAACATTGAGCTCATTTTTTAATAAATTTGGAGTGCTGTCAATACAGAGAACAACGACAAAAATCGGTTATCCTCTTTTTAAAATTTGCACCCTGTTGACTTCAATGGGGCAAGTTTTAAACCTGCTATTTAAGCCTGTATTTACATCCTGTTTTCGGTCGAAGTCCAAAGTAGTCGATTGTCGAGTTCACGCGCGTGATAATAGGTAACTAAACCTATGTGCGTGAACTCGACAATCGACTACTGTGGACTTCGACCGAAAACAGGATGTAAATACAGGCTTAAATAGCAGGTTTAAAACTTGCCCCATTGAAGTCAACAGGGTGCACATTTTAAAAAGAGGATAACACGGTGTAGGCAACACCGATTTTTGTCGTTGTTCTCTGTATTGACAGCACTCCAAATTTACAAAAAAATGAGCTCAATGTTAAAATTGACCGGAGTTCTCCTTTAAAATAATGGAAACACTTTAACAAGGGGTCACACTTTATTTCGAGAGTCCACTAGACATTCTACTAACTAGTAGCAAATAAGTCAACTAACTCTCATTAATTTGTAACTACATGTAAACTAACTCTTATTAGAGTATTATATTAGTAGACTGATATGTTAGGTAGTAGAATGGTAATCACAGTTGAAACAAAGTTAAAAATTGCCAGAAGTCCCTGTGCGACACATAATATACATGCATATTTTATTGAATTTTTTTTATTATTATGTGCATTAAGATTTTTTGTGTTACATTTTCTGTTATGTAATGTTTATTACATTCATTTAGTGCATTAATTTTGCACCGTCTATATACAAATATTGGCTTTGTTTCATGGACAGGCAGCTAACGGTGAACTCTGATAGCACCTGTATTATTGAATTCAATTCACATTTATTTGTATAGCGCTTTTCACAATACACATCGCTTCAAAGCAGCTTTACTGGAAATGCATGAGTCCACATTACAATTCAGAGTGATCTGTTATCAGAGGAAACTGTCCAAGTTATGTATTTCAGAAATGTGCATATACAAATCGCACAGTTAGCTACAAAATTATTCATTTAAACAATGTAATATTATTAGGGGATGTCAGTATATTTTAAGGTAAACATCATATTTTGGTAGTTCAAGTAGGCTTGGTATATTAACACTATGAAATGCACGGTTATAGGTTGCATGTATCCCTCAAAATCGAACACATTGTCACCGTACAGGTATTTTTCACATTGTCTATCTCCAGTAGACGGTGATGAGGAAGACACACATCTCTCTGAGAGACAGTGATGAGGAAGACACACATCTCTCTGAGAGCATCAGCAGGTTTCTGACTGCCAGACCTCCCCTTATTTACGCACAGGCAACTCTCTTTAAACGGCCTTGATGAATGAGACGTTATTACAGCGGCCGAGAGACGGAGGGGAAAGACTGCAATCCATTGCGCTGTAATGACTCTCATGAAAGATGCCTGGCAGAGACACCGAGTCGTGGAAGTCCAGCAGAGAGTGAATGGAGAAGTGCGAGAGTGAGCAAAATCACAGAAACAGTAAATATCACGATACAGCTGTTTTTACTGGAAACTCTCTCACCATGTCATACACTATATTGGGATAATCTACTGTTTACTCTTTTTATTTGGAATTTTATGGACAAAAAACACACTCAAACAAGTTAAAATAATGGTAACACTTTACAATAAGGGGTTACACTTTATTTTGATAGTCCACTTTACACAATCTACTTACTATAAGTCAATAATGATTTGATACTACATGTAAAGTAGCTCTCATTAGAGTATTAGTAGACTGTTTGGTTAAGGTTAGTGTTAGTGGAATAAGTTGACATGTAGTTACTTATAGTTAGTAGAATGTCTAAAGTGGACAATCAAAATAAAGTGTAACCCAATAAGGTTTCATTAGTTTACATTAGTTAACATGAACTAACAAATACGGCAATTTTACAGCATTTATTAAGCTGGGTCAATGGTAATTTTCAACATTTACTAATATTTGTATTTATTTATTTTGAAATAAAATGATTTTGCATTTGTTTACTTTTGTTGATTGACTGTGAACTAACACGAACAAATCTTTGACACATTTTTAATTATTTTTGAATAAAGGGTAAAGATGTTAATTTTCCGAGGCCAGACATCACTTTTTGCCACTACTGTACAGGTATACTGTACACACACCTTTTCTTGCAATGATGCACGAGACAATATACTGGAAGCAACCCTTGAGGAAGGAAGGATCTTTGAGAGAAACCAGCGATCAAATGAGAAAACTTTCCCATGAAAACAACAGTTTGACAAACCCACAGCCCATACAACTAGTTAAACATATATTTGGAGGTGCAGGAAGGGCACATCTTGATGGTTTACGTGAAGGATCTGCCCTTCATGTCAAATCAGGCATTCCCAGCCAACACTATGAAAGTGCCGCTAAAAGGTTTAGCAAATATGCCCATTAGAGTGGCATTCGGCAAATTGCGAAAAGGGTTAAAAAAGTTCCTGCAAATGGGAAACAGATGATCAGAAAAGTGCAACATGAAATATCAATGCCGATGAGCGCAGCCCCGCTCGTGGACAAACGGAGAGCCGCAGACGTGCACACACACATTTACCACCAGCGGTTTCCTAGAAAAAGCACGCTTGACTGCTCAACTGCACATGTGAAAAATAGACAAAACGATTATGGCTATGTTTATGTATGCAGAGTAACCTAAGCCAGTTTCAACTGAGTAAACAGGGAGGGTAATTAGGCACGTGTGTGTGTGTGTGTGTGTGTGTGTGTGTGTGTGTGTGTGTGTGTGTGTCTGTGTGTGTGTGTGTGTGTGTGTGTCTGTGTGTGTGTAATGAGCGGGGATCTTATGGAGGTCAGACAGAGAGGGTGTGTGAAGGGGAACCCTAAAGACCTCACCGCAAAGTAAAAAATAAAGTCCAGAATACCTGAGCTGTGGGATACTTTTAGTGAACCACACTACTGAGATTTACATATGTAAAAATGAGCTGCGTTTTTTTCCCCTCAATAACAAAATGAACACACAACAAAAAAGACAGCGGTGAGAAAACAGCAGTTAAGAAGCGTCTGATCACAGTGATGTGGATTTGTTTGCACCAGCTCTGCAAACTGGTTCTCCAGTCAATTCACATCACATTTATTTACACAATAGATTGCTTTAAAGCAAGCCGCTTTACAGTATTAAACATGACAAAACTGTGTCAGTGTCATTTTCAATTAGAATTAAAATGTCAGCATCTCTCCAGTGTGTTCATGTTTTAACTCGCGTCTGATCTCGACGGACTGAACAGAAGAAATGAACTTGAGAAGGTTTCCACCTCAAAGAAGGCGGAGCCTCAGAGCCACGCCCACCTATGACATCATCACCACGGACCAATGGTAGTACAGAGGCATTTACCAGTCGTAGCCGGAACTGTTTCGAACTCCTGAAACTCCAAATGAACTTCGTTTTGCCCTGATTTAGTTTCTAAATGACGTCTAACCAGTTCGTTCCTTGATTTAGCTTGAAAAGTACATCAGCGCCTTAATCAGAACCTGCCTGGATCAGTCATATAAAGATCAATACCAAGGTTTCCGAAGACTTTACAGATAAGACAAAAGTGCTGTGCCGCAGTAAACAAAAACCATTTCAAGGCCAGAAACTGCTTTCTTTTCTGAAACTGAGTTCCACAAAACTTCTTAGCTCGACGGACTGAACGGAAGAAATAAACCAGAGAAGATTTCCACCTCAAAGAAGGCGGAGCCTCAGAGCCACGCCCACCTATTACATCATCACCACGGACCAATGGTAGTACAGAGGCGTTTACCAGTCGTAGCCGGAACTGTTTCGAACTCCTGAAACAAACTCCAAATGAACTTTGTTTTGCCCTGATTTAGTTTCGAAATGACGTACAACCAGTTCGTTCTTCGATTTAGCTTGAAAAGTATATCAGCGCCTTAATCAGAACCTGCCTGGATCAGTCATATAAAGATCAATACCAAGGTTTCCGAAGACTTTACAGATAAGACAAAAGTGCTGTGCCGCAGTAAACAAAAAACATTTCGAGGCCAGAAACTGCTTTCTTTTCTGAAACTGTCGATGACCCAAAACTTCTTAGCTCTCTAGACCTCATTCTCAATGACAAGACAATCACGACGTCTAAATGCCATTATCTGTTGTAACTCATCTGAGCTCACCCTATTACTGTCCCCAATCAGCGTCTGATATGTGCAAACATTAGCCAGCTGGCCCGAGGAATTGACTCATCCGATGACCCAAAACCTCAGCAAACAGGTCATTCCGATCATTCGGCCTAATGCAGTGAAGGAAATGTCCCTGTTTCTAGGAACGCCTATAACCATCTTCCAGGAAAGGAGCTGTGGCTTCGATTGAATCCGGGGTTCAGAAGGGGACACGAAGAATGCAAATAAAAGTGCACATCGTTGGAAAGCAGCAAGTGATCCTATAAGCTGATTTGATTTGCTTTCTCTATCAACCTAAATGGCCAGCAAAATCCATGGGTATAGCATTCCCTGGAAAATTGATTTTAGTCAGCATCTTGCCTATAGGGTTTAATACCGACTGTAAGGATGGCATCTGTCGTTTTCTTCTACGGTGAACGAAGATTGCACCGTGATCGGATTGGTTGCACAGCTTTGAATGTGCAGACGGCAATTCCCTGGCTGAGCAGTTTTACTCCAATAAGCAGCCATATACTCAATCACAGCGAAGACTATCTTCAACACACACCAAACACAACACTTCGCCTGTTGAGTCCTTCGATTTCGGGGGAATTGCTTTTTTTGAAGGTTTTGCAGAGCTGAAAAAGAAAAAGTGTAAGCTCAATTTTGGAGGGCAAATAAAAGATGCTTGGCAGTGTGAGTTAGTATGATGTCAGACAGTTTGGGAGGAAAACACTCTTGCTGTTTTGCTGTTGTGACAGATGACTTTGTTTGACAAGCCTCCGTTGATGCAGACTGATGCTTAATCTCAACCTCATTTATATCGGTCAGTGTTATACTGTAGCATCCAATTCAACTTTAACCAGAGTTAAAGTGATTTATAAAAATTAATCTGCTAAAATGTTTTTCTGCAATGAAGACTTAAGTTCGCAATGCATAACGTCAGTAGTGACAGTCTTCATTGTGATGTATATTCGAGTGAAACAGAAAAGATCGTTCAGCATGCATTTGGAAATCACAAAGGGACTTTAAATATCACATTTCCAGATAAACGAGTCGCACCTAACAATAAGTCACACAGGGACAAAATTGCATTGCTGAGAGGAAAAAAAAAACCCAGATAAGTTGCATTTTATTACCTCTCTTATTCGGCATGAATCTAAATGTGTGCGCTTTACACGTTTGTGTGCTTGATGGTAATTTCATTATACAAGTTGCTTTGTAATATTAGTTGCAGGATGTTTCAGATGATTAAAAAATGTCTTGCATTCCAGATATAAATTTTTAATTACCCTACAAGTTCAATTACGCCATCTAAATATAAGGGAAATAGTATAAATATGAGGTAAGATCAAATCACTAAACTTGGTTAAGGTATTTATCTATGGAAGGATGTTTCCACCACAGAATAAAAACAAAAAAATGTAATTGCACATTTTTTTCTCGTAATTGACTTTTTATCTCAGAATTGCGTGATATAAAGTCACAATTTTGTGTTATAAAGTCAGAATTGCATGATATAAAGTCGCAATTGCGTGAAATAAAGTCGCAATTGCGTGTTATAAAGTCAGAATTGTGTGTTATAAAGTCAGAATTGCGTGTTATAAAGTCAGAATTGTGTGTTATAAAGTCAGAATTGCGTGTTATAAAGTCAGAATTGCGAGTTTTTTATTTTTTACAGCTACAGGCTTTATTTTGCAGTGAAAAAAAAAAAACATTGTTGGTTCTCTCTTGTTTTTGCATGTTTTCATCATTTCTTTGTATGACAGTCTGGCCAAAAATGACATCATGTCATTGATTGCAAGTGCAACTATGTAATATCCTTACAAAATCTTTAACACATTTTTAATAACATTTGGATAAAGGGTAAAGAGGCCGGACATGACTTTTGGCCACTACTACTGTATGCAAGATGAATTAAACATGCATAACTAAGACCAGAAACATGTGGTCATGAGTGCAGTACTCTGGTTGACCCGACAGAAACACACTTTACACCAGGGGTGTCCAATCCTGCTCCTGGAGAGCCACTGTCCTGTAGAGTTCATCCCCAACCCCAGTTAATCACACCTGAACCAGTTAATCAAGGTCTTATTAGGCATGTTAAAGTGTTGGGGCAAGTTGGAGCCAAACTCTACAGGACAGTGGTCCTCCAGGAGCAGGATTGGACACCCCTGCTGTACACTTTACTGTAGCGCCCCTAGTGGCAATGCTGAGAATGCAGTGCATGCTTTTGTCAGAACATAATTCAGATGAGGATTCTTGCATAAAAGTATGGCTCAGGATTAAAGTCATGATGAAACAGAAGTAGTGACAAACATTGTGACATACATCTTAGTGTAACAGCTTTTCAAAAGAGAGAGAGAGAGAAAGAAATGCATGGCGGAGACTTGGGGTTCAATGCGTTGGTCGTTAAAGGGGTGGTATAATGCCCTTTTCACAAGATGTAAAATAAGTTTCTGATGTCCCCAGAGTGTGTATGTGAAGTTTCAGCTCAAAATACCACACAGATATTTTTATATAGCATGTTAAAATTGTCACTTTTTGAGGGTGAGCAAAAACACACCGTTTTGTGTCTGTTCCTTTAAATGCAAATGAGCTGCTGCTCCCGGCACAGGGGGCGGAGCTACAAGAGCTTGCACTCACACACACATGCACTGAAATTTTAAAAAACTTTTAGCCGTTTATGTTCAAACCGGATTCAGACAATGATGGAGAGACTCAAGAAGAAGTGACAACATGTAGAAGCAACAGGACATTTCTGAATGGTTAGTAGATGAATTTGTGTAGCTTATGTGTAGTTATCTTCTAGTCATTGATTAGCATATTCTGTCTTTATAATCTATAAATCGTGTTCAGGGGGCGTGGTTTATGTAAATTTTAGGGTTAGTGATGTCACTAACCCGGGAGGAATGTGGTGTAGTCTCTACCAGTCGTTTGTTGTAGTCCTTACAAAGAGATTTCTTTAAAAGCAAATATCTCCCTTTGCTTTGAACTTTGAGCGTCGTAACTTTGCAGATGTTGTTTATGCTCAAACAGTAACATTACACACTAATTAAAGTTAGAAAAGTGAAATCAGAATCAACCACCCCTTTAACTGGATTTTGAGATGTGGGCGTGGCTTTCAAAATTGATTGCATAGCTTATACTGGGGTTTTAATGTGGGTTTAAATGGACTATGACAGAAGTCTGTTGCTTTTACTGGAAGACCCAGTTATGACATTTTGATTAAAAATAACAAGGTCAAAAAACATATGCAGGTATGAATCATTCACACATATGCAATAACATGTATAGAAAATAGATAGGCTGAGTTTCTGATTCATGCAGACGTTAGATGTATGTTTGACTGCAGCTTAGAGATGCATTAGAAACGTGTTGCCAGATGTATGAGAAAACGGCTGGGAATATTCTGGGAAACTTCTTCTCTTATCTGTGTCCTAAGAGTTCCCCCTTAATCTTAAAATGACTGATGAGTTTCCTACTTACACAAAAATATAAAGGACAATGTATGAGCGTGTACGTGAGAGTGTGTGTAGCTGGATTGGAAAGGAGGGGGATCGTGATGAAAACAGGATCAAAACTGTCATATGAGAAGCTCTGCAAGTTCGCTTTTTATCCTTTTCAGACCTGTTTTCCGGTGGAGTGTTTTTAAGGAAATGGACTAATAATTTCAGAACTGAAGCCCAATATCCCTCCATTACAAAGAGACTCAATCAGGCAAGAATGATAAAAAAATATACATCATATATACGGCCTTGATTGCTATAAGGAATAAAGTTCATAACTTCTGACCATTGCAACAAAAGCATGTTAAAATATGCTCTCAAAACATTTAAAACAGGACCTATCATGTTTCTTTAGTGTGTAATGTTGCTGTATAAGCATGAAAAAGCTCTGCAAAGTTCCAGTTCTTCTCTATATCAGTGTCAGTGTTTCTGAACTCCCTGAAATGCCTCCATTGTAGTCTTGAGTTTATTCCGGGAACGAACACGTCACAATATTCCTCATTTAAATAATTAATGCGCAGAATAAAGGGGCGGGGCCTGGTTGAGTTAGTTAGTAGTGTGTTAAACTGGCGGTTATGGTAAGGGGCGGGACATTTCCCAAACACACTGAAAGCGCTCGACCAATCACAACACACTGCTCCAGCAGACCAATCAGAGCACAGTGTGCTTTTCAGAAGGAGGGGCTTCATAGAGACAGGAACTAAACAGAGCGTTACTGACAGACTGGGAAGAGAGGAGCCGCAACAATGGAGAATATGAGGAGAATAATCAACATTCAATCAGGAAAACCTGTTCTAGAGCCTGAAAACAACATCAAGATTCCTAGAAGTTAAAAATATGGCCTGTATAAAACTCCATCCACAATATTTTCCCTGTGAAAACTGGTTCATATCAAGTTCATATTTGATAGTTGCATCAAAAACAGGTTGTAAGATCTTAAAGCTATACGTTAAAGTGTGCTTTAGCAGCGAGACTCCTAAACAGAGGCCACAATGCGCCGTGGGCAGATTATGCAGGAATGCCAATGTTTGGCTCTCAAGTCAATGTAAACGCAGACCGAATCGCCACCTCTTCCATCAGGCATCATTTGAGGTTCAGAAGAACATGCATTGTGTCTGAAGAGCATTAGGTCTTTGTGTCTGTTCCTCTAATAGAGAGGAGGCTGCGACTACAAGGAGTCCTGGCTCGTCCCCGGGGTCGATGACATCAATATCATCCTCATAATCTCGCAGTGTTTTCAGAGCATGTTCCCAGTCGACTCGGCTGCGCTTTTCTCTCTTGTTAGTTTACCAATCGACAGATACCCGCTAGAGACCGTCTGCTATCGATTGAGAGCCTTTCGTCATTGTTGACGCTCCTGTTATTAGCAAGGTACAGACACACACACACACACACAGATGCACACACACACACACCGGCTTCAGCGTGAGAAGCAATTAGCTGAGGGAATGTGTGTTATGGAGCGGGTCCGATCCTGTCAGGTACACACCGGGCCAAAGCAGGACATTTATTACGTGAGTCACTCTCTAGACAACAGACTCTGGTTAATGGCATCTTGCCTTTCAAGACGTCATCGGTACGAGGGATGATGATGCGGAAAAGAAAGCCTTTGCAAATCTGCTCCGAAAGTAAATTTAATATCCTCATTACGTCTGTGACTCACGGCTTCTAATGTAATCTCTTTATATGCGGACAAAGGAGATATTTATATATATTCGCCCAAGAAATGAGTTAACATTTTTATTAGTCTTTTATTACGATATTCATTTATGATATTTCAATGCCTTTTTCACTGTCTGGCACAGTCTTCTCAGTTCTTAACCCTTCCAGAAAGACTAAGCCTTCTTGATGGAAATGAAAATCACTCCTGCCATCTACTGGTACATCAGGAGCAACAGAATACGTCACTTATTTACACTGCCAACATCAAGCAAGACAACAATATCTGAGGAATTCATGTTTATACCTTCCACATGCAGAACATTAAACCTCCAGCTGGAATTCGTAGTTATTTAGGGACCAAATTTCATATATGTGTGTATATATATATATATAATCTCAACTGCCTGATTGCTCGTTTCATCATAAAACTATATTTTCTCCTGCTCTAATCTGCTAAATGCAATTGTCTATAAGGCATGAAGATATTAATATATTATAAACTTTAACATCATGCTTTTCTGTAAAGCTGCTTTTAAAAAATTGTGAAAAGCAGTATATAAATAAATTTGAATTGAGTTGACAATGATATTCATGAACTTTAGTTAAAACGTGCTTTTTTTTATTTTTATTCGCTTATTCCTCTTCCCATTTGGCGGCTATGATGTCACTTGAGTATAACAAGTCATTTTTCAAGTCATATTAGAGTGATTTCTGAAGGATCATGTGACACTGAAGACTGGAGTAACGATGCTGAAAATTCAGCTTTGATCACAGGATATAAATTACATTTTAAAATACATTAAAAAGGCAACAGTCATTTTCAAATTGTAATAATATTTCACAATATTCCCGTTTTACTGTATTTTTGGCAGCTTTGGTGAGCATAATAGACTCCTTTCAAAAACATAAAAAATATCCAAACTTTTGAACGCTAGTCTAAAGAACTCAAAAATACACTTTGTGTGGAAACAATCTGGAAAACCCAATTCGGTTCAAATATGAGCCTTGATGTATAAGCATGAAAGCCTTCGTCAGGTATACAGGTATATATCCCTGAGTTATTTCTCTCTCTCTATATATAGTTATAGTTATGTATGTGTGTGACCTGTAAAGATCCTTTACAACAGGTTTGTCGTCTATCAAATGTGACCCTGGATCACGTCACCAGTCTCGAGTCGCACGGGTATATCTGTGGCAATATCCAACAATACATTGTATGGGTCAAAATTATAGATTTTTCTTTTATGCCAAAAATCATTAGGATGTTAAGTAAAGTTCATGTTCCATGAAGATATTTTGTAAATTTCTTACCGTAAATATATAAAACATGTATTTTTGTAAGTGAATGCAGCACAATCGTGAATATAAATGGACAACTTTAAAGGAGATTTTCTCAATGTTTCGATTTTTTTGCACCCTCAGATTCCAGATGTTCAATAGTTGTATCTCGACTAAATACTGTCCTATCCTAACAAACCATACATCAATGGAAAGCCTATTTATTCAGTTTTCACATGATGTATAAGTCTCAATTTCAAGAAATTGACCCTTGTGACTGGTTTATATATATATATATATATATATATATATACATCCCTAAGTTCTCTCTTTAGTGATGTTGTCCTGAAAGTGAAAGTAAAAGCCTTGATCATATATATATATATATATATATATATATATATATATATATTGTACTATCCCTGAGTTACCTCTTTGGTGATGTTGTCCTGCACCAGGCTGTAGAGCGGCACGACGCGGCTGACCTCCAGCAGGACTGGCGTGGGACTGGGCGTCTCGCGGGCCGATTGTCTGCACAGGTGACAGGCGTCCGGGCAGCTTCCCTTCTCCTGGCAGCGGATCTCCACGCCGGACACCAGGTCATCAGACAGAAGCTGGGTCTTCAGGAGACCCGACAGGTAGATGATGAACGGGACAGCTTTCAGATCGCGCCGGCCACCCTGATCCGTGACTTCTGGAGGAGAGAGACAGGAGGAGGTCACTGGTGCACCAGACGTATGGAGATTTGAGACTCTGGATCTGCACTGATGTCAATAGGAAAGAGCCTGTTAATCATAACAATCATAATCATAACACATCTTTCCCTCGCGGGTCAAAATGGCCCGAAACCCTAAAATTATACTTATTTTTTATTTAATTTTTTGTCCAGAAAGCTTATTTGATTTTATTTTAATAATACTTTTCTATTTTTTAATGCACTTATTCGGGAGATTTTTTTTTTATTTTTTTTTACCTTTAAATAACTAGATTTGATCAATAAATAATAAATAAATAGTAATTTAAGCACATTCCTCACATTCTTTAAACTTAAATTCAAAATAATTCACAATCTCATGCATAACCCTTTTAAGTCAGCTCAAAATATCTTACATTGGGAATCTTTGCCGACCTCTTGTGGAAATAAATCATATAACAAGATATTTCATAACTCTAGCCACTATTTATACATTTTACGTTAGACTTATTAAATATATATATATATATATATATATGTATTATTCATTACTAATTAGATATATTTTAAAAAAGTGAACACAATTTAAATGTGTCATAAGGCCTTGAATCATTTTTTTGAGTGCACTTGATGGTCTTATAGCTCTATATGGAGCAAATGAGCGGGTCCGCTGGATCCTAAAGTCAGTTCGCTTCAGTATGCTTCCAGATACACATGTAGACATTATACAATTAATTTTTGGTAAAGTTTTAGCATTTCTAGTTTGAATTTTGAGCATTTTTAGGGTTTTCTATGTGTACTGAAGCATTCCTCGCACTCCATTCATTCCTAAGGGGGTCAAATTGACCCGAGAGGAAAGGATTTGTTACTTTTTAAAATTTCAACCACAAAACTCCTCAAATCCATTTAATTTTTGTTTTGTGTGTATTCGTGATTCAAGTGCGACAAAAGTCCTATAGGGTCTACATGATGAACACTCATCTTTTCAAAAAAATGTGGGTCGAAATGACCAGAAGGATAAGCAAGACAGATGCATGAACAAATCTACTTCTTGGAAATATAATCTTGTATTTATGCTGGTTTTAAATGGTTTAAGATTCTAAAATTGTCAAGTGGAGTAAGTGTGACTTTCTCTAACAGCTTAAATGTATGTGAGCCCTTTTGAAAAAAGTTAAAAGAATACGTATTACAGAAATATTATTGTTTTAATAGATTAAAGTGCAAACTGAATGTAATGTTTTTAAACACTTAACGTGCATGTTAATTGAAATCAAATGAAAATGTATTGTATTTTACATTTTTGTTAAATGTATTTAACAAAATACATATATATACACATATATATTTAAGTATATATTTATATTTATATTTGGTTATATTAAGGTAACTGATATTATAACAATGCACTGAAAGCATATTTTAAAAATACATTATTTGATATCCTGAAGTTGTAATATATTTTAAGGATAATATATTCACAAATTCACTTCATTACTTTCAAAAAGTGTAAAATTGTATGACTATTTCATTAAATAAAGTGTATGCAGAGTACAAATGGCCACTCCTGTAATTGTGATTTCAGTCTCTGTTTAGTAAGTTTATACTGGCAGAGTATCATGATCGACTTCAAGGCCAAATTACTATATTTTTTTCATTTTTAATTGGTCTCACTCCCTCTTATCTCTCAGATCTTGTTCTTCTACACCGGCCAGTAAATAATTTGAGATTAGATGATAAACTATTGCTTTAACACATCATGGCTTTTAAGTGTGAAGGAGAAAACTACTGTAAATATTAGTATTTTATGTTGTTGTGTTTGTGTTGTCTTTGTTTGGTTGTACAGCACTTTGGGCTGCACTTGTGACAGTAGAAATGTGCAATATAAGAAAATACACCATACTAAACTATGATACAATCATGCACACAAATCTGTCTCCAAAAAAGTCTCTTGTTTTCGGCATCTCAGTACAATACTTCAGAGTATTCAACGGCTCTGATTTTGAGCACATAGTAATGAAAATCTACTCTTTTTAAGTACACTTAAGCCACTTTCATTTAATTAATGTTATATTTTCTGTAAATAAAATTTGAAGTACACTACAAGTGCACATTCAATACAAGTAAGCACACTTTTTTTTCACAAGGAAGTATACATCTATGATTATGTCCATTGTGGCAACCTATCCTGGACTAACCTGGCCATGTGAAAATGGTCAAATTAGCTGATATTTTTAAGAGACTGACTTTGCAACAAATCACAAGGGTCTACAGATGATATCTTTGTGACAGTAGAATGGCTTTAGGCATTATTTGTAGAACCCTTACTTATATTTGGCAGACAAACGTGTTTCAAATGCAAATCATTTGCAATTTTTGCATAAACAAACAGATCTGGTCCAGATCATCTGGACATTATGAATAAGCATAATGATACCATTTTATAGTAGGGTACCATACATAGGCTTGCATCAGAAATCTATCATGAAGGAAACTGTGATGAACTGTCTCTGCTAGTAGAAATGCACACGGGTTGATTTTCATGTTAGTTTGCAGTGTTCGTGCGCAGAACTCTTGGCAGACACAAAACAATGTGATTATGTGGGGAAAGATCTTAATTGAGTGCTGATACGTCCTTGAGATGGCTGAACAGATGTGCAGTTCTGAATAATAGCATCTGTTCTCTGCGCTCCACAGACGATTCCCCTGAACATTCCCGTCCACACTGTGCCTGGCAATGGAATGAGTCATTATGCTGGATTTTAGCATGACAGGCAAACACGAGGAGGAGGAGGAGGAGGAGGAGGAGGAGGAGGAGGAGGAGAAGGAGGAGGAGGAGGAGGAGGAGGAGGAGGAGGAAGAGGAGGTGGGAGCAGAGGAGGAGGAGGAGGAGGAGGAGGAATAGGAGGTGGAAGAGGAGGTGGGAGCAGAGGAGGAGGAGGAGGAGGAGGAGGAATAGGAGGTGGAGTAGGAGGAGGAGGAGGAAGATGAGGGTGAAGAGGAGGAGGAGGAAGAGGAGGATGAAGTGGAGGTGGAAGAGGAGGAGGAGGAATAGGAGGTGGATTAGGTATAGGAGGAAGAGGAGGATGAGAAGGAGGAGGAAGTGGAGAAGGAGGAATAGGAGCTGGATTAGGAGGAGGAGGAGGAAGAAGATGTTGAAGTGGGGGTGGAAGAGGAGGAGGACAAATAGGAGGTGGAAGAGGAGGAGGATGAGGAAGAGGAAGAGGAGGTGGAGTAGGAGGAGGAGGAAGAGGATGATGAAGTGGAGGTGGAAGAGGATGAGGAGAAGGAGGATGTGGAGGTGGAGTAGGTATAGGAGGTGGATGAGGAAGATGAGGATGAGAAGGAGGAGGAAGTGGAGAAGGAGGAATAGGAGGTGGATTAGGTATAGGAGGAAGAGGAGGATGAGGAGGAGGAAGTGGAGAAGGAGGAATAGGAGCTGGATTAGGAGGAGGAGGAGGAAGAAGATGTTGAAGTGGGGGTGGAAGAGGAGGAGGACAAATAGGAGGTGGAAGAGGAGGTGGGAGCAGAGGAGGAGGAGGAATAGGAGGTGGAGTAGGAGGAGGAGGATGAAGAGGAGGGTGAAGAGGAGGTGGAAGTAGAGGAGGAGGAGGAGGACGAGGAGGAGGAGGAAGAGGAGGTTGGAGTAGAAGGAGGAGGAAGAGGAGGATGAAGTGGAGGTGGAAGAGGAGGAGGAGGAAGAGGAGGTGGAAGAGGAGGATGAGGAAGAGGAATAGAAGGTGGAGTAGGAGGAAGAGGATGATGAAGTGGAGGTGGAAGAGGATGAGGAGAAGGAGGATGTGGAGGTGGAGTAGGTATAGGAGGTGGAGGAGGAAGATGAGGATGAGAAGGAGGAGGAAGTGGAGAAGGAGGAATAGGAGGTGGAGTAGGTATAGGAGGTGGAGGAGGAAGAGGAGGATGAGAAGAAGGAGGAAGTGGAGAAGGAGGAATAGGAGCTGGATTAGGAGGAGGAGGAAGAGGATGATGAAGTGGGGGTGGAAGAGGAGGAGGAAGAGGAGGACAAATAGGAGGTGGAGAAGGAGGAGGAAAATGAAGAGGAGGAGGAGGTAGAGAGGAGGGGGATGATAAGGAGGAATAGTAGGTGGAATAAGAGGAGGAGGAAGAGGAGGATGATGAACAGGAATAGGAGGATGATGATGGGGAGAGGAGGAGGGGGAAGAGAAGGAGGAGGAAGAGGAGGTGAGGGTGGAGTAGGAGTCAAGTCAAGTCAAGTCAAGTATATTTGTATAGCGCTTTTCACAATACAGATTGTATCAAAGCAGCTTCACAGTATTAAATTAAAATAATACAACAAGGTTTGTTTCTAGTGGAATTTATTGATTGATCAAATTAAAATTAAATATGCCCAAAATATCCCCAACTGAGCAAGCCAAAGGAAACAGTGGCAAGGAACCGAAAATCTCCATCAAGTGACCTAATGGTGACCTGAAACTCCATCAGGTGACCTAATGGAGAAAAAATTAAAAAAAACCTTGGGAGAACCCAGGCTCAGTCGGGGGCCAGTTCTCCTCTGGCGTTTATGAACTAGAGACTGGATTTAACTGTAAGATTAAAAATATTATATGAATGCTTGGCTGAAGAGATGCGTCTTTAATCTAGTTTTAAACTGGGAGAGCTAACTTTTCTGCATCAGAAACTGATAGCATGTTACGTAGCTTAGAAATGTTTCTAAGGTGGAAAAAGGCTGTTTTTGTAACATATGAAATATGATTTTCAAAAAACAGGTTGCAATCTAGTATAACACCCAGGTCTTTTACTGTAGAGGATGAAGTAACAGGACATCCTACTATGTTAAAGTTGTATTGTGAGAGGTTTTGTGGGTGGTTTTTTGAACCGATAAGTAATACCTCTGTCTTGTCTGGATTTAATAAAAGAAAATTACACGTCATCCAATCTTTTATATCTTTAACACACTCTGTCAATTTGGATAATTTAGCGTTTTCATCCGGCCATGATGAAATATATATTTGAGTGTCATCAGCATAACAATGGAAACTAATTCCATGTTTCCTTATAATATTTCCAAGTGGCATCATATATATTGAGAATAATAAAGGGCCCAACACAGATCCTTGCGGCACTCCATAGTTTACTGGAGTTATGATCGATTTTTCTCCATTTAAATAGACAAAATGGTATCGGTCAGATAAGTATGATCTGAACCAGCTTAATGCTTGGCCTTGAACACCAGTATAATTTTGTAGTCGATCTAAGAGTATTGTGTGATCTATAGTATCGAACGCAGCACTAAGATCAAGTAAAACTAGTATTGAGATACAGCCTTGGTCAGAAGCTAAGAGTAAATCATTTGTGATTTTAACGAGCGCGTTAAATGTGGAGGTGGAGAAGGAGGTGGAGAAGGAGGAGGAGGAAGAGGAGAAGGAAGAGGAGGTGGAAGAGGAGGATGAGAAGGAGGAGGAATTGGAGAAGGAGGAATAGGAGGTGGAGGAGGAGGAAGAGGCGGAGGAAGGGGAGGAAGGGGAGGTGGAAGAGGAGGATAAGAAGGAGGAGGAAGTGGAGAAGGAGGAGGAGGAGGAGGAGGAGGAGGATGAAGTGGAGGTGGAGGAGGACAAATAGGAGGTGGTGAAGGAGGAGGAGGAAGAGGAGAAGGAAGAGGAGGTGGAAGAGGAGGATGAGAAGGAGGAGGAATTGGAGAAGGAGGAATAGGAGGTGGAGGAGGAGGAAGAGGCGGAGGAAGGGGAGGTGGAAGAGGAGGATAAGAAGGAGGAGGAAGTGGAGTAGGAGGAGGAGGAGGAGGAGGAGGAGGAGGAGGAGGAGGAGGAGGAGGATGAAGTGGAGGTGGAGGAGGACAAATAGGAGGTGGAGAAGGAGGAGGAGGAAGAGGAGGAAAAAGAGGAGGAGGAGGTAGAGAGGAGGAGGACAATAGGAGGAATAGGAGGTGGAGTAAGAGGAGGAGGAAGAGGAGGATGATGAGGGGGAAGAGGAGGAGGAGGAAGAGAAGGAGGAAGTGGAGGTGAAGAAGGAGGAATAGGAGATGGAGTAGGAGGAGGAGGAAGAGTAGGATGAAGAGGAGGGGGAGGAGGATGAGAAGTAGGAGGAGCAGAGGAGAAAGAGGAATATGAAGAGGAAGATGAGGAAAAGGAGGGGGAGGATGAAGAGGTGTGGCGGGACAGAAAGCAGTCTGAGGCTGTTGTGTCTGCAACCACACAGAGAAGAGTGGATCCAGAGCCTCAGTGTTTGAGCACACAGAGAAACTCCAGGCTGGAGTGATTGCTAACAGCCTACAGTAGGTCTGTGCTTTTTAAATGATGCATTTCTTGCAAAACACTTAATCATATTGAGATGAAGCAGCGCATTTCGAAGTGTCTCTCCACCGAAAATAAAACATCTGGCTGTACAAACATGTGTGTTCTCCCTCTTTGCTTGTGTGACCTTAACCATTTTTTTAAAACTATGCCATCTGCCTTGAGCCGACACTAGGGAAACAGAGTTTGAGTTTCAACAGACAACCGAGTTGAAAAGAGACAGCGATACAAACACTGATCTATATAATGACATATGTCAATTCTATATAGATCAGTGGATACAACACTGGGTTGCAGAGCATTCTTTACTGACAGAATGAACTACATATCCCATCATGCATTGAGAACGATGTAATCAAATGTTGACTGGCATTTTGTTGACTTTATTATAAAATATAAAATATTTAATTTATCAAACTACTTAGCTAGCCTATGTATTTACTTATTCGTTTATGCATTATTGTTTGGTCACCATCACTTAAAGGGATAGTTCACCAAAAAAAAAAAAGTAAAAATCTGTCATCTCTTAGCCTACTCACCCTCATGTTGTTCCAAACCTGTATGAGTTTCTTTCTTCTGCTGAACACAAAATAAGATATTTTGAAGATTGTCTATTTAACTGTATACAAATTCAGACAATTTTGTAAAGTCATTGTTTAATCATTGAGGTTTCTTCTCAATATTTTCTTCCATTTTGTAATGTGACCACTTTTGCAACATTTTTTTTTTAAATAATTTCTTGATAATCTGCATGTCATCCTCTACCATTCAAATACTAATAATTTAATATAAATTACAATATAACCATTACTCTTTGCTATTGAGGTAATTCGATGTAGTATTATGTGCGTTTAACAGAATGACACTTTCAGACAGAGATTTGCTGCCATCTAGCGGTAAATTAATACACTGCAGTTACATTTTATATTAAAATAGTGGGGGAAATGATCATACAAGTTCTTTTCCTTTTTTCATGCATCTATAGAAAATTGTAATGAAGCATAATTTAAATATTTTATGACACATCTGAATATATATTAGTATTTTCATATTATGTCTGTGTAATCTTTAACGATAACAGCGGTCATTCTCTGATCAATTGTTGTAATATAATATAATATAATATAATATAATATAATATAATATAATATAATAATATCTTCGTTCAATATTTTATAAACGCAATTCAGCTTTACTTTATAGCAGCACTCTGAATATTTCTGAAGCATTTTTCTGACTGTTTTTAATTTAATTTAATGTAATGAATTTAATTTAACACTTAGATTTTTATATTCTCAATAATATAATTATTATTCGCTGGTTTTCTTCTTCTTCCTCCTCTCTTTTTTCTTTTTCTTTTTTCTTTCGGATCCACCCATGTGTTTCCAGCAGCAGTCCTTACTTTTAATAAACTTTGCGCATCACGCATGACAACAGCAGCCTCTCACCTGATTGGCTCTTTCGCACATCACGCTTCCGCGGCAGCCAACGAAATCTCACTGGGGGCGGGACTTACACAAAGAATCAACCTCCGTTATGACGTCACCTCCGCAGTGTCGCGCGCACTCGCTGACATGAGAGACGCGCGCGTCGTCACATCAAGCAAAAGCTACTGTTGAACTAAAGGTAGGAGATCATGTAACAATCAACAGTTAAACCCGCATGAATGTTTTTCGCATGCTTTTATGACTGCGCTTTCATTTTGGTGTGCATGCACGCAGAAGACAGTAATGACGATACTCAGATCGCAGTGTTTTGAAGCTTGGGCCTGTCAATCAGATGATTAGACATATATATAACTACATATAACCTGCATAAGTGTGACTATATATGCATGCATTACACTAGTACAAGAAATGACAGTGCGTGGTCCAGAAACATGATGGTGATTTTACAGCTAGCCATTTTGCCACCAAAATAAACAAGACAGGCTGTTGCTGCTGAGTTGTTTTTAAAAAGTAAAATTGCATTAAGTTAATATAAGCCCTAGCATTTGAAAATGGATTGTATTATTATTATTTTTTGTGGAATAATATGATCATGTTGAGGTGCAAATGCATCAGTAGGTGTGGTAGGACAGCCAGTAATACAGAAACAACATCAGTGCATGTCATCATCAGACTGTTTTTGTAATGACGTGACATTTTCTCATGGTTTCCTTCCCATCCCATCCATTGCTCTGGACTCTAATAACGTCATTGTTAATGGATAATTATGGAAGCTTGTTTCTGCCACAGAATAAAACATCTGAAAAGATAATTGCAACTTTTTATCTCACAACTGCGAGTTTACATCGTATAAAGTACAAGATATAAAGTCGCAATTGTGTGATTTAAAGATATCATTTTTTGATATAAAGTTGCAATTGTGTGATTTAAAGATATCATTTTTTGATATAAAGTTGCAATTGTATGTTATAAAGTCAGAATTGCGAGATATAAAGTCAGAATTGCGAGATATAAAGTTAAAATTGCGAGATATAGACTCAGAATTGTGAGAGATAAAGTCAGAATTGCGAGATATAAAGTCAGAATTGTGAGATATAAAGTCAGAATTGCGAGATATAAAGTTAAAATTGCGAGATATAGACTCAGAATTGCGAGATATAAAGTCAGAATTGCGGGATATAAAGTCAGAATTGCGGGATATAAAGTCAGAATTGCGGGATATAAAGTCAGAATTGCGGGATATAAAGTCAGAATTGCGAGATATAAAGTCAGAATTGCGGGATATAAAGTCAGAATTGCGAGATATAAAGTCAGAATTGCGGGATATAAAGTTAGAATTGCGGGATATAAAGTCAGAATTGCGAGATATAAAGTCAGAATTGCGAAATATAAAGTCAGAATTGCGAGATATAAAGTCAGAATTGCGGGATATAAAGTCAGAATTGCGAGATATAAAGTCAGAATTGCGGGATATAAAGTTAGAATTGCGAGATATAAAGTCAGAACGCTCGCGGGTGAAAACGTAAAAATATTTTATCAGATGTGCCTTTCATTTAGACGGTGACGGCGTTTTTGGGGCTTAAAAACGCAAAAAAGTGAAACCACCCTCCATAGTGGAAATCTTAAAAACGCTCCACCATCGCGTTCCCGTCTAAACGGTAAAAACGCAAAAGTCTGCTAGACAGTGAAGGCACCGATCAGTACTTCACATTGCCATCTAGCCGCCTGGAGAGCACACTACATTGAATTTCACACACTTTTGCGTCACCATATGCACGCAGATTTCCCCCACATAACGCTCGTCTAAACGCAGAATAAAAAGTGATCACTTTTGCGTTTTCTCTTCAGATCGTTTCTGTGTAAACGTAGCCAAAGTCAGAATTGCGAGATATAAAGTTAGAATTGCGAGATATAAAGTCAGATTTGCAAGATATAAAGTCAGAATTGCGAGATATAAAGTCAGAATTGCAAGATATAAAGTCACAACTGCGAGTTATAAAGTCAGAATTGCGAGATTAAACGTCGCAATTACCTTTTTTGTTTTTCATTCTGTGGCAGAAACAAGTGTCCATATAGTAATTATTATGTATTTATGTATAGTGTATTTCTTATACTTTGAGCAAGTATGCATACATCAAATTTTCCATAGTTAAATTGCTTCATATATACTATCATTATATCATCCTTGGTATCTGCCAATAAAAAAAAATAAAAAAAATAAATAAATAAATATATATATATATATATATATATATATATATATATATATATATATATAATTTACATTCAGTTTTGTCAAATGTTGGCTTTAAGTCCACACTGTGTATGAAAAATAGCAGTGGACTCAGTGTTTTGTTTTTGAAACGCTGTCAAGAATATCATTATTATTACTATACTTATATTTTACATAACAAATGTAGTATGTCTAACTTTCCTCACCTGGCATCTCTATTTAAATCTGCACCTCGTTATGACTCAGGTGACATGCTTTTAACTCTCTCCCTACTAGCATTTTTTATAAAAAGTTACCATCCACCGCCAGCAATTTTGATCATTTTCACAAAAGTTTCATGTAGGGATGCACCGATACTGCCATTCTTTGCCGGATCGGGTATCGGTTAAACGAGGCCGATCCAAATCCGATACTGTGCGTATAGCCTACTATTCTGTGTTATTGTTAAGCCCCACAAAAGGCACACAAACATTATAAAGCACCATAAAGTTTTCATGCACTATATTATAAGCATTCAGAAGCCATTCTATAGTATAATGTGAGGTAGAAATTAATATTTAAGTCGTTAAATTCAAGTTCACATAAACTCTACCCTCCGCTTAATCATGTTACTCTATGCAGGGTGTCTGTTCTCCATCACAACAATGGAGTAGAGAGCACTATTGTTGTTCTTCACGCGCACAGTAACTGAAATTTAAAACTTTTAAAAGAAAAGTCTGAATAAACTATTGTCTTAATTTTAATAGTATATATAGCCAACATTTTTTTTATCTTTTTGATTTTTTTTATCGTGTTTTTCATGAATGTATTGCACAACAATACAAAGAGCAATGTGTAACGTTTTACCAATATTAGTACTACACTTATTGTCTCGTATTTGTTCCCCACTAAATAATGTTTTTTTTCACTAAATGTTCAGATTTTATAAAATTATTGTGCACTCGTGATTTTTTCTAGAGATAATTCTAGTCTAATCTAGTTTATAATAGCATTTTTGTCATAGATTATGATCATATTTTTTTTTATTTGTTGTTTTTCTTTAGTTAGTACACACAGAGTTATAGAAATTCTAGCCTACTTGATAAAAAAAAAAAAAAACTGCGCTGGTATCGGATCGGTATCGGTATTGGTCAATACTCAGAATTTTTGGGATCAGATCGGTTTTGAAAAAATGGTATCGGTGCATCCCTAGTTTCATGGCCCCCTCCATATTTTGTTCTATGAATATTTAAATATGAAATATTTCAAAAGAAAGAACAGACTCTGCTTAAAAAACAAAACAAATTTGGCTTGTTATCTGAAAACACCATATTATCAGTCCCAGGCATGTTCTGAGAATGTGTAAAAATACAGTGTTGTTGCACATTCACTTTAAAGCAATTTCATGCAGACTACAAATGTAATCGCAGCCTTATAAGGATTAATAGTTGCACTAGGCCATAGCCTATGACAAATACGACCAATAACTTAAAGGATTAGTTCACTTTCAAAAATTTTTTTGCTGATAATTTACTCACCCCGATGTCATCCAAGATATCCATGTCTTTCTTTCTTCAGTGGAAAAGAAATTAAGGTTTTTGAGGAAAACATTCCAGGATTTTTCTACTCAGAATGGACTTCAATGGCAACCAACTATACCAATGTTCAAAGAAGGTTCAAATGTCCGTCTCAATGCAGCTTCAAAGTCTCGACACGATCCCAGTCGAGAAATAATGGTCTTATCTAGCGAAACGATCGGTCATTTTCTTAAAAAAAAAAAAAAATCAATTTTTTTCAACGAATGACCGATCGTTTCGCTAGATAAGACCCTTATTTCTCAACTGGTATCGTGTAGAGACTTTGAAGCTGCTTTGAACATTGGTATAGTTGGTTGCCTTTGAAGTCCTTTCTGAGTAGAACAATCCTGGAATGTTTTCCTCAAAAACCTTAATTTCTTTTCGACTGAAGAAAGAAAGACATGGATATCTTGGATGACATCGGGGTGAGTAAATTATCAGCAAAAATTTTTTAGAAAGTGAACTAACCCTTTAAGTAAAATCACAATTCTTCTTTTTGCAACTTTTTATTATAACTGAACATAATGCACATCAAACACAAAGACATGACTTTTTTCCTCCCCTGTAGACACCCTGTAGGCACTAGAAGGCATCATGGCCACACCAACGTCCCTAGATCCAGATTTGTTCCGGGAGGTGCTGGAATGCCCCATTTGCCTGGAAACCTACAACCAGGATCAGCTTCGACCCAAGCTCCTGCAGTGCGGTCACTCTGTGTGTCGCCAGTGCCTTGAGAAACTCCTCGCCAGCACGATAAACGGTGTGCGCTGCCCATTTTGCAGCAAGGTGTCTCGAATGAGCAGTATTTCCCAGCTGGCTGACAATCTCACCGTGTTGAAGATCATTGACTGTGCGAGTTCTTGTGTCTCCACCATGGGCCTCATGTGCAAGTCTTGTAAAAACCGACTTCCCCGTCAGTACTGCCGTAACTGCAGCGTTGCGTTGTGCGATATTTGTAAAAACGAGGGGCATCAGCGCCAAGGCCACATCGTACAGGCCATTCGCGTGGCTGCCGAACAGTGCCGGAAAGACATCAGCGGGAAGCTTTCTAACTTGCGGGAGGCAATGGGCAATATTCAGAAGAAGAAGGCAGCTATCGACAATGTGACAAAATCACTCCGACTGAAGTACAAGGCTGTACAGCAAGAGTATGCCAAGGCTGAGTTGCGGATCCAAGAGGAACTTGGCCGCTCCCGTCGTGCCTTTGCCACGTCCTTAGCCGAAATAGAGAAGCTGAATGCCCAGATATTGGAAGAGCAGACATACCTGCTCAATATTGCTGAAGTGCAGGTGGTGTCAAGGTGTGACTACCTAACCATGAGGATCAAGCAGACTGATATTGCTCTACTGGAGGAAGGGAGTAACAATGAAGAAGAGGAGTTGGACATAAAAACCAATCTTCCTGTCGTTCTGAAACTACAAGAGCCTGAACTGGTTAAAATGGAGTTTGCAAAACCCATAGACATGGGGCAACTGACCACAAAACCCTGCACTGTCAATGCCGAAGAGGAAGATGGACTTGATTTCGCCGCTGCCGACCCTTTGGACATGTATCGTGATATTGACATGGCGACAACAGTTGAAGATACTGTTTGCGCTTCTCCCGGTAGCTTCAAGTCCAAGTCTGTAGATGGAGGAGGACCATCTACAGGGGCTTCTGGTGGGCAACTTTGTCAGTTCGTGAAAAAGATGGGGTGTAAGGGCAATCTGCCAGGCATGTTCAACTTGCCGGTAAGCATTTGTGTTACACCGCTGGGTGAGGTTCTCGTGGCCGACCGAGGGAATTACCGCATCCAGATCTTCAATCGCAAGGGCTTCCAAAAGGAGATACGGCGCAACCCGAGCAGCATCGACAACTTCGTTTTGAGCTTCCTCGGTGCTGACCTTCCCAACCTCATCCCTCTCTCAATTGCAATCAATGCTCAGGGACTCATCGGTGTCACTGATAACTATGACAACTCTGTGAAGGTTTACACCACCGATGGCCACTGCGTCGCCTGCCACAAGAACCAGCTCATTAAGCCATGGGGAATCGCGGCTATGCCTTCAGGGCAGTTTGTCGTGTCCGATGTCGAGGGTGGGAAGCTGTGGTGCCTGGCCGTGGATCGCAATGTAGGGGTAGTGAACTATAACCGATTATGCTCGGCCGTCAGACCCAAATTTGTAACTTGCGACTCCTCAGGTACAGTCTACTTTACGCAGGGCTTGGGTCTAAACATCGAGAATAGACACAATGAACACCACCTCGAAGGGGGGTTTTCCATCGGCTCGGTGGGAATGGATGGGCAGCTGGGAAAGCAACTCAGCCACTTCTTCTCAGAGAATGAGGACTTCCGTTGCATCACCGGGATGTGTGTGGACTCCAACGGGGACTTGATCGTGACGGACAGTGGGCGTAAGGAGATACTGCAGTTCCCTAAAGAAGGTGGTTACAACATTCTCATTCAGGAGGGCCTTACTTGCCCTGTAGGTGTAGCTGTTACCCAGAAGGGACAACTCCTTGTCTTGGATTGCTGGGACCACTGTGTGAAGGTTTACACGTACTTGCAAAGGAGACGTTCCTCTACGTGTTAAGACTGCTGTGGACACTTTATAATATTAGTCACTTTAATTCAATGGCTTTGTTACAAATGCGTTTGCTTTCTGGACCTGTGACTTGCAGCGGCTGGGATCAAGCAGCTACGCCACAACCATTCACCACTGCCATGGAGCAATTGGATTATGGCTTATGGGTATTATTATGGATGATTTAGGCAAATGGATTTTGAAATATAGCACAACTGATGGCAATAACTGAAAATGTTGTTCTTTATGCGTGGATAAATTCTCATAAGTTTGGTCTTTCTGTGTGTGTGCTGCTGTACTAGCATTAAGATGGTGAGTTAATGACAAAGTAATTTTTTACAAGTGATATTATAGGAATATTCCAGGTTCAGTAGAAGTTAGGCTCAATCAACAGCATTTGTGACATAATGTTGATAATCATAGAAAAAGTCCTCATTTTCTTTAAAAAAATGAAGATTATGGTGAAACAATTACTATGTAAATGGAGTCATGTTTGGAGGATTTAAAAGCAGACGTGTGAAACTTAAGAATTTATAAAACCACTCACAGAACACTAATTTTATGGTACAATTTGTAGATTATTTCAGTTGTAAAGTTGTTCTCTGCATTTATTTTTTAATGGTAGATTTAAAAATTGTTTTGTTCAACACCACAGTCTTGTTAACACTTATTTTACATGTTGTTGCTTTACGTTTGAAACTGAGTTTTAACATTTATGGATTGGCTACATCCACCTTCATTGCAAATGCCTCACTGAAACATAAATATACAGCATATTGTATATAAGGGAATCAACATTATGCCACAAGTGCTATGATTGATCTTAACTCGTGCTGTAACTGTACCAAGAATATTACTAATGGGAAGGTGCTTCATTTGATTTGGAAAATGTGACTCAAAACGTACTGACTCAAAACGCTGCTGTGAGTGTCATGTTCGTGTGTAATCGCTGTAATGAGTTCCTATAATGCCCTCTCTATTAAAGTGCCCCCTCATAACTGAACGACTTTCTGATTTCTGTGACAGTATGAAGTTTCTACTTATTAAAATACAGTTAAACTAAAGAACAGTATGCTTGAAAAATGTTTAAGTTATTGTTACTACAAAGGTTGTATATTATAGTTATTCATTTATTGTGAACTGGTCTGTAGTGTAACCCAGTTTGTACAAGCATTGCTATGTTGCAGGAACCAAAGGCCTGTCAAATTCAGGAGATATGCACAAGCCTATCATGAGAGTAACTGCAATAGATCAACTGAAGTAGGGAAATGACTCAGCAATTTACAACATAATATGAAATGATAATTTGCTTTAAAGTGTCCTTGTATCTGAGAGGTGGATCTTAAAACTATCCTTCTTGAAAGCTTTAGACAGCGCTGAGCTTGTTGTCTTAAAATCTTGGTTATGCTATTAGTAATGTTTAGTTTTCATTTGGGTCTGAATGATCAAACGTGTGCTTGAGCAGATTAAGGCTACATGAAACAATCACATTTAGATTAGGATGGAAACCCATTATCACAATTTAGAACACAATGCAAGTATGCGTTGCATTCTCTATGCTGGTAGACATTAATGCAAACGTCTTGTTTTATGTCCGTTTTCTCTTTACTCTAGGTCAACTACTGTCATCAGCAGTTTCGCTAAGTTGAATATATAGCATATCCAGTTAAATGGCACAGACGTTTACAGGTACCTAATATTACCTTCTTGAGGTTGCTTATTGCCAAACAACGCTAGTATATTGAACCGGACCACGGTATGTTGGCCATGCATTTGCGTAATGTTTCTGGCCTTATTAATTCTAAATCGCTTTGGTTTTAATTTAATAAACGTGCATTTCCAACAAAAGCAGACAACCTGCATTGGCCTTAAATGCACAGGAGATCCAGACATACTAGTCTGCCGTGTCATTAGAAAAGAGTGTGTCTCTTTAGAAATGAAACATGGTTTTCATTGAATTGCCTGGCCATGTTAGAAGTAGAATACAGGTTTATAAAGACCACTTTAATTTTTGCCTTCATGCAACTGTGATTCAGGTAGAATTAAACTGTTAAATTCATCTAGCATTAATCCTAAAATAATAACAAATCACCAATTCTGTTGAAACGCAAGAGTAAAGACACAATGAAAATGGAAATAATGTAACAAACACCTTGTATTCTCCTCTTTCTGCCAGTATGTTCTTGTTTTGGCTGCTTTCCCTGCTCTTATGGCCTTATAAATATGGTCTTGTGTTAGGAATTGTGCTCATCCTTTTAATGGCTTTCACTTAATATAATATGTCATGATATATGTAATAAAATGTCAATTAGTAATAATTTCCTTGCTATAGTCATATTGACCAATTGGTTTATTTCTTAGTATCAAGCATTAATACATGGAGCTTTTCCAATAAATTGGAGTACGCAATCTTTAACAAACAAGATACGGTAATCAAATTTGCACAATAAAAAAGAAGAGCTAAATAGCAATTATCACTATTAAAAAATCTGTTAAGCATCATTATCTTAGATGTATAAAGCAATATATGAAGAATGGGGCCCAGGGATTTTGTTACTTATTTTTACTTTTAGTAAACAAACTAACCTAAATCCACAATGCAATAAATAGTTTTTGTCATTCTGTACATGTATAATAGAAGACCATCATGAGTGAGGGTTTTTTTTTTTTTTTTTTCTTGTTGGTTGTCAAAGCATAATGTGCAACAAATCATAAACAAGTGACATACGACAGGTATAGTCATATGTAAATCGCCCTTTTCTGGGTGTTTAACATTACCCATCATGATTAAGGTCATATCAGTAAGGCCTAAACAATGAGTATTTTCTCAAACTGTTGCGCTTTTGTCAGAGTTTATGGCAGGAGATTCTGAATGGACATATTGCTTTCATAATTCATCTAAACATAATCATGTTCAAGCATTGATGTTGGAGTCAGTGAAATTTGTGTTTGTAATGTTCATGACCAATTGTGTGCAATAAAAGAAACATGTGAGATTGTATGTTTTTTATTTATTTATTTTTTACTTCTACTGTATTAAAGATCTTTGCCTTCATTTTACTGAAAAAATAAGCCATTACCAGGTCAACTGTTGGACACTTTTAATCATGTTTAAAAGCAAACAAATGCATTTTAAACGATTCTGTGGAAAACAGTGTTGGGAAAATAGGTTAAGAAACAATATTTCTAAAGTTATTTAAAATGTCCCAGCTGTCACACGTCTACAATTGCACCATCTGAAGATGATCTGTACATCTGACATCAAAGCATCAGAGGCATGTAATGAAGAGAAAAACTGCTCACAAACGCTAGCAGCTGTTATGTGTATCATCAAAACAGTAGGTTTGGGTAAGCACACATGAATAAGATTTCACAGGAATGGTGTCCCTGCTTGAAAATCCCTGGCCTAGTTCATACCACTAGATTTAAGACGTTGCCACACTCAAAGACTCACTGCACAACTAATCACAGACTAGGTGTTCAAAAGATGCATCCGAAAACAATTAAAGCTACAGTATGGAGGATTTGGCCTCTAGTGGCTGTGAAAAGCAAAGACATAACAAAAAATAAATAAGATATCCATAAATAATGTCTCGCACATTGACTGTCTTCCACTGTTGGTTTGACTCATTGGAAAAAAAAAAAAACCTTCACACTAATGATTTCTATTTTTGGGGGTTGGTTTTAAATCCTATTTAGTCTCTTGAGTTGTCATGATCTCCGAAAAGCCGATCCGATGTTAAAACTCTTGTCTGAAAAAGATTTTTTTAAAAGGTACACTATATGTAACTTTTTTTTTCTTTTTTTTTTTTGTAGTTGCAGTTCAAAGTTAACTAAATCTAAATTATGAGCCAATACATCATCAACCCTTCTTCCAAAACATGTTTTTGTCTTACCATGATTCACTGTGGTAATCCTATAAGTGTTTATATTTTAGACCAGGCGGATTGGTTTATTCTCGTCATATCCATTAATAGAGAAGAGTTATTTTGCTTTGTCGTGTATCTGGTGTGGGAGTGGCAGAGGTTAGTTGTCACAACAAGCAAGAAACGTTGACATGGAGCCACTAAATTACCTGTTTTAAACTAAATCCAAACAGAGGAGAGTCTGCTGGTAAAACAGAACGCGACAAAGCTTGTAATAAAACCAGCATCAACGTTGCCTTGGCTTTTTTAGAGATTGTGAGAACTGAGGGATTTGAAATGTTGTAAAAGCGATGCTTGTTTAATTGAACAAATGAATTGCCACATTTAGATCTCTAACTGAGTTCACTGTAAAGCATTTATTGTGAAGGGTAATATTCATCTGCAAAATTCACGCAGACCGAAGCACAACCAAAACAATGTTCTTCTGCAAAATGCATGCAGGTGTTTTTTTTTTTTTTTGCCACTATATGGGTTATTTGTCAGATGCCTTTTTGAGTTAGCCTATCCATTGAAGTAATTATTATATAAGCAAATCAGGGTAAAGCAAGGAGACATACTATTTTTAACCAAGCAATCTTCAGTACTGCAGCCTTAAATAACCAATAGTGTTGGCTAGCCCTGGTTTATTGCCTCTGTATCGACCTGTAGGCTGTCTGAATTTGTATTTGCTGTCTCAGAGGTGGGTGTTGACTCAGAGGTCATATATGCTGAATGAACATGAACTCATTTTGCACATGTCCAGAATCCACTAGGGTAATATCTGGCGTTCAACACAGAGCAGGGTCCGGTTGCATAAGCCGTACGTAAGTTGCAACTTAGCCAAGTTTAAGCACTAAGTTGCAACTTATGCACAACTAAATATTTTTTAATTGCACCATTAAATGCAACTCTAACCTAAATATTTAGAGAAGCCACCGAATAGGAGTAACAGTTGTAATAATATAGCAGACTGACTGAATTGCATCAATAAGCTCTTGTTCAACACGACAGAATTCAATCCTTTAGACATATATGATAATGTTGACATTTACAATCATTTACATTTTAAAAGAGATTACTTAACAGCGAGCTTGTTAAACTATTGCACTCTTACACATTGTAATACGGTATCAGTCGAATTACCTATTGTTCTTTTTGAAGGTATTACGGTTCAAACGTGATGACATGGCGTTGTGACGTGATTACGTTGTAAAAATGTTTCCTGTTGAAGTTTAGCTGAATAAAGCTGCTGAGGAGATGAATAAGAGAGGAAATAAAAAATAAAAAAACGTTTCGTTTGTTTTCCATAACGGAGTGATGGTGAACTGCACACTCAAGTTTAACAGGTTATGGTATGGGCCCAGTCACGGAAACAAGCGAGCGCTGTGAGTAAAGCCATTCGCAACGTATTACGCGTTATTAAATAGAGCTAACGATCAGGCTTAGATATTAATACCGAAAGTCTGCAATTTTACAAAATGGCAAGCAGAGGGACAGGAATCCTGGCACTGCAGTCTTTGCTTGATGGATCCAAAGATAAATATGATCTTTGGGAAACAAGATTTCTATTCGTATACTTTAAAACTAAAAGAGACTATTTTACACAAGCCCACTGGTGATAACGCAGAACAGCTAGCCGAAGACAGACGGAAGAATGCTGATTGCTATGCTGAACTAGTAAGACTGATAGATGATAAAAGCCTATCACTGATAAGACACGAAGCTGCTGATGATGGCAGGAAAGCCCTAAGAATACTGAAAGAGCATTAATCAGAGAAAAGCAAGCCACGAATAATAAACATGTACACGTCGTTAACCCAGCTACGCATGGACAACGAGAGTGTTACCGACTTCTTAATAAGGACAGAGAACATCATTACAGCCCTGAGAGATGCAGGAGAAACCATGAGTGATGAACTGACCATAGCTATGATTCTCCGCGGACTCTTTCAAGATGCTAGCTGTCCACATAATACAAAATGAGGACGACGTTACTTTCACAGACTTTAAAAGAAGACGAATTCACGAGGAGGCGGAGAAAATTAAAGGAACAGAATCAACAGATAATGTGATGAAGGCACACACAAGACAAGGACGAGGCCCTTTCAATACTAAGCACAGAAAAGAAGAAGTTACCAATGTGACATGTTACAAAGGTCACAAAGCAAGAAAATGTTTCAAAAGAGTGTGGTGCAATCCTTGCAAATTCTTGTGCAAGAAAAAACCAAGATGGCGCCAGAAAGGTTGCAGATGAACAAGACAGTGACCAAGACCATCTCTTCAAAGCAGAATATCACTCAGAATGTGGAAGACCACCAAACAACGTAAAGATGAAAGGCATCATGGTAGACGCTGGAGCAACATTCACATTGTGAGCGACATCAGGATGTTCAAAAGCTTTGACAGCCGAAGTTCAAAAGCTTTGTTAGCCGACGGGACAAAGTGCAGCGGAATGGCGCAACAAAGAGGAACAGGACGGACGACACGAGCACTGACAAAGAGGACTGGATGACAGCACAGAGCACAACTACGAGACACACTATACATGCCTTCATACCCACATGACATTTTCTCAGTAGCAGGAGCAACAATCACCTTCAAAAGAGGAAACAGTCACAAGACTGAAGTAGGTTTGACATCCACGAAAGTGGAAATTTGTTTTATCTGCCAACCATTGAAGAGAGTGTTGACCAGTGCAAAGTGTGTCATGATTTACAAACTTGGCATGAATTTTTGGGTCATTGTAACTATGAAGATGTTCAAAAGTTACAAGGTGTAGTCAGAGTCATGGAGATAAAAGGAAACACAACAAGACAAAATCAGTTATGTGAAGTGTGTATAAAAGGAAAAATCCCTCGGACAAGAAACAGGGAGCCAGACAGAAGGGCAAAGAAACCCTTAGAACTAATTCACACTGATTTGGCCAATCCCATGCCAAGACAGAGCAAAGAAGGATATGCAGTCTTTTACAGATGACTACTCCAGTACTGTGTTAGTGTGCTTTCTAAAGTCTAAAAGTGACACAGTACAAGCCACAAAAAAGTTCTTGGCTGACATAGCACCTTATGGAGAAGTCAAGTGCATCCGTTCAGATAATGGCACTGAATTTACGAGTTGAGATTTTCAAGCACTGTTGACAAAGAATAAGATTAGACATGAAAGGTCTGCACCTTATTCACCTCACCAGAATGGCACAACAGAGAGAGGTTGGAGAACACTCTATGATATGAGCAGATGCTTACTGATAGAAAGCGAGTTACCAGACGTTTAGTGGAACTACACTATGCGAAAACTTTTTCTTCGTCGAAGCAAGAAACCAGGAGACGTTTGGGATCACGTTCAAGAAGTTATTCTTTATTGAGGACTTCGCGTTGACGTGGCTGCAGTTCTTCCAAAGTCTAACTAATGTAACTTTACAAGTTATCTTATAGGCATTTCAGTGGGCTGTCCTTAAAGGTGCTGACCTTACACACAGCCTTAGAGATAACCACTAAATCTAATCATCTAAAGACAATAGAGGCAATTACCCCCAACTGAGATAATGGTACCCCCCAAACTGTTTAACCCCCTGGCTCGTTTTTTTCCTTATCAGTGAAAACAAATAAATAAAATAAAATATTACTTTTTATCTTATATGCTTGTGTTATACATCAATCGATCCTGTTAAGTGTGTATTATTTTTGTGTATACTCACAATAAAAACAAAGTGTTGCGCTTTTCGCCAAATAAAGAAAAATAAACATGATGCGAGTTCTGCCTTCTCTCTGTCAGTGTAGTCCATTCTGAAACGCGTCCGAAAATGAACCATAACTCAGCGAATACTCAGTCAAACAGACATACAGACACACAGGCATGAAGCTTGAATTCTCTTCTTTTAAATGAAGTAATTTATATAAAAAACAAATATTCTCATCTTGTGAAATCTGCATTAAAAGAGAGCGATTCCAGTCGAGCTAATTAGAGCTCATTCAGATGTAATGTGACCCCGCCCACGGAGAGTGCGCGCTATTCAAACGCAAATGACTGAGGCAATCCACGCAAACTGTGAACGCCCACATCAGCTCGAGAAAACACATCAGATCATTGTACTTGTTTACACAGTCTCGCAGCGCTGTGAGGAATAATACTATAATGGAAAATTTACCTCAGAAGTACGAGGAGCAACAGATATGGAATAATGTAGTAAGTTTTTTTTTCATTCTCAAGTGCGGCGCGTATCTGTGCATGAATGAATGAATGAACGGCAGAGATGCCGCTGTTTACCACAACTGGCAAAAGACGGTTTAAATTTGAATCGTTTCTGTCTGTGAATGTTTCGCTTTTAGCAAACTGTATTGCTATAGGCTACTGAGTAAAAATCGAGTGAAATATGTTGAAATAAAATGTATTTGTATAAGCAACGTATTAAACTGCAAATTAACATTTATATTTCTTATAATAAAAACGAAAGTTACTATGTTACAGACATATGAAAGACGACATTTCATTGATTAGTTTTGGATAGATTATACATTTTTACTGTAAAATATCAATTTTTGCTCATGTTAAATATAGTATGTTTTGTCAAAAATAATCAAATAATATGTTATAGTGGTTATTCCAATGTAGCCTAGGCTATATTCAAGTAATGAATCCTTAACTTTGAAATATGTATGATAAAATGTATACTTTAGTTTTTACAAAGAAAGATTACACTTGAATTGTTGTTGTAATTGTAACCTTTTTAATAAAAAAATAAAAAAATACAAGGTAGATGTAAACAAACTAATAAAAGGTAAATATAAGCCTTTTCTTTCAAATAATTTTTTATTGTGTTTTATTAGTGACAAATTTGGGGAGAGGATAAATATTCCAAAACTGAAAATACAGTATGAGAATTAACTGCACAATTACTAGACATGTTTTCCTTTTGATATTATAGGCCAATTTGCAAGCACAATTTGTGGAAAAATAAAAAAAACACGAGATGCTTCCAACTGTTGCTCTTGCATTCTTTCTTGTGACACACCTGAATGAATGGCTCATTAAGTATGTGGGCCAGTATCGTTGACGCCCACTCCGCATATTGCCTTTCCAGACAGAAAGTGTTTTGCAAAATTTAAATCAATGCATTGTGTTATGTGAATGATTAGGCAGGATAATTTTCACATCATTTTGAAGAAACTCTAGGCGACGACATCCATTAGTCAAAAGTCTTATTGACACATATTTAGAATGTATTTTATGGCCTTATTTCAGAAACTTTAGTTTTTAGTTTTTTCAATAACCATGCATAAACATTATTCTCTCAAAAATACAAACATGTACATGCATGGTGCTCACATATGATGGTGAACACCCAAAAACACCTTAGACCCCAGAGGGTTAAACAACACATGGTCACGAGAACTAAGAACATTCACACATAGTTCAACTCTCAGTAGGAAGATCAAAGACTAACAAAACCCCTGACTATTACAATGTTTAGACAGCTGACTTACAGCTGACTTCTAATCAGTAAATTGATGCCATCATGTTCACCTTGAATGCCCAATACAGTGTAGTTCACCTTAGTTTTTCATGTGATGTTATGTAAGGAAGCAGGATCAGCAGATCTAAAACATATTCTTAAATTTGAATCCTTCACTATGCAAACATCAGCTTATGTGAGGAACAGGTGCTACTGTAGACGTACAAAGAAAACACCATATGAGTTATTCACCGACAGAAAGCCTGATGTTTCCAAAATGCAGAAATTTGGATCAATGTGTTTTGCCTACAATCAAGAGAAAGGCAAATTGGACTGTAGATGCAAACAGGGAGTTTTCATTGGTTACGACAAAAACAGTCCGGCTTACCTTGTGTACTATCCTAACACGGAGAATGTCCAAAAGCACATTTTGGTGAAGTTCACAACAAAAACAACCAAATAAAAAAAAGAGAAACACAAACATCTGAGTCTCACACAGAATACGAGGATATAAATCCTGAGATCATTAGCAGTGAAGAAAATGTTGATGAAAATTTGAAGGATGTACCAGGTCAAGGCATTCAAAGTGGTGTTTCCGGGACTTTGCCTGAATACGCTGAACCCTCACAGTCAGGTAAAGCTACTGAGACAGTAACCAGAAGGAACCCACCAAGAACCAGGAGGAGGCCAGCTCATCTACAGGATTTTGAGATTGAAAATATGGAGGACAAACTGCAAACATGCATAGACTTTTGTTATAGAGCAGTACTGTATGCGATGTACCGCAAACCTACCAGGATGCCATAACATCAACCAAATCAAGGTAATGGAAGAATGCCATGTATAAAGAAATTCAATCACTGGAAGAAAACAAGATCTTCACACTCACTCAGTTGCCACCAGGAAAACAACTAGTAGGAGGAAAATGGGTTTACGCACTTAAAAGAGACATTGATGGATCTGAAAAACACAAGGCTATTCGTTGCAAAACGCTAAGTCAGAAACAAGGGACTGACAATGATGAAACATTCTTACCCACAGCTGATATGACAAGTGTGAGAGTGGTTATGCAGAAGGCGGCACAAGAAAATCTAATCTTGCATCAGATGGACGTTGAGACAGCTTATGTGCATGTACCAATTGATCACGAAATGTATATGGATCAACCGGAGGGTTATGAGCAAAAATCGTAAACAGATGAAAAGCTGGTATGCAAGTTAAAGAAATCTCTCTATGGTCTCAAACAATCAGGAAGAAACTGGAATGCTGTGTTACATGTATGTTTGAATGGTTTTACTCAAAATCCGGCTGATAACTGTGTGTATACAAAATAAAAGCATGATGATAAAGTAATCCTGATAGTATGGGTTGATGATCTAATCATAGAAGCTAACCGTGAAATTGTTCTGGAAAGTGTTATGCTCACTGAAAGGTTCAAAATGAAAGACATGGGAAGGTTGAAATATTTCCTGGGCATAAATTTTGAACAAGGAGAGGGTCTAGTCAAAATGTCACAGGAGAGATATGTGGGAAAAATACTAGATCGATTTGATGTGCAGAACTGTAAATCTAGGAAACTCCATGTGAACCAAAGCTTGATTATGCTGAAAAAAATGAAAGATCCAAGAAAGTTCAGGGAGGAAGTAGGAAGTTTAATCTACTTGTCCACTTGCACAAGACCAGATTTAAGTTCTGTCGTCAGTAAACTATCTCAGCATTTTGGTGAACCAACAGAACAACACTGGAACACAGTAAAACATGAGTTCAGATACCTTAAAGGTACAGCAGAACAGGGATTGTGCTTCAGAAGAGATAACAAAGAGAGACTAGGTCTAAGAGTGTATAGTGATGCTGACTGGGCGTCAGATGTGAGAGACAGACGAAGTACTTCAGGATACTGTGTCAATATAAGTGAAGGAAGATCTTTGATTTCATGGAAAACCAGAAAACAACCAACTGTGGCATTTTCTACTTGTGAAGCAGAGAACATGTCCTTAGCATCAGCCATGCAGGAATGTATCTACTTACATTCAGTTACTCAAGGGTATGGACACATACCAATACGCACAAACAAAGGTGTATAAACACAACCAAGCATTGCACTGGCCAGAAACCCAGTCTGTTGGCAAAGGTGCAAACACATTGATATCAAATACCATTTCATAAGGGAAACTATACGATGATGGTAAGAAGATATTGGAATATTGTCCCACAGAGAACATGGTTGCTGATATTATGACAAAGCCAGCCACTAAACAAAAATTAAATAGGTTTGTCCGAGACATTTTTGGCACTTAATAAAGAAAAGTCTTATTTGTTTTGTTTTTGTAACACAATAAGCTAAGAGCGAGTGGGGGTGTTAAAATATTGCACTCTTACACATTGTAACACGGTATCAGTCGAATTACCTATTGTTCTATTTGAAGGTATTACGGTTCGAATGTGATTACTTTGTAAAAATGTTTCCTGTTGAAGTTTTGCTGAATAAAGCTGCTGAGGAGATAAAAAAGAGAAAAGCAACGCTTCGTTTGTTTTCCATAATGGAGTGATGGTGAACTGCGCACTCAAGTTTAACATATTATCTGTGTTCTGTGGTAAGAACAAATGGTGCAACTGAATTAAAGGGTTAGTTCACCCAAAAATGAAAATTCTGTCAGTAATTACTCACCCTCATGTTGTTAGTAAGTTACTCACCCCGTAAGACCTTCGTTCATCTTCGGAACACAAATTAAGATATTTTTGATTAAATTTCCTTCTTTTTCCTTCTAAATTTCCATTTCCTTCTCTCTGGGCCTCGAGTCTTTTCACGTAGTATAACTGCGCAGCGCATCTGTGTTGTACGTCACACGTAGGCTCACTATTGGCCGACGCTGGTCATGTGTGTGATGCGTGTGACGTACAACACAGAAGCGCTGCGCAGTTATACTACGTGAAAAAACTCGAGGCCCAGAGAGAAGGAAATGAATAGTGGAATAAAGTCGTTATTTTTTTTATTTTTTTGCGCACAAAAAGTATTCTCGTCGCTTTATAAACTTAAGATTGAGCCACTGGAGTCACTTGGACTATATTAACAATGTATTTAATACATTTTCTGGGCCAGCAAGTTATAATGCCTTAGAAGCCTATGGAGGAGTGATCCAGCTCTCAGATTTAATCAAAAATATCTTAATTTGTGTTCTGAAGATGAACAAAGGTCTTACGGGGTTGGAACAACATGAGGGTGAGTAAATACTGACAGAATCATTTTTGGGTGAACTAACCCTTTAAGTACAGTGATAGTTACAAATCATAGTAGTTACTAAGCCCCTAGTGTGGACTTTACGTTCTAGGTTCAGTAAGAGCTTGTGAATGGCTGCTGCAACCCTACCCAGGAGTGTAAATGCACACACCCTATGAAATGAAATGGTTTATTTATTTAGTTGTATTTGTCTGTGAGGATACCCATCTTTCCCTTCTCTTACCTTTCTGGTACTGGAGCCAGAGCTGTTGCTGGGACTTCTTGCTGGGGAAGTAGATGCTGCAGGTGAGCTCAGAACCATACAGCGCCTCAGAGATGTAATGACTGCCGTACTGCCGAATAAAGGCAAGCAACTCATCCCGTGTGCTGTCTGCCGTCAGGGATTTCAGCACCTTTGAAAAATCTGACCAAAGCACCACCACACATAGAGAAACAATGAATGTCCTATGTTGAGAAAATCTTTGATTAATGATTGTCAAATATTGCTTGCTTGTCACCATCTTTATTTATTTTTTTTACAAATACTTTTTTGATGCAAAAAAACTGAATACGCTAAACTCCAGAAACGTAATGTAGAGATCTGAAAAATACATTTCATAACCCCTTTAAAGCTGGACCCCATGAGTTACTGACCATGCATATGACATGTGTAAAATATGTATAACAAAACAAAACATGTGAATGTTTCTCAAAATATCTATGTGTTCCGTCTAAGAAAAGTCACATGCATTTGGAATGAGAATTAACCCTTTGATGTAATTTTTGCTTTTAAGTATAAATGCACTGAACACACACACACACATTAAAGGAGACATATCATGCTTTTAAATCGTTCCTTTTTACATATAAATCATACATTTGTAGTCTATATAAAGCGGAACTGCAATGCTTGGGTCTGAATTCCTCATTATTATAGCTCCACAGGGCCCTTTTCTGATGTGCGTCTGAGAGCAACTCGTTTTGGTGCGGTCTCTTTAAATACAATTGAGACACTTCATACCCCGCCCCCTCTCCAGGATGCAGAGGTGACACGGTTCAACTCCACCCCGTTCGGCCATTTTTGTAGTTTGATAGCAGAGATACGATTATCTAGCGGCACAGAAACTTTTTATTCACACGTTATTAACAAAATGTCAACAATGGAAGACTTGTCCAGCCAGCCTTACATGTTCGAGCCAGAGTCGGAGCCGGAGCGAGATGAAAATGAAGACGACGAACCTGCAGAACAACGTCTTCATATGGATGTATCGCAATGGTGTGTTACTGTATTTACACATGAAACTTTGGTCTTCCGACCTTTTACCACCGTGTCGATTTATTTTGATTAATATGTGCGAGGGAGAGAGAGCAAGACAGCGTCTAGTTTGGAGATGGTGTCTTGTTTACTCTTTCGCCTGGCTCCGAAGAGAGAGAGAGTGCGCCCGACCGGGTCTCTCTCTCTGCTCGTTCTTTCAGTTAAACATGCGCCCTGTCACAAGCGCGGCAGTTCATCTACATTAGACGGTGTAATGAAGCGTGTGGGTTACTACATCCAACAACCGAACATTTTAACTTACCCTCTCGTAACTTCTGCATCTTTTAGCTTGGACTACAAAATTGCAGCGAGAAATAAAAATGGCGGATTGCTCGAAGTGTTGGGCTGGAAGTCAATGTCCTTATTTGGCAGTTCTGCTGCAAATACTGTGACGTAATAGTTCACAAAACGTCATAGATAACAGAAAAATCGGAACAGGTTGAAAAATAAGGCCAAAACAGAATATAAAGATATCAACGAAGCACCTGAAGAGAATAATTTCAACTTTTCTGTACTTCTAAACACTCCAAATATACAACAAAATGCATTTAAGGGCTAAAAAAGTGGATTTAGAATGATATGTCCCCTTTAAGGAAGAGTATTCATAGGTTTGTTGTTTGTCTGTTTATGGTACCTGTGGACAAGGTAATGGCACTAAGCTTCACTCTATACAGGTTACTCCGCACTCTCCACTGTTGCATCATGGGATATCCCATGGCTTCACTGAACTGGGCATCTCCTGTAACACAAACATATATGATGTTGATTAATGTCCCGCTTCTGCAACTTAAAAAGCTACATTTCAGACATAAACTGTTTCCATGGGAATCAAAGAGGTCTTCCTCAAGGAGGTGTTTACTGAAAAGCTGAATCCTTCATTGAGCCCCTATTGAACAAGTAGTATGCTTAATTGCATGAAATGTGCACTTGACGAAGTGTACTTCAAATCTTTAAACTGTACTTGCAGATTATTCTCTATGTCAGAATCATTTGTTATGTATTCATTACTTCAGTGAGCTCATTGTTTCTGCCTTAAATTATAACAGTGTTTAAATTAATACCTTTTTAACTAACTGTATTATTTGTATATGTATATTTCTGAAATATATAACTGAGACAGTCACCTCTGATAACAGATCAAATTGTATTGTGGACTCTCTGTAAAGCTGCTTTGAAACGATGTGTATTGTGAAAAGCGCTATACAAATAAATGTGAATTGAATTACATATTGATTAAATAAAAGGCCACTTAAGTGAACTTAAAGAGAGTCTGTTTCTTAATACACTTAAGTAAACTTTGTAAAAAGCATGTAATAGATGGGTTGAATTTTTAGCAATTCCAATTCAATCCCTGTTTTAATTCCAATATGGTAAAAAAAAAAAAAAAAAAAAAAAAAAAAAAATCAAACATTTAGATATCAAACATATTTACTCTGTCAAAACGTTCTGTTGCAGCTGAATACCATAAACGAAAACCAGCACCCTAAAGATCAACTAACTAATAAACTAGACTAACTCATTTTTATTCCAAACATTATTAAAGACAAGCATACAGTCAGTAATACAATAAGAACAAATTAGCAATAGCACAAATACATACAATGTACAAAGTTCAGAAATTGAAATCAAATTGAAATCAAATGTAAAATAACACTGCATTTTTTTTTCTTTTTATAAATAAAATATAGATTAATCCTTATTAAAGTTACAAAAGAGAAAACAGCACGCAACTGCCGAAATTAATTCTTGATTGGTTAAAAACCACATTCAAATGTGCACACAGGGATCGTTAAGAAATTTTAATTTTATAACAAGTATCCGATTCCAGATCATAAAGATAAGGTAGGTTAGGTAGATAGATGTGTGGGAAGGTAGGTAGGGCTAAGCCCTGCCCGTTTTCAAAAACACTTTCAAGTTAACTGTCATGCTGCTTATCATTGCTGTCGGGCGGTAACCTCCTCCTATGTCCAAATTTTGTCAATTTCATATTTTTCACAAAACGACAAGTAAGCCTATCTTTGGATAACTCTGTCTGTTTTTAGACAATAACGAGTGAAAATAGTTAGATTAGATACATTTGAGTAGGCCTGTTTTGTTAAAAATCGATAGCTGTAATGCTTCGGTGCAGAATGAAGCCCGTGAGCCACAAAGGTAAGTTTGCGTGCAGATTAGGGTAATTTCCGTCTATTAGACAGCCTAGTCCGCTCATCGTTTTTTGTTTTGCATCACTTATAGCTCTTAAACCTTTAAAATGGAGTTTAGGAAGATGTATGTAACCACAGTCGTTAGCTTTGGTTAACTATTGACGCCTTTTCTCTTGTCAAAAGGCTCAACGCGACTGCCAACTTTGTTTGTTTGCGTGCAGATTAATTTCCGCCTATTAGACAGCCTAGTCAGTTTTTATTTTGGTATTGCATCACTCATATCTCTTAAACATTTAAAATATTGTTTAGGAAGATGTATGTTACCACAATCATTAGCTTTGAATAGCTCTTAAAGCCTTGTCTCTTGTCTAAAGGCTCAACGCGACCGCAGACTTTGATGAGCACTGCTGGCAGCAGCGACGTCTGTGTCCGTACCATATAACCTCGTATCTCCCTGCTCCCAAGTCATGAATCTCGTATCTCCAATTAAACATGATTTTGGGGAAATGTTGTGTTAAAGTTGGTACACAACAGTATATGATAGCAATATAAGGTAAAATACCAACTTTACCGATACAATGTTTAATAATATGTTGTTTTCTTAATTTCCTGACAAATAATGGTTTTGGAGATACGAGGATTCCGCCCGACAGCAACGTTATCCTATTTGTATGGTGTGAGATGACAGCAGCACCCTCAAAACATCGCATCAGCCATATCACACTTATGTCTTCACATGCTGACAGACGCAATAATAGTGTAAATCTCATTAGGAACTGCTGCAGCAAAAACTGAGAGCTGTAATCAGCATTAACAACTCTCCACTCTCAGTCCTGGAAAAGACAAGCTGTTATTAAATTAGCCACTTGTCATCGGAGCCCACATTTATGTGGAGTCCACATTAGAAAGATCTGGAGTGAAAACAAATAAATGAAAAGACAGCTCTGAATTGGGAGGTGTGATCAAAAGTGATGTGAGGGGGAAATGAAAGCTTTCTGCACTACTGGTTTTCCTCTCTCATAGTCACTAAGACAGAGAGCAGCCGTCCACTGAGCTGATGCTGCGATTACTGTCAGTTCCTCACGCCATGTTACATTTTAAAGGGGATTTATCATGAAAAACAGGAATTTACTAAATCATTTACCAAGTGAGAAAAAGAGCATGAGAAAAGGATAAAAATAAACCTTGTCACATCCATGTTTTTAAAGTCACCATGAAATCAAAATTGACAATTCCAATTGTTTTATGGAATATTGCAGTATTTATTATAATTTGTCTGTGCACATCATTATTGTTTTAAACTCGTGTTCCTCTTAATCTTGAGTCAAAGTAACTTCCCCTCCCTCTTGCAGCATCTCTTCTCTTCTCTGATGACGAGGGCGGGGCCTCGTGACCTGTCAATCACATGAGATCCACCAATAGCAAACCACAACCATCCAATCAATTCCCCACAGACAAAATCAAGCCCCGCCCACATTTGTTCTTGTTCCAAAAGCGTTTAATTGGGATACACATCACAATAAGGAAGAAAAGCCGATCGCAACTCATGCTGACTTTAACCTTTTTTCCCATTCTGTGCAAATCAAGAGTTGTAAAAATGACAGCAATACTGAAGCCATCTGCTTTAGAACTATATAATTAATCACGTACAGTCTTGTTTGTTTTCACCATCCATCTTATTAAAAACTAGAGATGCCAAGCCTGCATGAATTAATAGGCCTAATTAAATTAAAAGGAGTCACAGACATCTTCTCTTAACAATTGCATCTCACACGTTGTTTATTTAACTAGCTTGTGACATTATAAGTGGACCTCAGAGGAAAGTCTGTGAAGTGTAAATAGGAAGCCTGTAAAGCACTGATCCCTCAGAGGACGTGATAAATGAGTTGACGATGAAGATTCACCTGAGAGTAGCTGCAGGTTGGGCAGAGGCTCTGACAAAACTCCTCGACACTGTTCCTCCACCGGCAGAGGAATCACCATTAATCCATCGGCCAGCTGCGGAAAATCCTTGATGAAGTTATTATCCCTGAAATGCAAGCATACATCGGCGTAAAACATCAGACAGATGTTAGACAGGTGTGTTGCTGGTGAATCAGTATATTTCTTATTGAAACATTTTGCAAGGAATATAGTGAAGAGCTCTAACGTGTTGTTGTTGATTTATAAGCAAAAGTCTTTATTAAAGGGTTACTTCAGGATTTAGCATTAAGCTTTGTATTAGTAGAAAACCTGTAGTATTTTCGAATTACCATGCTTTCCCCCCTCATATCCCCCTGAGAGGAGAGATTTATGTATTTTTTGTCTGGAAAAAATCCTCCGATGACGCAAAAATCGTCATTTTGCGTCATCGGAGGATTTTCTGTCCAGAGGCTAAAGACTACAGCCAGTAGATGGCGTTGTTCCGCATGTTTTCAGCCCGCCCATACAGGGTGGGATCTCACTCACAGAATGTACACAGTATCAGCCGTCTTTCTTTGGAAGCTAAGCTAGCAGACTCTTGTTCTGTGGAGAAAGCTGAATAATAGGAGAAAGCTGAGTAAGTAGGGGTTACCATCTTCCTTTTCCCGGACTTGTCCGGCGGGCGAGACTGTTAAAAATGTCCGGGATTCAGCTTTTGCGTTCTGCGGTCGCCATTCATTGTTTACATGCACACCTCTCGTTTCAATCTAACTGAATTAATTCCGATTGGTGAATCTGACTGTAGTGTTTACATGAACGCTAAACAAGTGATCGGTTGATGTGCGTTTTACCCTTGCTAAGAAAATTTCCGCTCCTCCGTGAGAGATGCGAGACCCGGCGCGTCTCAGTAATGACACAACCGGCCTCGCGCCGTTCTCCCGCGGCCGTCAGCCTCGTCCTGCTCGCCACAGTAAACATAATGAATGAATGGCGACTGTAGAACGCAAAAGCCGAATCCCGGACATTTTGGGTCTCTAAATCCCTGGCAAACTCATCACTTACTTAGGCTAGCCTTGTTGTTTTCAACTGTGCTCTCTAACCGGTAGGCGTGGCCTCCTAAGGCAGCGAAGCAAGTGCATTCTGGGAGTTGTTGTCTTTCATCCACATAAGCCAAAAATACATTTTCTGGCTTTTCTCAGTCTAGAAAGCTCCAAATTCAAAAATTTCTCCACATTTCTTCTACTTAAATGACCTATTTTAAATACACATTCATCTTCCCAGAGGTGAAGTATCCCTTTAAGACACGACCATGACATATGATTTACTAGCTATTCCTAGTTAGATGCAGGTTTCTCAGTATTTTATTGGCCTGATGAATTTTGCACATGCAGTCCAAGATGATTCCTAAATATTTTAATCCATTTTCCAGAATGGAAAAACTTCATATCGACTAAAAGTTCAGAAAGCTAACAAACAGGGTCATGAAGAGATCATGAAAACGGACCCCAATGGTGTAAAAATTGTCATCACATACAAGGACAATTCAAAACACTATAATGTAACAATGAGTCGTTTGCTCTGACATGCATATGTCCTCATAATTCAAATCACTAAATAAACATATTAAACAAACTTTTACTATAATGTAAAAATGCAGAAAGATTTTAGCGTGGGTTATTATTATGGTTATTATGGAGACAGAAAATATCATTAACTCTATAGAAAAACCATTATGCCAATGGAATGTCCTCATAAAGATGTGTGTGCGTTTGTGTGTGTGTGTGTGTGTGTGTGTGTGGTGGTGGTGGTGGTGGTGGGAGTAACCCCAGAGTGCAGTCTGGATGATGGGGCGGGGCGACACTTTTAGGCGGGGCGACACGTGTCGCTCCGCCCACACCCGATTTTATTGGTTTATAATACAGCAATCTAATTGGTGTAGCCGCTTGAGGCATGAGCATGCGCATTCCTTTATGTACGAGTCTATGGTAGGAGTTTATGAATGATCTACGACTACGACGCTGTTTGGCCATACTACAGAAATATTAAGTGACAATAACCATGGGGATTTCCGATTTCAGTAGCCTAATGATTAATTGGATAATATTTTGCTGAATTTACGAATCAAGTTAGATGAAGTTACTGTCAAAATGTATTCGTATAGCGCTCAATTCACATCGTCTCAAAGCAGCTTTACAAAAAATCATATTGTAAGCTTTAGGCTAATATTGAGCAGTTTTAGGGCTAGGCAATATCACGAAATATGTTGCTGATAAATTACTGTTTGAAATTTAGATAGCCTCTTATATTTATTAATTTACCCTGCAGATAAGTCAGTGCCACTTTTAGTGAGCAATGATCATGACAGCATGAAATTACTGGCATATAGGCTATCAAAGGAGAGATTATTTCTATAGGCTGATATAGGCTAGACAATATTTTTCCGCATGTCATGCAGGGCTCCGGAATTTCAAATCATTCGTAAATGCTTCTTCGTTTTTCCATTAGGATCAGTGAATAAACACAAACTCGGGATTTTACACAAATTATGATAATTCACTGTATTTCAGTAAAACATCGGATAAATCCGAAAGTTTGTTTTATTTTATTTTAAAGCAAAACCACAGTGACAAATAAGACAATAATAGGCTAGCCTACCAAATAGTATACAAGCCCAGATCGATATAATAAATCTGTTTTAGTAAATACATATTTATTTTCACATTTCAGCACTACACGGTTTTAATTCTATTGTAGCCAACGCACAAAACCCAATGGCCTGATGTCACAGTAACAGATAGTCGAATTGTAGCCTACGGTCGACACTTACAGAAAACATGAATCTTTAAAACTATAACATAGGGATTTACAGAACCAACAGGCCCTCATTTTATTAACAAAGAAACGTGAGTTTGCATTAAACATTTTATTTGCACTGTAGCCTACCAAATAACGCATGCATTGGACAACATCTCGTTAAAAAAAATGACAACAAAAAACGGCCGTGCTTTAAAAATTAAAATCAGCTGCTTTTACAATGGGGGGGGGGGGGTCATGCCTCCCCGGTCTAGGGGTCAGGGAGGCAGTAACAAGGGAGTTTTGTAACAGTTAGGCAACAACAGGCAACCAAGAATTCTCCTCTCCAGTCCCTCCACAGAAATCACACAGATTTTTGGAAACACTCAAAAGGTGACTTTATTTGGATTAGTCCAAATTACAAAAAAAGGGGAAGCATCAAAAAGGCTCCGAGAGGGGACAAGGCCAAAACAATAAACAATAAGTTCTGACTTTAGAGGAACACTTTTTTACCTTTCAAAGTAAGATTCAAAATGAATAACAGATTTCTACCTTACTCCCTCTCTAGCCAAACACAGGAGAAAACATGGACATACACATAAATGGCATCCGCCTCCCTACAGCTTCCCAAATTAAAGTAAATCAAACCAAATTAAATCAAAGTAAGTTAGAAACGGTTTAAACTCAAGGCTCTTTTAGTAAAGTCTAAATAAATTAAGGAAAATTAGCTCAACTGCAGTCCAAATCTGCTTAAGTTAACAACAACCACCACCACCAACAACAACATCATCATATACAGTCGGTCTTAGCACACACGCTAAGGTGTGAGGCAGGAGAAGACAGTCCTGACAGCCTGGAGTCAAAAAGGGCCTCTCCCAACTGGGTTTTCCTCTCCAGCTTTATCCACAAGCTTTCCCAGCCAGGAGCCATGGAGATTTATTTATTTTCGTGAAAAAGAACGAAACAAAGAGAAATGGCTAATCATCTTTGATTCAAATTGAAATAACAGTTGAGTAAATGCCAGCATATTGTTATCCACCTGCATGTCTTTATATTCTATCACTCGTGATACTGAGAGACATTTTTGAAAAGCATGCAGTGATTGTTATGGGATTTTCATCTTCTTGACAATGAAGTGTAATTAGCCACCAATTGAATTCCCTCTCCAAACACTTCATCTATTTAATTGAGATTTCTACAAGAAACATCAATAGCAAACAATACTTTCATTAATATCAGTATGTAAAAGATATGTCCTGAATGCATAGTAAATCATTATAAAACCATATAAAACCTGCATAAAATGCAGATAAACACCAGTGACGTCACTAATTATTATTATTTTTTCGCTCAAAGCATTTTTTTTTTTTCTTGGTGTAAAGAACTTTGTAATAATCTAAAGAACTCTTTTCTACCATAAAGATCCTCTTGTGCGATTGAAATGTTCCATGGATTTAATCCAAATCAAACTAAAGAAAAATCATGATCATGGTTAATTCATATCCGTGTCAAGGGGCGACTGAGTGATTTGGAGGAGTGAATAATCACCCACCTTCACGATCTGAACCTGTTTCCATTATTCATGTACAATACTCAATAATCACAGATGTCTTCAAAAACCTGCTGCTAATTGAGTGTCATTATAATTACGGAGTGTCTATTTACACTAAGTGCAAATAGCCCACCTCGTTGGCAAAGGCTATTTACACTAACTCTGCCCACCAATATTTAAGGTTCAAATAGTATCTACCATATTTGCACTAAGTATAAAGAGCATCTAACAACTATTTACACTTAGTGAAAAGAAAATTCACAAATTCAGTGTAAATAGCCTCTGCCTTATTATAATGTGGACCCTTTGAAACAAAGTGCGACTGATGTAATTTCTATATGCATTTCTCAAACTAGATCTGATAAACTAGATCAGTCTCATATCAAGGCTTTCCTCAAGACTCAAACAGGCAACGGGAAGAAACTGATTCTTGGTATAAGTACAATATGCTAGAGGACTCAATAAGCAAAGACTATTTTTCAGCTGGCTCAGAATCAGTTTTCACATCCACAACTGTTTTTTCCAGATTGGAAGAAAGACAATTTACATTATGACATTGCTGTGTAAATACATGTTAGCCACTTCTGAGCAGCATTAAACACTTTGTGCAAATAAACATAAATGCCATTTCAACCTTTGCAGTGTAAAGATGTTTTTTTGTAGATGTTGACAAAACCTTATCAGTAATAGTCTATAGTTTTCTGAGTGGTTGAAGTAATGTTAAATTTAAGTTTTTGACACAAAAGACTCTTTTAAAAATAAAGGTTCCAAAGGGGTGTTTTGGCATCAATGTCATAGAAGAACCATTTTTGGTTCCTTAAAGAACCTTGCAGTCAACAGTTCTTAAAGGTCCTATGACATGCTGCTTTTTGGATGCTTTTATATAGGCCTTAGTGGTCCCCTAATGCTATATCTGAAGTCTCTTTCCAAAAATTTAGCCTTGGTGCAGAATTACAGCCACTACAAGCCAGTCCCACAACGTGCTTTCATTAGGACGTGCCATTTCTGTGTCTGTAGCTTTAAATGCTAATGAGGAGGAGAGAGGCGGGGCAAGGTGGAGGGTGGGGGTGTGGCCTTTAGTTGGTTTGTTTATGTATGCTGTTACAGTTATTATCATGTACTGTAGCTAACACTAGCGTACGTTGTTGGCGTTTCATGTTGCTCTGATTTGCTATCGTTCTAAAGCTGTATTAGCATCTACTAAAAAAAAGACTTTTGTGTTCATTTGTACATCCAAACACTGAGCAACTGCCATGCTTCGCTCGTTTACAAGCCATGATGTCTCTCGAGGAAAAAACAATATCGCGCTCGCACAGTCGTAGCTCATTTTCTCATGGGCGGGTCAAATTCTCTGGGCGGGCAAAGCAGAGAAACGGGAGGTGACCTTTCCCCGTATGGCGACATATAGGGAAGATTCCAGATTCGCCCGTCTGAGCTTTCATTTTCTCAAAGGCGGGGCAGGATACCCAGGGCTTGGGTTACACCTATCGCTTATTTCTAGCCACTGGGGGACCATAGGCAGGCTAGGGGAACTCATATTAATAATTTAAAAAAAAAATCATAAAGTGAAATTTTCATGCCATGGGACCTTTCAAAGAACTATTTTTTTCTTAGTGTGAAGAACATTCCTAAAATTCTTAAGATCCCTCTTCCACTATAAAGAACCTTTTGTGGAATGGAAAGGTTGTTAAAGGTTCTTCATGGAACCACCAATGTCAATAAAGAACCTTTATTTTTAAGAGTAACCTTCAACTGGGTACTTCTAAACCCATGCTCCAGTTGCCTTAGTGACTTAGCGAGAGCTGTGAATCTTGTGGAAACACATGCTTGACATGCTGCAGTAGTACAAGCATAAGACCCTTTTGAGGACATGTGGATAAAGGTAGAGGAACTGCCTGTAAAATGCCAAGTTAGTTTGGAAAAAGAAAAGAGGCAGCAGGTTACGTGAATCCGTAATTACTTTCTTAACTGGTGCACAAAGAGGAATCTTGGGTGACAAGGAAGCCTCTAGGAAAGCATTGATTATATCCAGTGATTGACTCATTCATGGGTGAGAAGCAAAGTCATTTCTCGAACAGAAATGGTAAAATTGCACAGAATTCAAGCACTTTCCCCTAAAAGCAGCACTTTCTTGCATGAAGAATCTTTTCCTCATTTGCTGACAATTTGAGTCAAATATTAAATATTTTAAAAACATGTGTTTTATCAGACCAGAGGAAAGGAAATTCTTCTTTCATTGAATTTGTAGTCCTGCATGTGATCTTCAGCACTTAAGCTGATCAAAATCCATCTGGGAACAACAAAGGGAGATGAGCAATTGAAGAGTCTTGATTTGTAACTTAAGGCTGAAAGGGTTTTGTTTAGTATCCATGATGTGAAGAAAGAGAAATAAAGCATAGCCAACAATATATGAGAGCACAGGGAAATATGACCTGGGAAAAAAATCCAATAAAACAATAGACAAGCAATGGCCACAATATGAAGAATCAATCCAAGCTGTAAACAGACTCAAACAGGTGGAGTTCAGAGGATGGAGGCTCAGACCAAAACACATACAAATCCACTGAGAAATCCAGGCAGGGGTCAGAGCACAAAAACAAAACCAGTCCAAGACAGAAATCCCAAACAGGAGAGAGATCATGTCCAAAAGGGAACTAGGGTCAAAACACAGACAAACCAATAACACACAACACATTTTTTATATGCATGCAAAGACAAAACAAAAGTTCAGACTTCAAAAAGTCAATTAGCCAAATGGGAAACAGCCTATAATTACAGGGAGGTGGTGCTCGAGAGAAGCGACCCATTCAGAGGTTGTCATGAGTATTGAGTCAGGATGGGCAAAATTAATAAATATGGACGATATTATAAATAAAAGCATTTAACAGCAACCAGAATCATCAGAATTGATTCATAAACATTATTATGAAGACTTCAGACGCCCCAATACGTGTGAAGAGACGGCACCAACTCCTGCCAGGACTTCGGATGAAGCAAACTCTGAATCAACATGCAATTCAATGAGTTCATTGTTTCTGCCTTAAATTATTACATTGTTTAAATGCATTTTTTGCATACATTATTTAATTGTTCAATACTTTTTTTTTTTTTTTAGCTAACTGTGATTTATACATGTACACTTCTAAAATACATAACTTATACAGTTACCTCTGATAACAGATCACTCAAAACTGTAATGTGGACTCATGCATTTTCTGTAAAGCTGCTTTGAAACGATGTGTATTGTGAAAAGCGCTATACAAATAAATGTGAATTGAACTGAATTGAATTGAAGTGGACATGATGATGGGAATAAAAATGAGCTTGGAGGAAAAAGTTGTATTTCAATGCTTTTGTGTTCGCTCTCATAACATTTTCCTTCTCTTACAAAAGTATTGCGTGCCATTGTGCGCCTAAAATCACCCATGATAAACACACACCTCTATTTGAATGCAAAAGCGACACATGGAGACCTATTTCAAATCATGTGCTTCATGTTGCGCTCACTGCCAGCCAGTAGGTGGCGTGATGAGGAGAGAGCGAGGCAGGAACTATGAGTGCCACATTTTCAAGACACTCTGAAGTTAAAAGAAGCTCAGCTTTTCGAAACACATCTCAAGACACCTGTGTTTTGTTCCATTCCACTGTGCTTCTTTTGTTGATGTTTTACCCGAATCTCAGTGAACCCATAGATGAAGTGATCCATGATCCTCTTTGATGGTTAGAAGAGTCTCCTGGTTAAACTTCAGTTTGATCATAAATTATTCCAGCAAACGTTCTGGCGTGATTTGGTCTACAACTCACTGATTTGTTCTACTGACAGTCCAGGGAAAATGCAAAACCCCGACCAACTCCAGAGTTCAAATAAGTTTTTTCCTTAACTGTCCAAATTGAGCGTCTCTAGTGACACACAGAGTTCTTGGACTAGTAGTATATATGAGACGCCTTTGAAGTTGTTTGTTTCAATCACAACCGTCACTTGTGAAAGGAAAGGCAGAACCTGCTGTTCCTTCTGTCAGTCTTTCATCTTTTATCTATTACAATCAATAGTACAGGAAACTTCCGGAGACACAGTGAAGCACTGCTGGAAGAGACACCATCAAAACTACACCATCTGACTGCAAAAACATCTCTCTCCATTGACCGGCTTTCACAAATCCAACCTCCGAATTCTGATCAAATGTTATTGCAAGTATAACATTCAAATATCATAGCATGTGTCACATTATAGTAGATGTTTTACCGTTTTGGAGCATGAAATGGACATATTTTTAAGCCTTTGACATTACTGCTCATTTCCCTGCAACTCTGGAGCAATTAGCAACAGTCGTTAGTCGACAAAAAGAGGCTAAGTTGACCAACTTTTAATTAGTTACTCACAGAAAACAACAACAACAAACTCCACAGGAAGAACGAAAAACAAAATATAAAAAAGACGCATCCCTCAATGTTTCCTCTTCAGCAAAAATAAATGTAACCATCAGTTTTCACACTTTTGTTGAGAAAAAAGCATCAACACTGTAAATTAAAGATTTATTGTGCACTTTAGTTCTTGAAAAGGGGACAATCTCAGGAGGATGAACAAATGGGGTTTTTTTGGTCATCACATTAAAAATAACTGGAAAAATATTGTGTCTCATTACAGACACTGTGTTTCTTATTCCATCGTTCCCATTAGCTTCAAGTGTTTATTGAAATCAGTAAAACTGGTTTATTGGCAAATTAGGCAAGTGTGATAACTGCATTAAAATACAAATACAACATTAAAAAGTCAACCATTGATGGTTTTGTGTCGATATACAGCTAAACGTTAACTGGAAATGCCCAAGCTGGCTTATCGAAAACCAGGAGTAGGAACCGTATATATGGGCAATTAGCAGAAGCAAGTCATACTTGCTCTTTCTAGCAGATCTAGTCGACCAAGACCAAACCAATGTACATTCCATTCACATTAATACAATGTTTTACTGTTATCCCAACAGTTGTCATGACTGAATTATTGTAAAGGGATTTCACTGGAGGCAAGTTATAAAGAACACAAGTGCAGTTATATTACAAATAAAACAAAATATGAAACAAAAACATGGCATGGCATGAAAACAAAAACCAAGGCATGAACATGAACTTACACAACAGCAGAACTACAGGAAACAATACTTGACAAAGACACATGGCAAACAAGAGGGCTTCAATACACAGACTAATGACAAGACAAGGGACACCTGTGAACAATGATCAGACCATTAACCAATGACAAGACACATGGCAGGATCACATGACAAACAGGGAATCACATGACAAGACACAGAAACATGACAATGACATGAAACGTGACCAAGACAAGACCAAATCGTGACAATTATATTTATGCAACAATGCAAACGGACCAGTAGATGTCACACCATTGTTAAGCTGACCTGCATCTATACAATATGTTTTTCTCTTTCTCTCATTCTGTCTGCCTGTCTTTCTATTTGTTCTGCCTTTCAAAGTGCTTTTCATTAGAGTCTAAACCACACGAGTCAGATGGAGTCAATCAGGACACGCTTTACTGGAAGAGCGGAGAGGAAACTCAAGGGCAGATCAGAGAGGGAGGCCACAATATAAAGATTACTCACTCGCTCTCACACAAATCTATTGATTACCAAATTAAATCACCCCGAGTCTGACCCGCAGAGAGCCAGTCAGCCTAACGGATGTTCACAAATAAAAGTCGGAGAGTATGGATTTTTCTCCTAAATAACACTCTGTCCTTGTCCCCTTGTTATTAATTATTTTATCCACACTAAGCAGAGCCAAATGTTTCTAATTCTGCCACGAAGCGACAAGTTTCACTGAGCAGGCAAAGTGTCAAATGTGCTGACTTTATTAAGACTAACTGGTGTTCTCGTGTTTCTGTGGAGTTAATAAACTCAAGGGGCGATAGACTTACCTCCAAACGCCTGTGCAATTAAATCGGCTGCTTTATTATCTAGATACCTATCAGAAAACATACTATCTGCAAACGTAACTCATTTTCGTCAAACGATTGCTCTGCCATGACAGTAGCTGACTTGAGAAAGGAAACTACTCATGACATACATTATTATTAGTATTATTGTTATTATTATTTTACATTTACATTTAGTCATTTAGCAGACGCTTTTGTCCAAAGCGACTGACAATTTAGGACTAAGTTAAGCGAGTCATCGTGAAGAGGCAACAACAATGCAAGAAGTGCTCAAAATACAAAGTTCAGGCATTGTTCAGAGTAGCATGAGGGAGGATTATAGGAATTTTTTTTTTTTTAATGAGGTTAAGTGCTCACGGAAGAGATGAGTTTTCAGTTTCAGTTCAGTTTCAGTTCTCTGAGAAAATGAAATGTTCTTCAAAAGAAGAGATACTGGTTTCCACAACCATGAGCAACACATTCCCATTATGAATAAGACCTACTACATACAGTGCTATGCATAAGTTTAGACACCCATGCTAAAGTTGACTAAAAAGAGGAATAAAAAATCATCTTTTGGAAATTAAACTTAATGCCTTAATTTAAAAAATGAGGAAAATCCAACCTTTAAGGACACCAATTTTCTTTGTGAATGAATAATGTATCGTAAATAAATAAATGGTCTTCCTTAAAATACAGGGTGCATAAGTTTGGACACCCCTATGTTAAATTCCCATAGAGGCAGGCAGATTTTTATTTTTAAGTTTTTATTTTTTTATTTTTTTTAGGATACTATGCATCCTGATAAAGTTCCCTTGGCCTTTGGAATTAAAATAGCCCCACATCATCACATAGCCTTCACCATACCTAGAGATTGTCATGGTTTTATTTCAGTTAGCCTAATAGCTAGTTTGATTTGCATTGAGGGATGATCTTATGGAAAGTACCCCATGCCAATCTCTAGGTATGGTGAAGGGTATGTGATGATGTGGGGCTATTTTAATTCCAAAGGCCAAGGGAACTTTATCAGGATGCATAGTATCCTGGATCCATGAAGTAACTGGCCTTTAAAAATAAAAATCTGCCTGCCTCTATGGGAATTTAACATAGGGGTGTCCAAACTTATGCACCCTGTATTTTAAGGAAGAACATTTATTTATTTACGATACATTATTCATTCACAAAGAAAATTGGTGTCCTTAAAGGTTGGATTTTTCCTCATTTTTTAAATTAAGGCATTAAGTTCAGTTTCCAAAAGATGATTTTTTATTCCTCTTTTTAGTCAACTTTAGTATGGGTGTCTAAACTTATGCATAGCACTGTAATGAGTTTCCATAGAAACCTTTGTGTTCATGGACACAAATAATGATAAAAATAGCAACAACATTCACAATATTTAATAAGTGCAAAGGTGATTCAATTCTGTGGAAATCTGTTGCCGCAGTAACTGGAAATTAATCAGAAGTGCCATATGTGAACATCATGGTAACTACAACCAGCAAGATTTGTGAACCACAATAAACTCAAAAGCCTGTAAATCACTTCAATTGCATCTATTTATTTATCATACAGTGTATTCATCTGGACTCAAATGCACTACATTCACCCACGCTTAAATACTGTAACTTCAGTGATTCATTTTCCAGGATTAAAGGCAATTAATATGAAAGCTATACCAATGACTGGCAATTAAGCTGAACTGGAACTAATGATGGGAATATAATGTAGTGATTTCCTTGAATTCTCCAGTCTGACTAATGGGCTTTAAAACACAACAATCACACACTAGAGTGTCTTTCATCTTCTCTTTACTCGAAACTGAAGACTCACAGCACGGTCTCTAGGCACATCTCATCATAAACTCACAGGTGATAAAACACTTTCTGACGCTCTTACTGGAAGATTCTCTCATCTTTCCGTTGTTTGCTTACTCTCAACGGAGAGAATCCTCAAATATAGACTTTATACGGATTCCACTCCTTTACACCAAAGTGATATGTATACAGTTATTATAAAAAACATATCATTTTATGAATATTTTTGTCAGTCTACAATGCTTTGTGAATGCAATCAATGGTTTAAAACAAATCATTTTAATTTATCAACAGATTGGACAATTGATGGTGATTGAAGTGATTTTTATTTTTTTATATGGTATATGTACATGGTACAAGGATATGGAAATGTGGATATATAAAGGTAGAGACAGGGGGAAATGTCATATTTGCAGTAATGGAAATAAAATAAAATCTAATGAAAACATTTACACACCAAAATAAAAAAAGAAAGAGTAGAAGAAGAAGAAGAAGAAGAAGAAGAAGAAGAAGAAAAGAAAGATTATGTTTTGGACAATTAGGATTTGTTTTGCATTGCAAAATATTTTCTTGCCATGCGATTTTGTGTAATTCAGTCTTATTACTGTAAAACATTATTATTATTATTATTATTATGTTTTACTGCTACATTAAATACATTATTTAATACAATGACTTGTATTTAAAAATCACCATGGCAGCAGTGCAATAAATGATGTAAACATCCTCTAAAATTTCAATAATATATCATTGTTTTGTTCCCACAATAATCTAAAGTGTCAGTGGTGCGAGGCTCTGGAGTGTATAATTCTCTCAAACAGGTCCAACAGTGTGTGTGTGAGGGCATGTAGATTAGTTGTTGATGCAGGTCACTGCTAAAAGAGACAAAACAAAACATGTGTGTCTGGTAGGGAATGACTCTTGAGTCTTGAATATATTCAGGACTCGAGAGTCTTCATTAGAACATCCAGCTCCTGGTTTGCAATACTCTGGGCAGTTTCTCAGTGGATTTTCTGCTCTAATTATGAGCTGTCCAGTGGAAATCACATGAAAAACAACAGTCTGCAACACTGTAAACATGCAGGTTTGCACTAACTTGTCAATTCTACTCTAATCAACAAACCAACTGCATCCTGGAACTTACAAACATGTATATTTACATGTACACAGCAATTTATATTCCATACTCTTCTGACATTCCATAGACTTTTTTTATTGTTTTTATATACAGCAAGTTATTCATTCTATAGCTTAACCTCACACTCTGACCCTAACATTTCTGCATTTACAATTACAAAAAAATTGTTTTTACAAATGAGGGATTTCTTGTCATCGAATCTGACAACCCCATTTTGGGGACGTCAGATTCAATAGATGAATAGACAGCAACATAGTGTTGGCCCAGATCCGGTCCACATCCGGCTGACACGATGGATGGATGGATGGATGGATGGATAGATAGATGGATAGATGGATAGATGGATAGATATATATATAGATAGATAGATAGATAGATAGATAGATAGATAGATAGATAGATAGATAGATAGATTCTATTATTTTCCCACATTGAACAAATCACACATGGCACGACAGCAAACTGTATTCGGTTGCTTTTGCATGTTCATGTCCAGAATGAACTGTAGTAACTTTGTGCAACAGCTCAGATGTATAATTATACACAAGACTAAGGCCAGAGTTTCTGTGTATGAATGTATCGTACATTTAATCAGTGTTGCAAACCAATGTAAAGTCACATTAGAGTTAGTGCTAAAGGATCTATCATAACATAATGTCAGATGACTTTGGTTATTTGATAAAACAGACAGGCTATCTTCTGTTAGCAGAGATCTATTAAAGTGACTGCATCTAACACAACAACCATCAAAATGACTTGCAATTTATGAGTGAAAACTGTTTGTACACCAATTTTACTCTCAGCGTGTATACTCTTTCAAACACTGATTTTTGTAACATTTTTGCCATTCTCAACACAAGTGAGCTGATGCTGTCCATGCTCATTTCTACCACTAGAGGGACAACTCCCTCTGTAAAAATCAACAGAACACCATTTGTGTTTATAGCCTGTTCTACAATTCATTCAGAGTAGAGGTTCTCAAAGAACACGACTGTTTTCAATCAAGGTAAATAGCGAGTGAAATGCCAAACAAACGCATGTCTGTTCTATATTAGACGACATTAGGTTTTATGACAACCCGATCTTAAAAACCTGATGGCAGACGTGCGTCCTTCAAACAGGCATATTGCATTGTGCAAAATTAAAAGCAATGATGTGAGGTGATTGTCATAAACATGACATTTCATATTCAGAGAAATTCAGAAGCCATCATTTGTTCTGAGCCGTCTGCTCAACTGACCTGTGAAGTGACAAACAATATTCCTAGTTCTTTTGTGTGCAATCAATGTGCCATTCAAAGTCACTGCCCCACTAAATAATGACATATTTCTGAAACAGCCCACCTCGCCTGCTCACACATGATGAGAAAAATCATGACAAAATATGAGAATAAATGAGACAAATGACTCATCACGTCCTGAAACATTTCTCTGGCTGTGCAAGCGTATGTGCTAATACTGAACTATGCCTAATGCAACAGGACACGTTACTCTCGCTCTTGTGTTTCAGTGGGAGTTACACAATACACAAGTGATACATAAAGCAATAAATAAACACTTACATCCATCTGTGTGTGGAAAATGAGGCATTCGTTCTGTCTATAAACTATAAAACAACAATTTATTTCAAAACATTGATAAAACTCAGATGCCAAAGATAATACAAAATGTGCATTTGTGTACAGATGCCTAAACTCTTCTTGTGCCTGGAAATTGCTGTCCTGTTCGCTGGGTTGCACAGCTCTAATGTGTCACTAATAGTTAAAGTGATGCCAGCAACTCCAATGTCATGGGTTTGACTCCCTGGGAATGCATGAACTGAAAAAAACAAAACAAACATGTAGCGTCTAACAAATGCATACATTTAAATGCATTAATATATCCTATAATGTGCATGTCAGACAAATGCATTTTGTGCTGGAGCTGTCATTGCATTGTTAAGCCCCATTCGTCAGCGACTTTGTTGCCATGGCATTCTGTCGCTCTAATGTTATTGGTAGATTGCATGTAATTACAAATGATATATAAAACTAAGATATCATTCTAATTTGACTAGGAATTAGCATTCTGCTGTTGGAGAGTGTTGTGATAAACTACAGTGCATTAAATCATTAACCAGATTAATGATCGATCAATCAACTTATTAAACTCACTCATACTGTTCAAAATGACTAAAACGTCATTGGAATTTGACAAATAATACATTTTCTTGTCCCTAATAATCAACATAATGCAGGGGAAACTGTAAAATGAACTATATCAGTTCACTGCATCATATAATTAACAACACAAACTATCAATGTATGAATCAAAACTCATTAAGACAGTTTCATTTCCATGCATCACTTTATTATATCCATGTATATGACTACTGACGGAAGTCGCCAGCACTCCATTGAAAATGAATGGGATTATGTCGCTTGTCGCGACATAATGACGTTGGTTCAACCAGTGTCGTGTGTTCGGTGACAGGACTACCCATTCGTCTGGACAGTGCATGGAAATCTCTTCAAACGGTTTGTTTTCTGTAGTTTGGGAAATCATGCACTCAATGTTTAACCTCAGGTTGCTCCAGTGGGATTGTTCCTGTCCTGTACTGTAAGTTAGTTTGTGTAACAGTGATGGATGGTGGTGTGGCAAGAGGGATTATTCCTGAAATATGCACACTTGTCCCTTATAAAGGGTCAAAAATGACTGCCTATTACTCAGATGGGTGGATGACAACCTAAGCTCATTGGAAAAATGTGCCTCTACCTACATTTTAGCAAAAAACATACCTATATACATATTATTCAATGCAGATTCCAGCTGAAACAAAAGTAAAACACATTCCTTTTCATACAAATTATGATTACATGGTCAAATTATTGATTAATAAAGATGTTTCTTGCTCAATACTATTGCACTAAATCTATTACATTTTGACGTAACATAACCAGCTCCGTATGTGTGTCTTTTCTGCTGTAGTAAACTTGCTCTGAAGCTCACCTGATACACTCGTGATGTGAAGCCCTCGGGTACGAGTCTGTGAAACACCAGTCACGATAAAAGAGCTCAAAGACTCGTATAGAAGCAAGATAAAATGGCATGTTTGCTTCAGCAAATGTGTTTTTTTAATCTTGTGTTTGCTTTTGTTATCACTATCAGGTTTAAGGTTGAATGTAGGCGCAATGTTCTTTTCAAATGTGACTGAGCATTAACCTTTAGCGTCACTCACCAGACAATTCAATTCTGAACTGCCATGATATGTACAACACACAACATAACGAAACATTGCCAGATTCAGAGAAAACTGAACATGATTTTAGTGACAGTCACTGGACATTTCACTTTGAAAATGTCGTGACACATGCAAGAAGCAATGTAATATCATTTTGCAGAAATGCCTCCACATTTATGTTTTTTTCCAATGAGCCTGGGTTGGTGAGTGGAAGGTAGAACGACCAGCACTTTGATGTGTCTATATCGCATTCAATAAAGCCTGCCAATAATCAGTTATACAAGGTGTCATCATTTATAGACCACAAAATACTTGTCTCTTTATTGAGGGCCAGAAAATGAGAAATCAAGCTCACAGTTGAGTTGAGTTGAGTTCCTTCCATTAGCAGCTGTCACAACACTTCTGTTTTACAACATTATCTCACCACAAGTCCATGTGTGAACGTTCCTCACACGCAGAGCTCAAATAGTCGCATGCGTGCACCACTCACAGTTTGACTGGTGCTAAAGATACAGCATGTCCTTTTATCGCTTTGACAGCTAATTATTGGCAGGGACATATCCGGTTGGTCTGCTGTATTGTCAGAGACAAGTTGCGAATGAAATCGTTGAGCTCATCTGAGAGCCTCAGGCTGCTGTACAGAACAGATGGGCTTCCCCCTCGGGGCGTGTACATTTTTTCAAAGAACAGTGTGGAGATTTTATTGGCTTTTTCCACTTTTGCTTAATGGGACTACACTCCAAAAATATTTCATATTCATGCATTGATGAATTGCATATACAATTTTGGTATTATGCAGTTTTAGCGCTAACAAACTAATAAACATAATGTGATGCATATTTGTCAGTCATGCATAAATGAAATGGGTAAGATTTCTGCACTCAAAAAGGCATTGTTTATTATTAACATTTTTCATTTTACAGAGGACAGCTTTCTGAAGTGCAAGGCTGGCTATGTAAAAAGACCATTTACCACTGTGAACCGTTCTTCTCAAGTCGTGCTTGCAAAGTTGGTTCCAATTGACTGGCTTGATCATCCGCATTTTCAGAATCCGACTCGGGCTCGAACTGATATGGTAAAACCAAAAACATTATTATTAACTGAGTTTTTACAGTTGCTTAGAAGCAGCTTAGAACAGAAGCAGAAGCAGCTTAGAAGCTGAAGCTCACGATTATGGTAAGGGACGTTACATTTCAGACACACTTTAGGTGTTCGGCCAATCACAACACTCTGGGTCTGCCGGCCAATTATAGAACTTCAGACAGACTGGGAATAGTGGAGCTACAACAATGTGTTTTTTGAATGTAAAAAGTCTGTAAAGTTTTAAAGATCAAAGTGCATGATAAGTTATTGTCTTACATATCATAATGTACAACAAACTGAGTAAAAACTTGCCACTGCAAAATGTCCTGGTCAAGTCATCCTTGCGATGGAAGTTCGGGTTCTTCCAATGTTTCATCATCGGACTCGCGCTCGGATGGATATGGTAAAATCATCGCCATCATTACTGTCTTTACAGAGTGTACAATCACTGTGAATTTATTAACCCTCCGGAGCTGAAGCTGACACACCGTAAGCGGTAGACCAATCACAACAGAGACTGGGCCATCTGACCAATCAGAGCAGAGCAGGCTCGCATAATGGTGGGGTTTAGAGAGACCAAATCTTCGTACAAGTCGTTTGAGAAATGGTGATGAGAGGTGATGTGCAATGTATAGTATGAGCAAATGAAAGTGTTTTTTTGTGTGTGATTTGATGCATGTAAACATGTCGTAGGATAGAGTGACCATATTTTAGTTTTCAGAAAAGAGGATGGTGACGTGGTTGATGGGTGGGGGCGTGGTTGATGGGTGGGGGCGTGGTTTGGGGGGCGTGATTGATAGGTGGGGGCGTGGTTGGGGGTGAATGCATCAAAAATACTTGACAAATGCATTCACAACCTTGCAACTAAGTTATTGTACTTTAATACATAAAGTAATACATCCTTTCCATTCAACGTTTGGCCCGCAACAATAGAATAATAAAAAAAAAAAGATATATAATAGTTTAGCTTTTATAATACCTTTTACATGACACTATTTATTTTCATGGCCATAGGTTAAAATAAATAAATAAATAAATAAATCTACTACACTATTTCAGTAAAAAACTATTTCAATCCTCCTGATGTTCTCTTGTAGCCTTTACTTTCCTTATGTGGGCTTCTAGGTCACTAGCACCTTTATTTGACACTAATCCCAACCGAAACGAAAACACAGGATTTTTTTTTTTTTTTACATTTACATTTTATCTCGCACTTGATCGTAAACTGAAGCGTCGAGTCATGCTGCTAAAATTCTGTGAACATAAAGTCCGCCTACTTTGATTTGATTGGTCATTTCAAATGTTCTGACATTGACGAGCAGTGACAGACCAATGAGGCTGAGATGAACACACACACACACACTCACAGGCCTCTGATTTCTGACGTGCTCTGCTTGCCGCCGCGGATTGAGGAACGCGCTGATTAGCCGGTTTCATATGTTTTGTGTGCAAAGGCAATTGCCAGTCAATTTAAAGTACATGCTTAAAGGTCCCATGAAAAACAGTGAAAACCCCCCTGGACACCCCGAACAGCACGTAAAAAGTGGACATGTCCGGGCAAAAGAGGACATTTGGTCACCCTATCGTAGGAGACCTCCAAAACACAATTTGGGAGCCTTTGAATTAAGCCCTTAAAACAGAGATTTATGAGGATGAGAATATGAGTTATAATCTTGATAGTTTTATTATCTATTGTTTGAATGCATATGTAATGAGAGAGAGTGCTGACGATGCCACAACACTGATAAAGCAGCGATGTCACCCTGCGGCGCAGCTAAGCAGCAAAGCACTGCAGACTCGACACTTTATCATGTTCATAGAAAAGAAAGAATGAAGGAAAGAACAACAGCATTGAATTGCAAACCAGGGAGTTATTAGTTACGTTGGAGGAGCGAGTGGTAATTTATATGCCACTCAGACAATAGCAGTATTTACAGAGCGTGGAAGGCTTCGAATCTGTTGTTTATCAAAGCAAAATCGAATGGGAACGTAAACAGATTACATGCTGATTATGCACTGGGCTTTAATGGGTGGGATTTGCTTTAAAATCTCAATATTGGCTTCTCAAATAAAAACCTCAGGCAATATAATGTCTACTGGCTAATGTTTGAGCTACTTTGTCTGTTTGCATTCTAGATTGTATACACTGTTTTTATCAATAAGCAGCATATGCTATTCTCTGAAATGCGAGTTGATTGTTTAATAAAAGGATGCATGTGAAGAGCTGTTCATTCTTGGTGACCTTTCAGCCTCTTAGACATAAAAGTGTGCATAGGAAATGTACAAAAAATAATTAGCATTAGATTGATTTTAAGGGCATGGCATTTTGCAAGTTATAATAAAGGGGATAAGGGCTTTTTGTCACAAGGGCCATAGGCAGAACGCCAGGGTCCTGTCACCTTGGTTGGTCTTATGTTTAGTTTGGTGACAGGATCAGTACACTACTGTTGTTTGTCTTGTCCTTGTGTGAGCATACGGTTTTGGGGTTGTTCCCTAGGCCATACACTCTCTTGTCTTATGCTATGGGTGTTTGTGAGAGCACATGGGTTCAAACATGACAGAACATGCAAAAGACACATGGGTTTTGTTTGTTTCTGTGTGCCATGTGCCCTCTTGTTACTTGCTTATTGGTTTATATGCCCCGCTATTCCTTGTTATCCTCCCAATTTCTTTCTTTATTCTCCCTTAGTTGTCTGTCCAAAGCTGTTTTTGTTTGTTTGTTTGATTGTTTGTTGTCCAGCTCGTGTCCCTCATTGCCGGTCAGTCATGTGTTTTGTTTTTTACTCTACCACAGGTCTTTTGTTTTCCAGCCATGTTGGCAGTAGTTTGGGCACTATGGTATACCTATAATAAGTGTTTATATTCTGTCGCTCGAAGGGGGCTCTCTGTAGACCTGAAAGGACCACAGAGAGGTCCCAGGAAGGGATGAGGCACAGTCTGGAAGGATTTAACCTCCTGACGCCTCTCAGGAACCTGATGACCAGGTTGTGCTTTCCCAGTGACCTGCCATCAACAGCATTGTGATTTGCTGCGATGGTGGCATCGCATTCAAGCCCTCTTGAAAGAAGGAAAGCACAGAGCGGATCGGGCATTTCCGGGGTCTTCCCGTAGGGAAGCGAACAGACTCCACTTCAAAGCTTAAGCGTGCCTCATAGAGGGGGCTCTAGCTGAAGTGATAGTGTCGACTACTGCTGGAGGTAGTTCACTTAAGTCCTCTACGTCCCATCCAGAGACCACACGTGGAGGTTCCAGGGGTCTGGACGCGGTCTGGACGCTTCCCCAGGGAGGGCTGTCGAGAGGAGCATCCGTTCTGGGAACCAGGTCCGGTTGGGCCAGTGCGGCACAACTAACAAGACCTACTCCTCGTCCTCCCTGACCTTGCACAGTGTCTGTGCGAGCAGGCTCACTGGGGGAAACGCACACTTGCGTAGGCCCCGGGACCAGCTGTGTGTCAGCGCATCCGTGCCGAGGGTCCCCTCGGTCAGGGAATAGAACAACTGGCAGTGGGAGAACTCCTGGGAGGCAACAGGTGTACCTGTGCATCCCCGAGTCGACTCCAGATCAGCTGGACCACCTGGCGTGTGACTGAACCTGAACCGCTACTGACTTCAGAGGACGAGTTGCGATATTTTGCTCTTTTCCCAGTTGACCCGAAGCCCTAGATGGCTGAGGTGCCTGAGGACCAGGTGCCTGTGTTCGCACAACTGATCCCGAGAATGAGCTAGAATGAGCAAGATAGTGGAGGATGCGAACGCCCACCTCCCTGAGCAGGGTTAGGGCAGGGTCCACGATTTTGGTAAAGACGCGGAGCGACAGGGACAGCCCACAGTAGAGGACCTTGTACTGATATGCTCGACTCTCGAAGCTAAGCGTAGGAATGGTCTGCTTCGAGGTAAGATCAAGACATGAAAGTACGCATCTATCCTAAGTATTAATCACCGCTGTATCCGCCCTCACACCGGCAGGAGAGAAATAAATAAACTCTTTTTAGCAATTCAAACTGCTGTTTCTCTACACAGGAATCCACTTCAGTTGAAGGATGACTTGAATGAGCGGACAATATTCACAACCGCTCGGCTCCGAAGCAAAAATATGAATGAAGTGAGTAATGCCGGTCATATTTATACCCGTATATATGGGTAGGTGTGACTTGGCATGCAAATCTCACTGGCCAATGTTCATTGGCTCGTTCTGTTACCACTTGGAGGTGATTGGGTCCCAGGCGAGACATACATATGTTATTCCGACATAGCGTCAAACGCAACTGACTGATTGGGAACTACTGTTTTCAGAATGGCATTTTTTTTTTTTTTAAATAAATAAAAAATTTAAATGGAAAAAAGTGTTTTCTGAAACTAGAAAGAAACTAATTTAAAGGAGTTCAAAGTAGACTTAAATGACAAATGTCATTGGATTGTTTTTAACACAGAATTTAATCCACGAGTGTACAGGTATGTGTGCAGAACTTAAATTAATATAACTACATACATGTAAGTACAAGTGTACATGCCTTACACTATTACTTTCTTTCTTTCACCTCTCCTCCCTTTCTCGTGTTTCTCTTTCTTTTCTTCTGAGCGCCTTTTGTCTCCTCTTTCCTCTTCATCTGACCATCCATTCACAGATGGCGGGACCTCAGCATCTCTCTCTTTACACCAGCATCTGTTATGCTCTGAGCTGCAGTCAGCTGGCCTATAAAACATTACAGCACTGCACAGCGTGCAACACTCCAGCTCTTTAGCTTGTAAACTTGTGTCATCAAATAATGAATAGTGAGTTAACAAGGATATAAAGAGCTGACAGCCTGACATGTTCCTGTCATTGTCGCCGTGGCGTTTAGGTGCATGAAAGATGTTTGACTTTGTCTCACCAAAAGGGGTCACTGCTTAGTTGATTCTGACGTTGCTACGGCCTCAGTAGAGACACAGACACTTATAATGAAAGCTTTTGGACAAGTATATTGTAATAAATGAGGTGTTATGAGAAGAGTCTCAGAACTTACACAACCTGGAGCTTCAAATGAATGTGGCTCTGAACACTAACCCTGTGTCATGCAGCATTGGTCGGGAAGCCTAATGCACACAGTGCTCAAGTGTTTGTATGTCTGAGAGTGGAGTTGCACTGCGTTTTGATCAGTAAGGATGAACGAGATGTATGGATGCTTAAGGGTTCATTCAGAAAAGTGTGGAATTTATTTAGCAGTGAGACTGTTCTCTCTCGGCTTTAATGGAGCTATTTTAATGCAAAGTCATTCCACAATATGAATTTGTCGATTAAAATGAGTGTGTGATTATTAGCAGGCAGACGTTTAATAATAGATTGAACTGGGCCATCACTACTACTGTATGCAGTACATCTTGATAAATGATTTAATTTATTTGACAAAATTCACATTTTTTAAACCATACTGAGCTTGTGAAAAAAGCAGTACTTTAGTATGCTTTTTAAAAAAAATGCTTCTGAAAATAATATTAAATTATAATTTTAAATAATATACTTGCATGTAATTTTTTCAGACACTTAATGCATGTTAACTGCATGTTAACTTAATTGCATGTTAACTGCAATTACATGAAAATGTATTATAGTTTAAATTAATATTACATGAAATAATCTGAATTTTAGAGTGTTTTTGACCACTTAAGTAGGATATTATTTTGTAATAATTCTATTTGTCTGTAAAATGGTGTTAAATTGTACTGTGGAATGTACTGATAAGTATTTATGGTAAACAAAAATAGTACTTTTATATGAAATTGCAACTTAGTACATTTAAAATATATTAACTTTAAATATAATATCAAATAACACACCACAGTTAATATTACAATCAAGTACTTTACATGTGCCTAAAGCATGACAATAGATTATTAAAATGTTATGATTTAAAATTTAAAGTAATGGTTTTAATTTGACATCATTACAAATTGCACATTTTTAAAAGTGTGTGCAAAGAAACATCAAGTGTAGCGTCAGTTCTGGCAGGTCATGTTAGTCGAGCTCGCATCAGCTGATCCACGTCTACCTATATACGACGCCTATCACTGTATACATATATAAGCTCCTTCAGTATTATCAGCATCTATCGCATTTCTCAGGAGCGAATTACCCTCCTCCCTCCCCAGCTCCTCTCGTTTCTCAGGAGCGAATTACCCTCCTCCCTCCCCAGCTCCTCTCGTTTCTCAGGAGCGCATTACCCTCCTCCATCCCCAGCTCCTCTCGTTTCTCAGGAGCGAATTACCCTCCTCCATCCCCAGCTCCTCTCGTTTCTCAGGAGCGAATTACCCTCCTCCATCCCCAGCTCCTCTCGTTTCTCAGGAGCGAATTACCCTCCTCCATCCCCAGCTCCTCTCGTTTCTCAGGAGCGAATTACCCTCCTCCATCCCCAGCTCCTCTCGTTTCTCAGGAGCGAATTACCCTCCTCCATCCCCAGCTCCTCTCGTTTCTCAGGAGCGAATTACCCTCCTCCCTCCCCAGCTCCTCTCGTTTCTCAGGAGATAATTACCCTCCTCCATCCCCAGCTCCTCTCGTTTCTCAGGAGCGAATTACCCTCCTCCATCCCCAGCTCCTCTCGTTTCTCAGGAGCGCATTACCCTCCTCCATCCCCAGCTCCTCTCGTTTCTCAGGAGCGAATTACCCTCCTCCATCCCCAGCTCCTCTCGTTTCTCAGGAGCGAATTACCCTCCTCCATCCCCAGCTCCTCTCGTTTCTCAGGAGCGAATTACCCTCCTCCCTCCCCAGCTCCTCTCGTTTCTCAGGAGATAATTACCCTCCTCCATCCCCAGCTCCTCTCGTTTCTCAGGAGCGAATTACCCTCCTCCATCCCCAGCTCCTCTCGTTTCTCAGGAGCGCATTACCCTCCTCCATCCCCAGCTCCTCTCGTTTCTCAGGAGCGAATTACCCTCCTCCTGCCTCAGCTCCTCTCGTTTCTCAGGAGCGAATTACCCTCCTCCCTCCCCAGCTCCTCTCGTTTCTCAGGAGCGAATTACCCTCCTCCATCCCCAGCTCCTCTCGTTTCTCAGGAGATAATTACCCTCCTCCATCCCCAGCTCCTCTCGTTTCTCAGGAGCGAATTACCCTCCTCCCTCCCCAGCTCCTCTCGTTTCTCAGGAGCGAATTACCCTCCTCCATCCCCAGCTCCTCTCGTTTCTCAGGAGCGAATTACCCTCCTCCATCCCCAGCTCCTCTCGTTTCTCAGGAGCGAATTATCCTCCTCCCTCCCCAGCTCCTCTCCTTTCTCACGAGCGAATAACCCTCCTCCATCCCCAGCTCCTCTCGTTTCTCAGGAGCGAATTACCCTCCTCCCTCACCAGCTCCTCTTGTTTCTCAGGAGCGAATTACCCTCCTCCATCCCCAGCTCCTCTCGTTTGTCAGGAGTGAATTACCCTCCTCCCTCCCCAGCTCCTCTCGTTTCTCAGGAGCGAATTACCCTCCTCCCTCCCCAGCTCCTCTCGTTTCTCAGGAGCGAATTACCCTCCTCCATCCCCAGCTCCTCTTGTTTCTCAGGAGCGAATTATCCTCCTCCCTCTCCAGCTCCTCTCGTTTCTCAGGAGAGAATTACCCTCCTCCCTCCCCAACTCCTCTCGTTTCTCAGGAGCGAATTATCCTCCTCCCTCCCCAGCTCCTCTCGTTTCTCAGGAGCGAATTATCCTCCTCCATCCCCAGCTCCTCTCGTTTCTCAGGAGCGAATTATCCTCCTCCCTCCCCAGCTCCTCCTTTCTCACGAGTGAATAACCCTCCTCCATCCCCAGCTCCTCTCGTTTCCCAGGAGCGAATTACCCTCCTCCCTCACCAGCTCCTCTTGTTTCTCAGGAGCGAATTATCCTCCTCCCTCTCCAGCTCCTCTCGTTTCTCAGGAGAGAATTACCCTCCTCCCTCCCCAACTCCTCTCGTTTCTCAGGAGCGAATTATCCTCCTCCCTCCCCAGCTCCTCTCGTTTCTCAGGAGCGAATTATCCTCCTCCATCCCCAGCTCCTCTCGTTTCTCAGGAGCGAATTATCCTCCTCCCTCCCCAGCTCCTCCTTTCTCACGAGCGAATAACCCTCCTCCATCCCCAGCTCCTCTCGTTTCCCAGGAGCGAATTACCCTCCTCCCTACCCAGCTCCTCTTGTTTCTCAGGAGCGAATTACCCTCCTCCATCCCCAGCTCCTCTCGTTTCTCAGGAGTGAATTACCCTCCTCCCTCCCCAACTCCTCTCGTTTCTCAGGAGCGAATTATCCTCCTCCCTCTCCAGCTCCTCTCGTTTCTCAGGAGCGAATTATCCTCCTCCATCCCCAGCTCCTCTCGTTTCTCAGGAGCGAATTATCCTCCTCCCTCCCCAGCTCCTCTCGTTTCTCAGAAGCGAATTACCCTCCTCCATCCCCAGCTCCTCTCGTTTCTCAGGAGTGAATTACCCTCCTCCCTCCCCAACTCCTCTCGTTTCTCAGGAGCGAATTATCCTCCTCCCTCTCCAGCTCCTCTCGTTTCTCAGGAGCGAATTATCCTCCTCCATCCCCAGCTCCTCTCGTTTCTCAGGAGATAATTACCCTCCTCCATCCCCAGCTCCTCTCGTTTCTCAGGAGCGAATTATCCTCCTCCCTCCCCAGCTCCTCTCGTTTCTCAGAAGCGAATTACCCTCCTCCCTCCCCAGCTCCTCCTCTCGCCCAGTCGGGATTTGGCATTCTGATTCCCCTTGAATCAAAATAAATTCTCGAATTATGTTGTACTTTAAAATCTTGAATTAATGATATCTGCATACATTCATGTTGGTTCTGTTCTGTTTACCCCAAGGGGGGTTATTGCTGCCCTCCCCGCTCTTATCCATGCTAGTTCCTGCCCAGAACGGAACCACACCGCCAATCCAAACTGTATGCTAATTGTCAATCGTATTTGACGATAGTGGTCCTGACAGAAATAGGCATTAAAGTGAACTCTCTATAAGCACACTTAAGTGGCCTTTTATTTGAATTACTTCACTTTTAAAGAAATATACCCTCAAGATTTGAAGCACAATAAGTGCACATTCAATACAGTTAAGTGCACTTCTTTTTCCCAATTACTGTTATTTTATGATATCATGACATACAGTTGAATTTGACTCATTTTGTTGCGCTTTCTGCCATGTGCTATGCAATGCAATGCTTCTATCATGAACAAAGCATCAGTTTATCAAGAAACATCCAAAAAAGTTTCCTTTCTCTCTTTGAAATGTTTCAAGCAAGTTACAGTGACGTTTGTTTTCAAGGCACACGTGTTCATTGGTAGCCTACAGTACAACTCCCCTGCATTCATAACCCCTATGACAGTTCATTTATAAACAGCATTCTCATTTGCTTTTCAGTCACATATTGATTTAGTGCTTCCTGGAGGCTCAGTCATTTTCTATTTTTTTTTCTGCTGTCATCTGCAAAAGCCTTTGCTTGTGACCAACAGTCTAGTTACAATTGGTCTTGGATCTGTGCTTGATACAAATGTGCAAATATGCTTTAGAACATTACAATTAAGCAATAAAACAGGCAAAAGGCTGCAGGTAATTTCATATTAATAACCAATGTGTGATTATATTAACAAATTATATTTGCCAATGGAAATAGGTCCAAATGAAGCAACCTTTGCATGTCACTTGTGTCAGACTAGACCAAAGTATCTGAGAAGAGCAATAGCACATTCCTCACTCTCCTCATAGCCATCTGTATTCTGTAATCATTCTGCTCCGGCTTCATTCCAGATTTATCACAGACAATAATTCATGTTGCAATAAACATATCAAGATGAACCCAAATGCTGTAGTTGCGTGCAGAAATTCAGAATTTTCCAAAGAAGAGGATTGTAAGTCCTTTTGCTTTGTCTTTGAAGTACATAGATTGTGATACAACCTACCCCACTATATACACTACACACCGTTTACCCGATTCCCGGGCATTACCCATTTCATTGTAAGGGCCAGATTTGGCCAGCACTTATAGGCATAAAAACAAACTACTGTCAGGATTTACTAAAGACACACAGTGAAATAATAGCAATGAAATGAACACAGTTATTTTGCATCTGACTTTATTGCATGTGCATTTGTACGAGTTTCCCCATCTGGTATTTCCGCTATTATTTACCACCCAAAACATTTTTGGACTTGACATGCTGTGATTCATAGCTGCTATCCACCTTACTCTGCAACACGGAAGTTATTTTATGTGAATGTGCGTAAACTTCCATTCATTAGCCGCTATAACTGGAAGAAAAGGAAAATCCCTAATTGGTGAAATAATTCGCGCTACAAACCAGTGTGTTTATTATTACTGTAATTAATTAGAATGATATGATAACAAATAACAATTTGCAATATCAAGCAGCATAACGGACTGTTTTTATACAGCTAAAATAACTGGAAGCGGATGAGACCGGAAGTCTCTTACTGGAACAAAATCTAATTTCTCCAAGCCATCCCATACATCCATAACAAATTTTGGAATCCCGGACAACCCTATGTTTTTGTATGACCATGAAAAAAAAAAGCAAAAAAAAAAAAAAAAAAAAACTACAGCTGCTCATTTACAGATGAAACTGGCCTGCACTTGAAGCCCTGAACAGTTCAGTAATTTTGCTATATTTCTTCTTGGAGACCTTTCCATCTTTGCTCCTTTCTCCTCCTCTTCATCCTCGACTCCCTCGTATTGATATATATCTCCCTCTGATCAAAACCGTTTGGCGGAGGCATGGAGTGTTGCGTTGCCAGTCAAGCTTAACCAATTCATTATCGATTTATTACCGAATTCAGACATTATTACTATAGTATATTGGGTAGGCAATAACATATAATGATAATAATGATATTAAATAAAACAGGGCAGCGGGCAAAATCAGTTGCCGGGTCATGCACTGGGAATGCTCCCGATGGCCAGTGTATATGAGGAACCGCAGAGAACAGAGAGTATGATAGAAGCGGGAGAAGTTTCTCCACTCGTGTTTATTCATTTGAAATGCCAGAGGAGGACGTTTTCTGAACACATTTGGTGCTTCTCATTTCTTATTTGTGCATCCTCGTTTCCTTTCCTCCCCAGGGGTGCAAGGGAAGGAAACCAAAACGAAGGAATCGAAGGAAGACGTATTTGTAAATTGGAATATTCATTTTCACTCATTATCTGTGGCAGCACAAGGATGGAAGCACTAATAACACAACTACTTTGTTTTACAGGCTGTAAATATCACTTGTGAGTGGTCAACATGTCTAGAGGGGTATTAAATCAATCAAGTGTGTCACTAAACTGGTCTATATCTCACAGACATTATCAATGTGCCGGTGTTGAGGAGAACACTGGATTATATTTAACAGGCCAACATAAGGTCATCTGAGCTTGAACATCATCAGTTCAACTGAATGCTATGTTGTACTTGTAATTCTTAAGTCTTAATGGAAGATAAAAATAGTTTTTTCTGTCCATGGCTGTTCTTGTTCTGGCAATTATAAATGCTGTCCCCTAGTACTGTTCAATTTTTCCTTTTTACTCATAGTTTATTACTTCAGAGTGCTCATAAAAAAGCTGAGGGCATTCAGACCACTAGCAAATAAACTCCACTTTCCACGGCTGGATAAGAGAACTGGATAAGTCCACAGGTTAACAAGCTCAGCAATGCTGAGACATTAAATCAGTGCTTATCCATCCATGGGATGCGTCTCCCTCCGGGCCGGCATGGGTGAGACCTCCCCTACATCAGGTAAAATTAGAGCCATTACGTCAGGCTTCAAATGCGATTGCTTGTGGTTTCCAGACAGGATTCTGCCTCCGACCTCAAACGGGCTTTGCTCTGGAAACAATCATGTTGGGCTTCCAGGAAATAATTGGCTCTCACTGTAGAATTAACTTTCTGTTTGTGAGAAGGTCTATCTTGCGCTTGACCGTGATTACACTGAAAGCCTGCAGACATGCCGTGGTCTCAATGTGATCTGCTATCGGTTAGGACGGTTAGTTAGCAAAAGGTGAAAAGCAGTGTAAAAGTGATTGAATCCATTTTAAAGTAAACAGCTGAATTTGTCAATTGCTCATTTGCACAACTAGAGGTGTTTCTTTTAACCACAGGGGCTTGATAAAGCATTTGATTCTCTGTCATTGCCTTGTTTGAGCACTCTGGTTTCAGATTTGTGCAGTAGTATTGCACAAAGGTCAATGTGCAATGCTGTATTCTAATGTTTACTGAGTTCTTGAAGATTGAGTTAAAGCTAATATCTGGTCCTTAGGCCGTGTGTCCACCAAAGAGTTTTTAGCCAGCTGAAAACGTCTAGCTATGGGCGCTTGAGAGCGTTTTGGCAGCGTTGGCTTTTTTTCTTCAGTTGAGACGCTTTGCTTGTTATGATACGGAATATCCGTGAAAGTGTTACTAGTATCTCATTTCACAGACATTTTGTTTCTGTGTTGATTCTATATTAAAATGTTGATACAATGTAACGTATTTTCTCTGGCTCTTGTTTTAAATTAATTTGTTCCGTTATTATGCTTGTTGTTGTCATCTGTTGACGTTGTACAAGCCGAATGTGGCGGTTGGTCAGGTGTGGTATTAGTCCCGCCCCTCCTCCACTGTGATTGGACGGTTGGGTAAAAAGTGACAGTGATGAGCACTGCATTTTACCCAGAGTTTAACATTCTTCAACTCTCAGCGACCTGTAAAAAAGTGCTTCAGCGTGAAAAGCGCCTCGTTACGCTCAAATCATTTTAAAAAAGCAGCGCTCCCACTGAAAACAATTGAAAAAATACGCCAGCCGCGTGAAAAAAACGCTTTGGTGGACACACGGCCTTAATGCCAATAACTGACACTGACTGGCACCTCGTATAATTTGATATGAGACTTGCATGTCTCTGTAGAGGATTCTTCTTTGCATTACTGCTTTACCAGTGACATTGATTGGTAAGTCTTCAGAAATGAGCTGCTCACAGAGGATACTGATGCATACAGTAGATACGGTCACTAAAGGATTTTTCTGCACTTTAAGAAAAGAAAAAAAAAAGCCAGACAGAAAATTGCCTGTACATTCAGTTTACAGACATTTCCTTCAATTAGAAAACAATGCAGAGCATAAATTCAAAAAACGAGTAAAACACCTCGAAAAAAAAAAAAAAAAAAAAAACAGTACAGAATATTCTTTTATATTAACAGTACATTGTGTCGTGATATATTTACTGACTTTTCTTAGAGATTTTGCTTTGGATCATACTTTAACTTCAAGTACATATGGACTTGGCATATAACAAAATTCATGCTTCCCTCAACATCAAACCATCACTATTATTGCTGTTTTTGAAAATAAATAAAGGCAACTCTTTATTTTGCTGGTCCACTTTAGACATTCTACTGACTATAAGTAACTTTGCAACCCCAACCCCTTATTCTCCTAACCCTAACCTAACAGTCTACTTTATACTCCACTGATACTCTATTGAGCGCTAGTTGACATGTAGGTGCAACGTTACTTATAATCAAAAGAATGTCTGAATGGGGACCATCAAAGTGTAACCTAAGTAAAATACTGGAATCAAAAGAAAATCTTAATGACTTTTTAATGACTTTTGGTTACATTAAAAGTTTTCATGCAATCTTCCACTGATGCATTCTTCCATGATCAAGATTTCAAAAGTTCATAAAGACGTTAATAAAGTACTCCATATGAATTCTGAAGAGACATGATTGCTTTAAATGATGAACATATTTAATTTAGGCTCTTGTTTACATATGGTCAACCAGCATATAATATGTATACTAAGATATATACTTAGATGAACATGTTATTTAACATTTGCTTAACTTTATATATTTTTTTGTACCTGAAACCTACCGTTAAACAAACCTGAAACGCATTTTTAATTCCATTTGTATCCTTGTTATTTTGTATTTATCTTTGCTTTTGCTTCTAATTTGATTATTTGTTCCTTTTTAAAAATTTGTTTTATTACTGACTGTTTACTTGCATTGAATGATTTAAATTTATATTAGTTAGGCTAGTAGTTTTAGCTGTTGTCTTGAAATTGGAAAAGAGAATTGTGAATCGTCACTGGTGTCTAACATTTTGGTGTCATTACTCCCTGTTTTTGCAAAAACAGTTTCATGGCCAGAAAAAAAAAAAAAAAATGGCCGGTGTATTTTGTCACCGGCACATTGGCAGGTGTGTCAAAAAGTTAGTTTTAGGCCATGCACATGTATATAGTACATTAAATATGTAAAATGGAAGCTGAACCGGACGTTGAATTGTACGTCGAGCACCAGTGTGCTTTTTGAAGCTCTAAATGTTAAGTAGACTTTCAAGGGATGGACAAAAAATATATATATAATTGTTGTTCTGTAGATGAACAAAAATCTTGAGGGAATTACATGAGGGTGAGTAAATGAGTAAATTGAACTTTCCCTTTAATCCTTCAAATATTCAATTAGTTTGGTTAGTATATTCATTTAATACATAATTAAGACAAATTATTGGAATGCATTTATGCTGCTTCTAATACAAAATAATTGTATTAATTAATTTTTGATTTGTTAGATCTGTTCTGTTGAAATTGTCCTTTGAAAGCAGATGGCCGAAGGAGGAAAATGCAGCAATAGTTGCATTTCATTTTCCCCAAATGTTTCTTCCTCAAAAGTGCTAAAATAATTGTTAATTAAACCTTTAAGGGTTAGAGTCATTAAATGCCTTCTCTAGACATTGCATTGCCATGTTTCACTGTAAGCGTGTCATCCTTATAATGCAGAGAGCTGTATTCCCTTCACACCAGATCCAGGGATGCTTGCACCCTCTAAAAGTTCCACTTATTTTTATAGATTATTGTCCCAAATTTTGGGGGATCATGTGGTTTAGATAGCGTGAGATCCTGTTTTTCTTCTAGGTAAGCAGTGTATTTCACCTAGCTCGTCCATGAAGTCCAATTTTGCACGGTTCTGTAATGAGACATGAAAACTGACATCAGCTGATGATAGAGAGACCCTCAGTTCTTAGGAGGTTTTTCTGGGATATTATGAGACTTCATGGATGAGGTTCCACTGTGCACTTGGAGACATTTTGGCAGGTTGGCCACTCCTGTGAATGTCCATTACCAGTCCATTTGTAGATAATGACTCACACTGTGCCATAATTCTGACTTTCCACATGCATATATCTCAACACCTGTTTTGCCCTACTGTTCTGGTATTTAGTTTTACTGTGTACCTTCAGAGAGATTCAGGCTATTTATCCCTGTTGCTAAGGTTGGATATCATATGTGTGCAAAACATTCTAAGGATTTATTGGCCTATAAATCTGGTCGATTTTCCGGCTAAATCTGGAAACCACCCATAAACAGGAAGAGGTCATTAAAGGGGACCTTTTATGCTCAAAAAAAGAAAAAAAAAAAAAAGAAAAAAAGAAAAAAGGAGAGGGTTGGATTTTTACTATTACAGGTTGGTTGTGCACACACACTGCTGACACACATTTATGCTCAACCACTATGTAAAAGTGAATTTTGCATAATAGGTCCTCTTTAAGAGATGTGCTAATGTGAAGTCAATAATGCTTCAATGTAAGACCAGAGCTGACACACTGCATTATGTGTTCTTTGTTGGAACACAAAAGAATATATTTTGAAAGTCAATGAAGCCCAAACAATATTGCACCGCATTGACTTTCATTGTATGAAAAAAAAAAAAAAAAAAAAAAAAAACATTCATTTTTCAAAATACACAGAACAAAGAATGTCAGTGGTTTGGAATGACATGAGGATGATTAAATAATGTAAAAAAATATATAAAAAAAGTAGGTGATCTATCCATTTAAGCTGTCTGTAAAACTATATCTTAGCAACAGAAGCCATTTCTATAATAGAAGCAATAGTTTCTTGAGTTCTGACCCAAATTTGTTATTCAATAGGATTTTATATGTAAAACATTTGATGCTAGTATTTCCTGTCTCAAGATTTCCCCCCTTCCTGTGTGCCAGCAAACACTCAAAATAGAAATGTATTTTTTTTTAAAGAACTAAATGAATAGGATATGTAAATGTCAAAATATCGTACATACTGTATGTCAAATATGTAAATGCCTCTCTTAATATTACTGCCTCCGGCTGCTTTTTTCCTCCTGTGACGGTTTAACTTTAGTTAATCGAATTACTCTCTTTTGCCATCCAAATAATACATTTCTAGTTAAAAGAAACAGCAGCAACAGTTTCTTTTTGGTTAAATTGGAACCCATGGCTTTGAATTCAATGGTGTGCCTCTTGTATTCGGACTCGTGATGGACCTGAATCATAATCACACCATGTTTGTTGATTGGCTAGAGGAGATCTGGCCTCCCGACTGAGCCTGAGCACTTATTATTCGACAATATTATTGATCTGACTGTACTGACGCTGCTGTACGTGAGCTGGACTACGACATATTTGTTTTTAGCAGAACTGCTTAATAGACTAAATGAACAAATTTAATAATTGCTGATCTTTACAATGGAACTGACTCAACACTGAACTGACTTCAGCTGAAATGCATAATTTTCCTGTCATCACTGTGAAGCTGCTTTGAAACAATCTGTATTGTATAAAGCGCTGTATAAATAAAGGTGATTTGACACTTGTCAAAACTTTAGCATTAGGCGGTATGACAATTTTGGGCAGAATGTCCAAAGAAATGTTTACCCAATTATGCCAGATATGTGCACATCAGAACAATAAAAAAACGGTGTGTATCTTGAGCGTTTATTTAGAGTTGATTCTTAGGTAGCTTTCTTACACTTTCTGAGATTTTTTTTTTTTTCACTAATGTCTGACTTTGAATGCGGTTGTTATGAATAATCTAATCTTTTTAATTGTGTCCAAAAAGTTGCAAATCAGAATTTTGTGATATGCAAATCACACACTACTCTTTTTTTTTTTCTACTGTCGGGAAGTAGAGTAGTTTAGGGAAGGGAAGTATGTTTATTCAGATGCAGCCTGTCTTTTCGATATCGTTGCCATCCCTCTCAGTCTCTCTCAGAGAGACAAAAACCAGCCAGTATGTCATCTCTGATGGATGGTCTTCATCTTTCCCGTCCCACACTGAATGCCTTTTAAAGGAAACGTTGAGGTCAGAAGGAGTCTCTGAGCCTCTTTTCTCAGATTGGCATGTCAATATCCATTAGTCGCTGAGGCCGTCCTGATGCAAATCTCCGAGGAGCCCGAGGAGAAAGGCATGCTGGGACAGGTGTGCAGTGGCTGTCAGCTCAAAGAGCATCTATCCATGAAGGCCAGTCTCAGACCAAGAGATTTTCTGTTTCTCCACCACCACCAAGGAGTAGTTCACCCAAAAATAAAAAAAATCCTGTCATTGTCACCCCAACCCACTGAAACAGGAAGACAGGGCGGGACATTTCAAACAGCTCCTCCCCTTTTCTAAAATAGCCAATGACGTTTCGTTTAAATCACAGCTCGGCCAGAGCCGTTGAGCTCAGTAAAGCCGCAGTTTCCTCCTAATCTCCAACATATCGCTTTAAAATACAGTATTTTGTGTTGAATTCAAATGGGTCCGATGTGTTTTCTGGTCTGAGCCGACTTGATCGTATGATCCGCTCTGTGTATCGTGTCTGTGGACCGAAGCTGCGGCGGAGACTAATGTCAAACCAGACATGCACTGTCTGAATCGTTCCCTATCCCCTATATAGTGCACTGCGTGATATTCACCGTATAGAAAATAGTAAATGTGTGAACAACTGACCAATTTCAGCCCCGGCTTCAGCATCTATTTATAGTGTAGGGGGCGGAGCTTCATAATCTAGAGAGCATTTGATTGGACAGCAAATCTGATGAGAAGCTGAAGTGCAGTAGCCTGGGAAAACCCAGACAACTTCTGGCAAATTTAGATTTGCTCTGCAAGTAGTCTGGCAAAGAGCTCATTCAAGCCCATTTCTAATCCGCGGCATCAATCAGAAACGTTGAGACGGGCTTTACATGATGACGATCGCTCTGATTGGTTTTAGGTCTATCCAATTGCGCCCATTGAGCGACATCCGTTGGTGAAGCGCAGCAACTTTTAAATGCATTATTATATTCAAATTGCAAACACATGAGGACAGTCTTCATGAAAGACCCACTGGCAGATGAACGTGCTACTACATTTCTATCCGAAACGGTAGGAAATTAAATTAGATTTAATAGAGGATTTTAACTGTGACAAGATGATTGACAGGGCAGTTTACGTGACAGGATGCACGCGACAGATCCGTCCGATAAAGATGACGAAGTAGTATGTCCTAAAGCTTGCCTACTTTTGTGCTACACATTCAAAAGTAAATACCTTTTCTTCAAAAAAAGAGTATATACGTTTATGGCGTAGTGTAACTTTAGGACACCGCATATGGCTTTACACAATGACGATCGCTCTGATTGGTTTTAGGTCTATCCAATTGCGCCCAGAGGCATTTGAGCGACGTCCGTTGGTGACGCCCCTTTGGAAATGAGTTATTAATGAAGCTTTGCCAGACCATAACTCAGTTACTACTGAGAATGGTCTGGTTTTAACCAGGGGTGGGTTTCCCGAAAGCATCGTTGGCCAACTATGGTCGCAAGTTCCGTCGTTACCAATAGAGTTCAATGGACATTGCGATGAACTTGCGACCATAGTTGGCCAACGATGCTTTCGGGAAACCCACCCCAGGCTAGAAGTGCAGAGTGATGTCATCAAAATCACTGATCCATTTTGGTGGAAGTGAGAGACTGTGAGTTTTGAACACTTATATCTTCTAAATGTGAATTTTGTCATTGTTTTGGAGCACACTAGCTTATAGATAACAGTAAGACTAACATATTCATACTAAAAACCAAAAAAAACCTAAAATTTTGATTTAATGGGGACCTTACATGAACATGTATTATAGTTTAAATTTCTATTAAATGCAATTAGCTGAACTTTAGAGTGTAACTTAAATACATATTTATGTATAACACAGTAAAATTACAATCAAGTAACTTAAATGTGCTTTAGTGTGTTAGTCAACATGTCAAGTGTATTTCTTTAAAGTACAACAAAAGATTAAATTAATTATTTAAAATGTATCTCTCTTTTGTATATCCTTTTAAGATTTAAAGTATATGACAAATGCACTTTCAGTACATTTAAGTGCACCTCTTTTTCATAAGGGATGAGCTATAATCCAAGACTTACAATAGTTATGTATGAGGAACAGATAAGACTTTATTCACTGATTATCTTCCCCTCGACCATAGCGCTCAAATATATTTTTTTATATTAATATAACCGCATTGCAACACTACGGGTTCATGATGTGACTTATAATGCAGTAAATATCAAACACAGTTCTTTATTATGGAGTGATACAACTTCATAAAAGCATTCACTGAGCTCATTATATTACAATTTCTAGGTAATATATCTAGATAAAATATTCAGAAATATCATGAAACTTTAATATATTTTCAAATGTATTCATATTTGAATTTATAAAACGGCTTACAGTTCAAAACATTACAAATTATTTGTAAATTATTATTAATGAAAGGTATTGGAAATGTTACCAAGGAAACATCCGTTTCCCTAATTTGCCAAAAGCAAACATCATTAGTAATGATATTCCATTCTGCACAAATAAAATTTGTTTGTTATATCATTACTGGCACTCTGCTGCTAATGACTAATTTCCACAAACTGTTTCCATGGATGCATACAGCCAAAGCTACATAAATATCACTAATATGAGGCATAATGTTTAATGAGCATTATCATCACGAGTAAAACGTGATTGAAAGCATCTGTGGCCCCTCAGGCCGCATCAGATCTGAGTCACGTCTCCTGACATTGGATTTGTGGTTGGTAAAGGGATGCATCTACATATCAAAGCATGTGAAGTGATGTGGAGGACGCGAACCCCTCGAGAAAAACAGTGTGATGAGGGTCAAACAAAGGCTAGAGGCAGACGAGTACACTACAACCACAAATAGAGAAAAATGTTAATCAATAATTATGATTTTATAACTTAATGGGGAACTTAAGTTATAAAAATATGGGCAACTTTTACCTGGGAATCAAGCCCATGACCTTGGCATTGCTACTGTATATCAGAGGGGAACATTATCAACAAATAATGCCTTCAATTTTGTCTTTTCCTCACACAAAGCTAATACTCAACAGTGTAAATGCTCTTCAGTATTGCAATACAGTATGAATTTCTTTTTGACCAAAAGTTGGTGTGAAAACCGACATGTGCATGATGTTTTTAATTCAGGGGATTTCAAACTTTTTGATGCCAAGGTCTCCCAAATTGTGATTCTATGTTCAATGTTTAAGAATGTGTTAAGTAAATTGTAATTACTGATTTAAAGGTGGCAATTATGTACTAAATCCTTTATGGACAGTATTAACTTATAATTCTAAATCTAAAAAAAGAAAAATATATGAACAGCATTTTTCAAAATAAATCCAAATCCAGATAATATTTACTGAGAATACTGTCGTACGAAACCCAGTGAGCAAGCTTAATATGACACGCACAACACAAGCACAACGCTGTCTTGCAGATGTGTTGTTACTGTTAATAACTGTGCTATGATGCATGTGGCAGCTATGCTGTGCCCTCATTTAGTTCATCAGGGGCAGGAGATTAATAAGAGCATGTTCAAATAAACCACGCTCAGCTCAAACATCCTTTTGTTGTCTTCAAAACACTACTGAAAATAAAGGAAGACCATGGCAAATCGTGGCAGAGCCTTCCTGAAAAAATGTAATCCACGGCTGTCCTTCCGCCTGTGGAGAAGATTGTGTTCTTGCTGAAAATAAGTGCACTATTTCCCCCTTTCTTTGAGCTTTACCAAACCACTCAGAGCATAAAAGCACAGACATAGAAAATGTTTGCATGCAGCAGGCTTCTGGTTTCAGTAACGTCACAAGGGAAATTTAATAAACTAATTTACAGCTCATCTAGCTATATCAAAATGACACTTAAACCCCAATTATTCCTTTTTTTATCTTTCAAATAGGATTAAACAGGCTACTAATAAAGCTAATTGTTGATACATGAAACAACTAGAACTAGATATCACCATCAGGGGTGTGTTTCCTGATAACGACATACAGTAACTCGCTGCTTAAACACCGTAGTATGATGCATCATTGCACAAACTAACTAGCAAGTCACGGTTGTTTCCCGAACATGTTCATGTCGTTAATACAAAGTTGTGTCATGAAACTCTAGATGGCGCAGGCTGATTGGTCCTCAACTCTGCTTGCAATCACATCATCTCTATAGGCCGCAGCTGATTGGTTCCTGCTGTATCAGTAGCCAATGAGCTCGTTGCTCAACCTTCAAATACTTCGTCAGCATTTGCCGTAGCAGTGCAGTGCTTTCAGAAACCCTCCACCTTCCCCAGCTCCACCTGTCTAGATCTGCTATGGGTAATTCATGGGTAATCAGTTTGACAAAAGGATAAAATATAGACTTTTTACTTGCAATTGCAATTTTTTCTCGAATCGTGAGATATAAACTCGCAATTCTGAGAAAAAAAAAAGTCAACTCACCATTCTGACTTTATATCTCGCAATTGCAAGTTTATATCTCACAATTCTGAGAAAAAAAGGCCAGAATTGCAAGATGTAAACACAATTGCGTGAGAAAACAAAGTCATGACTGTGAGATAAAAAGTAGTGAAAACAAGCGTCCATAACTATGAATAAACTACAATATATAAACATGGCATTCTACAGTGTGATGTCATTATTGTCAGGTTGATGGTCTGTTTTGGTTTGGTTTTGTTTGTTCCAAGTTCCTGTGTTTATTACCTGTCTTCCTTAGTTGACATAGTGTGTGACTTCCGGTATGTTTACACGATAATAATGTATTAAAAACTTAAACGACGATAACAGTCTTGTTTTCAAAAGTTTGCGTTTTCAGGCCCCCAAAATGCCGTTGTCGTGTAAATGAACAGCCAAAACTCATTACAATCGTAGCTGAAAGTGGTGCGGTGTAAACGGCCCCCCTAGTTTCCTAGTTGTTTGTTACACTAGCAGGGTATGGTGTCACCTGATCCTTATTAACTCACTCATTTAGTCTCTTTATACTCCGTTCAGGTTAATTCTTATGTCTGTTTTAAGTGGCTGTTCTGTTCGTGCATCTTGATCTCTCTGATGAGTGTTAATTTGAGAGCAACTAGATCCTGCTCAAACTCATCCTTGCTGCAACCACACTGTGACAATTATAAGAGCCTTTTCATAGTACAATATTATTATTGTAAGTATAAGGCCAGTGGGTGAGATCAGTTGTGTAAAACAGCCGAGGCGTCTTTCCACACGAAGCATCTGTCTTTATTTTCAGACAGTGTTTGTCTGTTTGACAGTGGTGGTGTAGTGCTGGGATTCGCGCTGACACACAACATAATAAAGTTAATAAAGATGGAGTGTTTTATGTTCATCAGCAGAACTGCTGGGCCGCATCACACATCTAATGTAAGTGAGAGTGACAGCTGGAAATGGTCATGAAAGCAGTTGTGTAGGCTATAAATTAAACGTGAGGCTCTTTGAGAAATGCGTTTGCTTAACAAAATCACTTTAGACCAAAAAAGTACTACAAAACATAACTGATGTGTCTTGAAATTATCACAGAATACTGCTATAGAGTGCAAGTATTTTCCACTGTATTTTCATTCATTTTCTCCATAGGGATTAAAAAAGAAACTCTTTAGTAAAGAGCATCAAACCAACCAGCTCTTATGAGGGACTGGACAAAACATCCCATGAAGCATTGCGACTGATAATCAAATCAGTTACGGTACAATATAAAACTTAAAGGAGAACTCCGGTCAATTTTAACATTGAGCTCATTTTTTTGTACATTTGGAGTGCTGTCAATACAGAGAACAACGACAAAAATCGGTGTTGCCTACACCATGTTATCCTCTTTTTAAAATTTGCACCCTGTTGACTTCAATGGGGCAAGTTTTAAACCTGCTTTTAGCCTCTTAACATCCTTGATGTGTCATTACAAGTGCACAGGTCATGTGAGTGATTTCTTTGGAGTGAACGCGGGTCAATCTGACTGCAGTAGATGTGAAAGATATTAATAAAAATTATATTTATTTAGCCAGCGCTCATACCTGTATTTACATCCTGTTTTCGGTCAAAGTCCATAGTAATCGATTTTCGAGTTCACGCGCATTGGTTTAGTACCTATGATCATGCGCGTGAACTCGACGACGACAATCGATTACTATGGACTTCGACCGAAAACAGGATGTAAATACAGGTATGTGCGCTGGCTGAATAAACATCCTTTTTATTCATATCTTTCTCATCTACTGCAGTCAGATTCACCGTGTTCACTCCGAAGGAATCACTCACATGACCTGTGCACTTGTAATGACACATCCAGGATGTTAAGAGGCTAAAAGCAGGTTTAAAACTTGCCCCATTGAAGTCAACAGGGTGCAAATTTTAAAAAGAGGATAACACGGTGTAGGCAACACCGATTTTTGTCGTTGTTCTCTGTATTGACAGCACTCCAAATTTACAAAAAAATTAGCTCAATGTTAAAATTGACCGGAGTTCTCCTTTAATTTGAAAGTGTGCATGCTCTAACAATGTTAATATAGAGAGAATTAAAGGTAAATTCACTGCCTTAAGGAAATTAAGTAATCACCTTTGTGATGATGAACTAGAAAGCTAGATGACTACATGACATTTAAATGTAGTGTTTAAGGGTTAGTTCACCCTAAAACGAAAATTATGTCATTAATTACTCACACTGATATTGTTCCAAACCCATAAGACTTTCATTCATCTTCAGAAGATCTTTTTGATGAAATATGAGCGATTTCTGTCCCTCCCTTGACAGCTGCGCAACTACCACTTTCAAGGACTAGAAAGGTAGTAAAGACATCATTAAAGTAATCCATGCGACTCCAATGGTTTAACCTCAACTTTATGAAGCGACGTGAGTGATTTGTTTGCGCAAAAAAACATAATTTACCACTTTATTATACAAAATATTAATCTCCAATGCGCATTCACCAGAGCTCCACGACGCATGTGTGTTGTGTTGACGCGAGAGCAGATGTTGTTGCGTGAACGCGCTGCAGATTAATGTATTGTAAACAAAGTGGTAAATGATGTTTTTTTGACGATCCCAAACATTTATATGTACATACAATAACTGATTGTGAATGTATAAAGTAAATTTAATTAAATTCTTGTTGCACATTTTACATATGATATATGTTCTTGTAGAACATCAGCATTTGCAGAAGGGAGACCGACTCGTCATTCCCAATGCTTCATGGGAATACATGATGGCTGCTGAGTTGTTTTACCATGATTTCTATTTTTATGGTAACTGAAACTTGATGGAGTGAGAACTGGACCCTAAACTAATGTGTTACTGTAAAAGCTTACACCACAAAGACAAAAACTCACCTGAAGGTCATCTGAAAGACTTGTCCCAGGATCACCTGTTGGCTTTTATTATTGTACCCCCGGAGCATCTCACTGAAGAGTGTGTCATTGAAGCGTGAGTCTTGTCTCACACACTTGGGTCCTTCACAGTGATCGGCCAGAAGAAGACAGGAGCGACCGTCAGCCGCGAGCTTGTATTCCTGCACACACCTGAGTGACACACACACACACAGTGACAGCGTTGAGAGGTCATTCAGCCAATAAATTGTGTACATGTTTCATATGTAGTAAACTAAATATATGATAATGTGTTTACTGTCACTTTTGGTCAATTTAATGCATCATTGGTGATTAAAAGTATTAATTAATCCCTTCTCTGGATGGATGGACAGTTTTAAATTATTACATTGTTTAAAATAATATATATTTTTTTTAGCTAACTCTTATTTGTATATGTACATTTCTGAAATACATAATTTAGACAGTTACCTCTGATAACAGATCACTCTAAACTGTAATGTGGACTCTTTGACTCTCTGCATTGAAACAGTGTGTATTGTGAAAAGCACTATACAAATAAACATGAATTGAATTGTATTTGTGCTTCTTGTATAGCTATTTCTGTGCTTGGATTAAAATGCATGCACTCACCCGCAGAACATGAGCACATTGCTGGATGTCGGGTCATCGGGAAGAGGAACCAGTTGCTGAAGACACAACTGCTCACAGCCTCCATTGAACCCGTCCGTACAGTCTGTTCCCAGTGAGTAGTCATAGCAACCCGAACCATCCTTCATGGGCCTCAATCCTTCTGGGCACTACAAATGATTTGAGATGAGAGAGATGGACACAGAGGTCAACATCAGCGTGCCAGTCTGGACCTTCTGTTACCAGGTAACAATAAAAACTCCTGAGACAGTGTGTATTCCCAGTGGGGTGATATTATATGACGAACAAAGCAGTTTCTCAGGAAGGAAAGGGTGTTAATGAGGGTTGCCAAGGCAGCGCCATAGAATTCAGGAAAAGAACCACAGCCTCAGTAAGACACCCATTACACATACATGCCAAACTGACCAGCCCACATGTTCAGAAGCAAGAGAGAGACAAATTAGATCATTATATTATTTATAAGAAAATGTGCATGTGCAAAATTAGAGGATGCTTGTGTCACGGCGGGGCAGGAAAGGAAGAGGAGACGAGGATCTAATGTGCAGTTTTACTGTTATTAACAAAAATAACAAAGAATATAACTAGAATGGATGCAGAGAAGAAGGCAAATGCAAAAGCTTTACAAACAAGTGTAATAATAACACTCAACCAGAAAGTGAGGAAATGACATTAAATACAAAGGTAAACGAGGAACTCAACAAGACACAGGTGATGATAATAATTACTATTGAAACAAATTAGCATTGTAGACCAATGTAGCTAAACACAGGAAATAATAATAACATATAAACTAAGGATCCCAGACAGCAACATGTGGATTCCACGCGTACCAGATGTGGGCCGGATCTGGGCCGACACTATGCTGCTGTCTGGGATGCGTTTAAATCCATTTTTAGGCTAAGGCTGCATCCAAAATCACATACTCCCCCAAAATATAGTAGGTGAAAAGCATTATGTGACCAAAGAAGTATGTCTGAATTCACAGTACTAAAAGACTAGGCAAAAAGTACCTACTACTTCTGAAGTGTGTATTCGATGGACAATTTACTATCCAATAAGGCCACGGGAGAGGATTTATGAATGTAGGTTAAGTGACGCAACTGACGCTGGTAGGTCACATAACAATATGGCAAATGTAGTATGTCTTGATTACATTCATACTAAACACATTCATACTATACATGCTTTTTAGCACTCACAAAGTAAAAACTCATTCAAAATACCTACCCAACTTCAGATGTAATTTCAGACAGCCATACACCTGCGGTCTTCCCTAAGCACTTCCCCTCTGGGAATCCCCGGCACCATTTTAAAAACGCGTTCAACTTTGTCAAGTGGATGAGGGACGTTTATTTGGACAAACCCTCGACCCCTCGGTTTTAACAGAGGGAGTGAGTCTACTCACATGTACACTTTAGGCAGATCCATAGACCACAATGCAACATGATTGTGACGTCAAAACAGCAAGTTGCAGCGCTCTCACTTAATTGACACACAGCATTCCATTTAAACCCATTTTAAGGGTTCCACCAGTAGTGGGCACTCGTGCAACGTGAGCAATGACGTGCATCTGAGTGAACGAGACGGAGGGAAGTTAGAGAGGGAAGGGACAGTGGACATAATGCCCCGATATACTTCAAGCAAAATAGAAGAACAAACTGATGTGATGTAATTTCGAACAAAATCAGGCCAAAACGAACTTCGAAGTTCAAAACAGCTTGCCAGAGCGAACTTACCTCTTGTCCGTGGCGATTATGTAATAGGTAGATGTGTGTTGAGCACACATGAGCACATACTGTACTGTAGCTGTTAATAGTAGAAAATGAAGTTGTACTTCCGATGAAATGAGACATGGACACTGTTTTCCATGTTTAATGCGGTAAAGCTGCTTGATTTTAAGTGCTATATAAATAAACAAATATGATGTGACTACTAGAGTGCCGAATTGCAGAGCCTGTGCATCCACGTTGTTATGATGAACAGATGTTTTTCCTATGCTTTATTAAAAAATGCTTGCTGTTTTCTCAGTTTTGTTATGTGTGTTTATTTTGTTATTGAGAGGAAAGCACGCAGCAAATATTTGCATATTCATCCAACCGTCGCTCTCAGCAGTGTGGGCGGAGTCAGATGTTCGATAACAGTATATCGCTGCTCACGTATTCCGAACTTCGTTTTACCCCTGAACAAAGAACGATAAAGAACTTTGCTTGAAGTATAGCGAGGCCTTTCTAGTCCAAATGTGACAGTTTGTCAGGGTGTTGTCATGTGGTTGCTAGAGTATCCTTACATGCCAAACTGGCTGTTTACACAACACCGTTTTCAACTAAAAACTTTGTATGCGTTTTGGCCGTTCATTTACACGACAACGGCGTTTTGGGTGCCTGAAAAAGCACAATTTTTAAAACGCGTTTCAAAGTGCAAGTTTTTGAAAACGGTCTCCATGTAAACAACAAAAACACGAATCTCTGAAGACAATGACATCATGCACATGCATATTACATGTTCAGTCTATAGTGTTTCATCGCCATCTACTGGCCTGACAGCAGAATACAGCGTTTTTAGTCGTTTTCGCGGATCCGTGTGAATGGGGATTGTTTTGACAATGGTGTCGTCTGTACGTGGAAAACTCAAAGGAAAAACGTCTCCGTTTTAAGCATATCGTTTCTAGTCTCTTTGATGTTGTTCGTGTCCCTCTTTTACTGTTTTCGTGTACTGTATCATTCGTCTGGTTGAAAATTGTAAATCCAGTTTTGGTATTTGAGTGCATGGTCCACAAATCGTGTTGGTTGACTTGCACGGCAAAGTTGGATGTTTGGGATTTGCGAAAAAGTTTTTCTTTTTCCTTTTTTGCTTAGGGGTAAAAAGAAGTTCGTAAAACCTGAGGTCCGATTATGTTCAAAATTATGTCACAGTTTTGTTCTTTGATTTCGCCTGAAGTATATAATGGCCTTAAAGCACGGTAAGTCGTAGATAACTGTGAGTGTGTCACAGGTAAGGTTGCACTATTTTTTTATGATCAGTTTCTGTTTTATGTAAATCTTGATGTTTAACCTTTGCTTGAGAGATCCCATAGGGAAGAATCATTGTTGAGAGGGTGTTTTTGGTACTGATGCACAGATAGATTGTCAATGAAAGAGATATTTGAATAAGATGACAGTCAACATCGGCCAGAGGCGCTCAACACACTTCATGTTCATTACATATCTCGTATCTGTCCTGCGGGAGATGGGAATGTGCTCGAAGATAACATATGATGGAGTCCATCTGTTGACGATGACATTATACAGGCGTGCTGCTTTGGACATTAATGACTCATGTTTTATATGAATATACTTACAAATGTAGCGAGTACAAATATGATCCACTGAAATGGCAATTGTAGTCTGGCAGGATTTCCATCACAATTTATTTTCTTGAAGTGTTACAGACCAACATGAGTGGATGAAAAGCCGTGAAAGGAATGATCTGTAGTGCAGACATGAATCTCATGAATAAAATTACACTCCCAAATCACAAAAAAAAAAAAAAAAAAAAAGAATAAATAAATAAATGATTAATGCAAAAAATATTAATATTAATATTATTAATATTAAGCATAAATCCAAATACATTAAAGTAGCTTACTTTAATAATAACAGTAATATGAATGATTATTATTTTTAACAACTATCTTAGTATTCTCATCTCATCTCATCTTCTTCCGCTTATCCGGGGCCAGATCGCGGGGGTAGCAGTCTAAGCAGAGATGCCCAGACTTCCCTCTCCCTAGACACTTCATCTAGCTCTTCCGGGGGACACCGAGGCGTTCCCAGGCCAGCCGGGAGACACAGTCTCTCCAGCGTGTCCTAGGTCTTCCCCGGGGGACGTGCCCGGAACACCTTCCAGGGAAGGCGTCCAGGAGGCATCCGGAACAGATGCCCGAGCCACCTCAGCTGACCCCTCTCGATGTGGAGGAGCAGCAGCTCTACTCTGAGCTCCTCCCGAGTGACTGAGCTTCTCACCCTATCTCTAAGGGATCGCCCAGCCACCCTGCGGAGAAAGCTCATTTCGGCCGCCTGTATCCGGGATATTGTCCTTTCGGTCATGATCCAAAGCTCATGACCATAGGTGAGAGTAGGAACTTTCTTCACCACGACAGACCGGTACATTGACCGCATTACTGCAGAAGCTGCACCGATCCGTCTGTCAATCTCCCATTCCATCCTTCCCTCACTCGTGAACAAAACCCCAGGATACTTAAACTCCTCCACTTGAGGCAGGAACTATCCACCAACCTGAATTGGGCAAGCCACTCTTTTCCGACTTTTCCGGTCTGAAAGGGTCAACACCACAACATCATCCGCAAAAAGCAGAGACGTAATAGTGTTGTCCCCAAACCTGACACTATCCGGCCCCTGGCTGCGCCTAGAAATTCTGTCCATAAAAATTATGAACAGAACCGGCGACAAAGGGCAGCCCTGCTGGAGTCCAACATGCACCGGGAAGAAATCTGACTTACTGCCGGCAATTCAAACCAAGCTCCTGCTCCGGTCGTACAGGGACCGGACAGCCCTTAGCAAAGGACCCCGGACCCCATACTTCCGGAGCACCCTCCACAGGCCGCCGCGAGGGACACAGTCGAATGCCTTCTCCAAATCCATAAAGCACATGTGGACTGGTTGGGCAAACTCCCATGAAACCTCCAGCACCCTGTAGAGGGTATAGAGCTGGTCCAGTGTTCCACGGCTTGGACGAAAACCGCACTGTTCCTCCTGAATCCGAGGTTCTACTATCGGCCGTATTCTCCTCTCCAGTACCCTGGCATAGACTTTCCCAGGGAGGCTGAGAAGTGTGATCCCCCTGTAGTTGGAACACTTCCTCCGGTCCCCCTTCTTAAAAAGAGAGACCACCACCCCGGTCTGCCAGTCCAGAGGCACTGTCCCCGACCGCCACGCGATGCTGCAGAGGCGTGTCAGCCAAGACAGCCCCACAACATCCAGAGACTTGAGGTACTCAGGGTGGATCTCATCCACCCCCGGTGCCTTGCCACCGAGGAGTTTCTTGACTACCTCGGTGACTTCAGCTTGGGTGATGGACGAGTCCGCCTCCGAGCCCTCAGCCTCTGCTTCCTCAATGGAAGACGTGACGGCGGGATTGAGGAGATCCTCAAAGTATTCCTTCCACCGTCCAACGACATCCCCAGTTGAGGTCAACAGCTGCCCACCTCCACTGTAGACAGCATTGGTAGGGCACTGCTTCCCTCTCCTGAGGCGCCGGACAGTTTGCCAGAATTTCTTCGAGGCCAGCCGATAGTCCTTCTCCATGGCCTCACCGAACTCCTCCCAGGCCCGAGTTTTTGCCTCCACAACCACCCGGGCTGCAGTTCGCTTGGCCTGCCGGTACCCGTCAGCTGCCTCAGGAGTCCCGCAAGCCAACCAGGCCCGATAGGACTCCTTCTTCAGCTTGACAGCATCCCTTATTTCCGGTGTCCACCACCGGGTTCGGGGATTGCCGCCTCGACAGGCACCGGAGACCTTATGGCCACAGATCCGAGTGGCCGCTTCGACAATGGAGGTGGAGAACATGGTCCACTCGGACTCAATATCTCCAGCCTCCCTCGGGATCTGGTCGAAGCTCCGCCGGAGGTGGGAGTTGAAGATCTCTCTGACAGGAGACTCGGCCAAACGTTCCCAGCAGACCCTCACAGTACACTTGGGTCTGCCGAGTCTGTCCAGCTTCCTCCCCCGCCATCGGATCCAACTCACCACCAGGTGATCAGTTGACAGCTCCCCCCCTCTCTTTACCCGAGTGTCCAAGACATACGGCCGCAGGTCAGATAAAACGACCACAAAGTTGATCATCGACCTGCGGCCTAGGGTGTCCTGGTGCCACATGCACTGATGGACACCCTTATGCTTGAACATGGTGTTCGTTATGGACAAACTGTAACTAGCACAGAAGTCCAATAACTGAACACCACTCGGGTTCAGATCAGGGGGGCCGTTCCTCTTTCCGTGGGCTCACCACCTACAGGAGGGACCGTAAGGGGCCGGTGCTTAGAGGAACGGGCGGCAGTCGAAGGCGGGGGCCTCAACAACCCGATCCCTGGACACGGAAAACTAGCTCTAGGGACGTGGAACGTCACCTCGCTGGTGGGGAAGGAGCCTGAGATTGTTCGTGAGGTTGAGAGGTTCCGACTAGAGATAGTCGGGATCACCTCTACGCACGGTTTGGGATCTGGAACCACACTCCTCGAGAGAGGATGGACTCTTCACCACTCTGGAGTTGACCATGGTTAGAGGCGGCGGGCTGGTGTGGATTTGCTTATAGCTACCCAGCTCAGCCGCCACGTGTTGGAGTTCCCCCCCGTGAACAAGAGGGTCGTTTCCCTGCGCCTACAGGTCGGGGATAGGTCTCTCACTGTCGTGTGTGCCTACGGGCCAAATGGCAGTGCAGAGTACCCGGCCTTCTTGGAGTCTCTGGGAGGGGTGCTGGAAAGTGCTCCGACTGGGGACTCCGTCGTTCTACTGGGGGACTTCAACGCCCACGTGGGCAACGACAGTGAAAACTGGAGGGGCGTGATTGGGAGGAACGGCCCCCCTGATCTTAGTATTTTTTATATTATGTTTTTAATTAAATAGGTTACAAGGTAGTTTGTGACGTCAGAAACACCAGCGATTTCAAAGCGTGTTTTTGAGACTGTCTTTGGTTCATTGCAGTTTTAAGGAGAAAATACTCAGCAATGGTGTCGACTTATGAATTTACACATGGTTTGTCTTAAAGCATATTAAAAACACCACATACACATATAAACAACATTAAAGGCTGGATTTTCACCACAGGGGGACTTTAAATACACATTGAAACAAGGCTGATTAATTAAACGCAGCTGAACCATAATGACGATGGACATGGAAACAAAGGAGGAGTGGGAAAATGAACAAAGGAAGACAGAAAACTACTAAATACAATCTAAAAGTCCATGAATACTAAAACAAACTGAACATAACTGTGACACTTGAATTGATTTACACAAGCACAAACATCTTAAAGCTTTCAAATGTAGGACAACAGAGTATCAGCTCTTAACCAAAGCCTCGCAGACTTTCTTTCATGCAGTTCTTGACCAGTTTATTTGCTCGTCTGCACTGAAAATGAATCCAGGCATGCTGTGTACGATCATCAAATCACACATATTTTATGTCATATTTATAAAATAAGATGGCAAAGACACTCTCAGGTCAGATCTTTCATTCTGCACACAGGGTCGGTCCCAGAGAGCCAGCAGAGACTGTGAACTAAGACCAAAGGCTTTAGATTGCATGAATTCAAAGAAAGCAACAACAACATCAAGTGAGAAATAAAAGAGCAGCATTGCATTTATACAACATTTATTTATTTATTTTTAAGAGTGGGGGTGGGGAGATTTGTGTTGTGTTATCATGTATTAATTATTTTTACAGCACACTGGAACTGGGTCGACGAGTGCACTGGATCATATAACACAGCATATGATAAGAAATGAGAGACTCTTCATATTGGATATGATCATAGGACAACATCAGTCCTGCGTCTGCAATATAATATTCATCACAGTGTTGTTTATGGATGCTTGGGTCATACGCAGGCACCTCTACCGTTCTCCCAGAAGCACATGGGTGCTACATTTTTCAATCGAGGAGTCCAAAACACCAGCACAAAACTTGCCTTCTTTCAGGTTATACATGTTTTCTTTCACCAAAACACTAGAATATTCTCTCATTTTGGTTATTTTAACATCCCTGCTTTCAAAACTAATACATTTTGTACATACAGTAATGCAACCAGCTGTTTTACTGTACTGTATTTTCTGCTGAATTAGAGGCTTTCCTGAAAGTACATTTATTTTACAGTACACTATAAGTAATTTGCCACATTTAACGTTGCTTTTACTGTAAAATACTGCAAGAATGTTGAAAGCAAACCATATCGCACTGCTGAATGGCAATGGCTGGCAACTTTCTTTTTTCTTTTTTTTTTTCAGTCAATGCAATATTTTTACATGGAGACAATGACTAATGTTTGACATTGCATTCTATACACTGAATTGCATATTATACACATCACTCATAACACCCTGATGAAAAGCGAAGTGGTTGCTATCTTTATAATGGGATTTTTTCAAATAAATTAGCAACATTTTAGAACATAAGAATGATAATTAATCAGCAAACCATTTTAGAAGAAAAAAAAGCAACAGCAAAATAAAACAACAAATAGCACACCGTTATTCTGATCAGTGTTCTTATTTATACGCAGCTGACTTTGGAGAAAATAAGCTTAGAAATTAAATTAGCAGTTCAGTCTTAAATCTGCTAATACCTGGCAATCTCTTTTCGTATTTGAAATCGTATAAAATTATTTTCATTGACTGCAATAAGCTATGCAAGTCATACAATAGCTTATGGATTAATAATAACCCTTACAAATTTCGTTCGTTCGTTCGTTCGTTTGTTCGTTCATTCTTTCCAATTTACCATTTGTAAAAAAAGTGTCACTATATGAGCCATATCAGTCTACGCGATGAGTTATTCGTGGAGCGCCATTAATACAGAGATTAAGAGAACAAAATAAAAAATGTCTTACAACACATTCCTAAACCGCTGATTTAAAACGCTCAATGGTCGCCTATAAAAGACGAGCGGTCGTGATCTCCATTAGAACAGAAGGCAGAGAGGAGAGAAATGAAGGAGTACAGAAACCTCTGTGGCTCAGTCTGTGTTTACTCTCATTAGTCAATCTAATCACCTCCAGGTTTTTAATTAGATACTGTGCAATTTAAGCGGCTGCCTTCATCTTAATGAATGCGTGTCCCTCATTATTAATCTCTGGAATTACACGCGTGACCTAATAAAGCTGTTCTGGAGTGACGTTTGACCCGCGGTTCGATGGAGACTGGAGTGGCACAGACACACTTACAGACAGCATCAGTGGTTAAAAGATCTGTTTTATAATATGCTTCTGCACTATTGCTCCCAAAAGAAGCCTCTTAAATTACATAAAGAATGAGTCAAAAATTGTCATTTAACCACCTTCATGTCTTTACATGCCAGTCAAAAATAGAAACTCAAACCGACACGTTTCTGCAAACATTAAAGGCAATTCGAGAGAAAACCTGACGACGAGAGAGACTTGTGGACAGAAGTGACACAAAAGATTATGGGGAGGAAAATGACTCTAAAAGCCGTTTTGTTATTTTGTCCCCATTGCTCCTCGCCTCAGATTAGAGATGATATCTGCTGCATATAATACTGTGGCTCTCGCATTCATTAAACTATTAAAGGAGCGGAAATTGAAATGGCAACCTTTTGTGGAATATCTCATATTGTGCACAGCTCTGCCGATTGTGAACGCTGCTGTGTGAGTTTAGACTCTTTTCATTGGTTTAATGTGCACATGACATGCCAATTTCTTTGTTCCTGGCATTCAGATCTCAACTTCACCTTATCAGATGGTGCCAAAACAGGAGAACGGGACAAAAAAGGAGGAATTTATGATATAGAGAATGACTGCAGGATATCATTAAGGACACTAACAATTGAGTGTGTGCTTTTATTGAATAACATTTTTATGGCCCTGTGAAATCCGTTTTATTTTTTTGTTGTATTTATTTATTTTATTGGAAGGGATCCATTCCAGAATGGATTTTTAATGGTTAAAAATAATTTTAGTAATCAAAAAGCATGTCTAATTAAATTAAATAAATTATGAAATTTATACAATTTAACATCTATTAATTCAAAGATAAAATAAAATAAAATAAAATAAAATAAAATATTAGCAAATTTTGAATGGATCTGAAGAAGCAGATTTCTTGCTCACTGAGTTGTATAGTCATTGCAGAAGGGATTATTGGTCAAAACTAGCCAGACAAACCCTGATGTGATGGGAGACACAAATCTCCGAGTGGAACTGAAATAATCTAATGTGCAGCTGCTCAATTAGCTGTACAAGAACAATCACTGCACAAATCTGTTATTTTGTGATGTCTGTGGTGCTGAAGACAGGGCTGGTTCCCAGCATGCATCACAGCATGAATAATTCATGCACATTATGGCTTACTGTTTTACTGTGTTAGTTGTTGCTCTTTTCAGTCTTGAGTTATGCCATGTTATGTTCATATTTTTGCCTTGGTGGCCTATTGATACCAATTATGGTAATAAACTGAGATCAAAATAATCAAAAGTGCGAGCCGTGGCAGATCTTTTGGTAACAATTTCTATGAAGACCATGCTTATAATGAATTATAGCTCCTAATATTACTATTTTGTAAATACATTTATACATACTCATTAAGACCAATACTGCATTATAAGAACAGTTACAGTAACATTCATATATATTTTTTTATAATTACTTCTAAGTCATGCATTTGCTTTTCAATGTGCATGCTCATAATCCATTATACACTGATTTATAAGTACTAATATAATCAGTCGTATGGTTCCATGAATGAATTGATGCAACCTGCATTGCAATAATGTTATTCAGAATTATTTCTGTCAAAAAAAGTGAATATATTGTTATTAATTGCCATGTTGTTTTCTTATAAATACTTATTGTGAGTGATAATACAATTACTAACCTATACAGTATAAATGCATCATTGATGGCTTTAAGTAAAGTGAAAACTTAGGATGTGATTTTCCTAAAGCAAATGTTTAGAAATCATGAAGATATGTTCATTATACATTTGAAGTTGTTTACTTCATTTCTTAAAAATAATAATAATAATAATTACAACCAGTTGATTTTTTTTTTTTTTATGTTACACCATACTAGCAAAACACTGCAACAATATTTTTAAAAGTATAATTCCAAACTGCTTTAAGCAATATGCATATGAATGATGAGATATAGATTTAACAAATCAATTACCATTCATGAATGCAAACATTAGTCATTAAAGGCCTAATTGGTACTACAAACAAGTGTCTCTGGAGCTATTTTCTAAATGTATAAATCAGTGTGTAATGGATTATGAGCATGCACATTGAAAAAGCAAATGCATGGCATTAGAAATTATTAAAAAGATATTATAAATGTAATATTATATATATTATATATTATTATAAGCATGGACTTCATAGAAAGTGTTACCATGTTTTCTTCTGTAGGTGGTGTGTGTGTGTTTCCATCATTTAAAGCATGTATTATGCTGCTGTTCCTTATAAATTTAACTAACTCCAATGACATGCCAACGGTGATTTTTACACTTGTTTTTATTCCATACAAAAAAGCCCTCCACAATAACGACTCCACGTGTGTTGCTCTCTGTCGTCTCATTATTTTCTGCTCTCAATCAGCATACGTCCTTTCTTCTTGCTCTTCATCTCGTTTCACGTTTCTTCCATGTCCACTCCTCCTGTTCTGCTCATCATTCATCCGTCTCTCGGTCACCTCTTCACAGGTCTGGAGGCTTCTTCTCTCTCTATGCTAATGGCCCAGGAGGGAGCCGTCGCCTCAGTGTAATGGTTTGGACACACCTGGCTTGAACTCCAGGGAGGAAATTCAAATGACGAACACGCAAGCTGTTTCATTTGCAGCAGAGATAGATAAAGACACTTGAAAGAATACATGCCTTCAAAAACTAAACAGGACCGACACACGGAAGAAAAAGGTCCCTGCGTGTGAATAAATATGCCTTCTTAATGCTTTACAAAGGAATTTGATGAAAATCAACCCAGCGTGGACTTTTTAAACATAGAAAACACGCACACACAAACCCCTAAGGGTCTAACAAAGTGGGGGAAAAAATGCCTCAGGCTAAAATCTAGCATGATATTTACAGTATTTTTCTGTCTAGTAGCCACACTTTCGCAGTAGCAGTTCTACAGTAACATGAGAAGTGTTTAGTGTGACGTCACACTACTGTCGAACTGTTAAAGGTGCTCTAAGCGATGTTGGGGGACGTCACTTCTTGTTGACGTTCGAAGTATTGTCAAACAAAACGGAGGCTAGCTCGACCCTCCCTCCTCCTCATCCCGTCCCCTCCCTCTCCCTCCCGTGCTTCCTGAAACAGTCATGAACCATTTAGAAAACCAAACTGGATTTACCAGAAAACGCGTGACATCGCTTAGAGTACCTTTAAACTATTCAAATTGACTCTTTGCCACATTGCATGAGACTGGACAGGAGATTTACAGATTCCAGACTGGATGAGTTTGAGAAAATGGCTAAATAATAGTGCTGGACAATGATTAATCACAATTAATCACATTCAAAATAAAAGTTTGTGTTTACATAATATATGTGTGTGCATGTTTATAATTATTTTGTATATATAAAAACACACATGCATGTATATGTTTAAGCAATATTTGCATACTGTTTATATATATATATATATATATATATATATATATATATATATATATATATATATATATATATATATATATATGTATGTATATGTATATATATATATATATATATATATATATATATATATATATATATACACACACTTATACATAATTTATATTATATATAAATATAAATATTTTATATATAAATTTAAAAAAAATCTTAAATATATACATGCATATGTGTGTATTTATACATACAAAATAATTATACACAGTACACACACATTATGTAAACACAAACTTTTATTTTAGATGTGAGTAATCACAATTAATCGTTGCCAATAATAAAAAATAAAATAAAAATCCATTAATACTGCAATATTAATACAACAAAACAGTAATACTGTGAAATATTATTACAAATTAAAATAACTGTTTTCTCTTGCAATGCATTGTAAAATTTATTTATGTGATCAACGCTGAATTTTCAGCATCATTACTTCAGTTTTCAACCAAACATATAAGGTTGAGATATTTTGCTAAATAAAATGATCCTGCCAGAATAATAGCATGAGAACTGTATCATGTCTGTTCAGTCTGTATCATCTTAGTGAGCTTTTATGAGGTTCTACGCATGTTTCAGTGTGGAAGAGAAGCTTTTGGAAAACGCTTGAAAATGTTAGTGTGGACGGAGAGCGTTTTGAAATGAATGTATCTGGATTCATGTGTTAACCGAAGTTAAAGGAAAGTAAGCAAAAGGCTTTAGGCCATGTCCACACTAATACGTTTTCGTTTGAAAACGTATATTTTTCTCTCCATTTTGGCATTTTTCATTATCTATTTATTATATGATCTTTTGTGGGGTTTTACGCATGCGCAGTAAAGGTGAATTTAGAGTTTTCAGGCGTTTTTCAAAAGTTTCTCATCCACACTGAAACGTCGGAAAAAGCCTGAAAACGCTAGTGTGGACGGAGAGCGTTTATAAACGAAAATGCCGTTTTCAAATGTATCAGGATTAATGTAGACGTAGCCTTAGGCTCAGTGAGGTGAAAAACTGAACATGACGGAGGAAACCGAATGTCTTTCTCATCCACAGCACGAACAAATCGCTCGTTTGCACTGGTTTGAAAGAATCACAGAAAGAGGTTGAGAAGCCTATTTTTCATCTATTTTCAGGCAACAAGGGACAAAAAAAGCAATAAATGAATCAGAAGGAGAAATTGTTGGCTATTGGAAAGAGGCCTTTTCCTGGTAGAACATTTTAATAAGATCACCCACTGGCAAGAGTCCGGCCTTCACAACTCAGCCTGGAATAAACTCGGACAATCTTATTAGTTGTTCTTCATGTATATTTCATTTCTGAGAGGTCCTCGCTGAAAACTTTCCTTCCAAAATAAATAATGGATTTCACCGTTCAAATTATGTTCTCGGAGCAGTATGCACTTGTTGAAAATTGTCCAAAAAATGGCAGTTGCTACACAGAAAGTGTAATAAAGCTCTCCCGAACATCATGTTGTTATAGAGTCAGCTCTCATCTGTGGACGCCCACTCCTGGAGAACGCTGGAGAAGATTATCAAGCATGAATCATCATCATTCATACCCTGCTTCTCTCCAGAAGACGGAACTGAACAGCTTTTATATACATTTCATTTCTATATTAATATGTTTTGTATTTAAACACTTTTGACATGTCATCACAAGGACTTGTTTTGTCACAAGAACTGACGTGTGGTTCAAGATGAGATTACTCGCTTGTTCAGTGTAAGACCACTAATCTTTCTTTGTCTTTCAGGTTTGTTCTTTGAGCTTTTGGAGGGATCTAGAAATTCAAATAATGCACTTTTGAAAACCACTATTGAAGAAAGAAAATTATTTGGGTTGATGTTAAGTAAATTATGACAGAATTTTCATTTTTGGGGTGTATGTTCCCTTTAAAGCATAACTCTTGCCAAAATGCAACCTAGGGTATTTGTGTTAATCTACCTGAGGCAAACTTTCATTTAAAAGCATAATTAGAATGGAAACGCCACTTTTAAGTTTGACCGTATTTTCGTTTTCGGTCAACTTGCCTTTTGAATGGGAGTGCTTGGGGAACGGCATCAAAAATGGCTATTTTTAAAACACTAAGAAGACTCGACACAACATGAAACTGTGCTGGAAGTCTCACCAGGGGCTCTACACATGAACTCCAGCATTGAGAACACTGATTGTGTACACAGAGTTTACTAAAAAGAAAGATTTTGAACAACTCACTGTAGCTGTGTGTCCGTCGGCATTTTGACAGTCAAAAATAGTCGATCTCTATTACTTTAAAGTATACTTATAAAGATGTACTTAAGTCTTACTTACAAATGTTTTTTACTCACTTAAGTTCAATTAATTGCATTAAACTAGAATGTTTATTATTCAATGTATAATATGCATTTTTATTTAATTGTAAATAACATTCAGGTAAGTGCCTGAAAACATTACATTCAGTTTGCACTCAAGTGTATTTTTTTAAGGTATTCTTTTGGTAATAAGTATTCTTCTAAACAAATGCAAAAGTGTACTTCTTTTTCCCCAGGATATGTTTGGAAATTAAGATCCACTTAATTATACTTGCCATCAGCAACTATGAAGTGCATGTTTAATTTTTCTTTTTAATGACTGTGCTATTTCACTACTAAAATATTTATTATTAATCACTTTCCCATCGCTCGCATGCCAATGATTTTTACGGTGCATGTGCTTTGTCTTGTTTTTTTATTCTTACTTTTTTTTATTTTTTTTTGCAGAGGAGTCTATGGCTTACTTTCAAAGTCCCCACTATTTTCTTGGTGAAAAAAAAAAAAAAAAAACCCTGTCCAGGTGATGTTTAGTCTTCCTTTGATCGATGTGTAAGAGAAATAAAAATAAAAATAAATAAATCAGTACCTGGACATTAATGTCACATCTCTTTCTCAGAGCAAGCGTTCGTACAACTGTAATTTAGCAGCAAATATCTGAGAAGAGTGAAGGGACGGCTAAATGCATGAAGGATTTTGAGTCTAGGTCGTCATTACAGAGTTGTTGCAAGACGAGCATTTGTAAAGAAAGTGACATCATTTGTAATCTTGCCAAGCACTGAATGCGGTCTGTCTTATAAAAACACAGCCTGTCCTAAAACAATCAGCACTGCACTTTTAGGGCATTTGCAGCAATCGCTGCTTAATCCTTTTAAGGGTTCACTTCACCTCTATTACTGAGAGTGTGGAGAAGTGGCAGAGGAAGGTAAAGCTCTGAAATTTCTCGATGTCACTGAAGCTGAAGAGAGTAAAACACAAGCCAGAGTGGCATCATGACCTCGGCCCGGGTCAAGAGATCCAGAAATGAATCCACTCCAGCCAGCAGTTAGAAGGAAATTGTATCGCTGTACCCAAGTGTCAAGCTTAAGATCGGAGTTATACACTTACAGGTGTTGGATGTGTATGAAGATTTTTATAGATGCATTTAAGATAGACCAAACTACAAGGGAATTGTAAAAACATTATTTGAATGTTGAATTTGAACACATTTGTGAAATGCTGTATAGGGCACAACTGGGAGGAAAAATGTGTTTTTCCCCCCAAAAAAAATACAATAAATTGAACATTGATTGAGCAACAGATTTTGTGTGCAACTAAATCATAAAAGTGATTATGCTTTGATTAAAAATCATATAAATGTATGAGGTCGCAATGCGGGCCATACGGAGTTAAACCAGCATTAGGCAAAAGACATCAATACTTTAAATTCCCCTTGTGGTGAAAATCCAGCTTTTAATGTTGTTAATTTGTCTATGTGGTGTTTTTAATATGCTTTAAGACAAACCATGTGTAAATTCATAAGTCGACACCATTGCTGAGTATTTCCTCCTTAAAACTGCAGTGAACCAAAGACAGTCTCAAAAACACGCTTTGAAATCGCTGGTGTTTCTGACGTCACAAACTACCTTGTAACCAATCAGATCAACGTGTGATCGTCAACCAGTGGATCTCTGAGCTGAGTGAGTGAGTGGAGGCGGGGCTCATTTGCATATTCATAGAACCACGTATGCTAAATGAGGCAAGGGTGTCGAGTTACATTCAAGGCTTTTATACCTGCACCATTCATGCACTCATGTTAACCAATATCAGCCTTAACCAATATACTGTCTAACAATGGAGACCAATCTTACTGTAGACCAGCGATTCCCAAACTGTGGTCCGCGGACCACTAGTGGTCCGTGAGGGTACTGCAGGTGGTCCGTGGAAAGGCAAAATTAAATATAAAATAATTTTTTTTTACCTTCATTTTACCAAGAAATTCACATAAAAAAAAAAAAGGTAAAAATAATATGTAGGCCGATATTGATGTAACATTTTAATTAAATTGTCAAGTTATTGTGTGATTACTAAAAAAAGCCTAGTGGTGTTCGGCCGTGACATTCAAGTTCAGTGCCGTTAGAACCACAACATTGGTTCGGTGGATAGCAACAGGTTCTCTGAAGAGAAAAGGGCAGAGGCAAATATGTTTTCATTATCACATCACACGCATAGCCTTTAATGGTGCGTTCACACCGGACGAAATTTCGCTTTCAAACTTTTGTTTTTACGCGCGTCAATTCCGCTCTTGACGCGCGAATTGATACAAAGTGGTCAAGCGTATCACTAGACGCGGCAGGCGCGAATTTGACATAATCCCTTTTTGAATTTGACGCGCTATTCGCGTCCGGTGTGAACGCACAGTTAGGCATAGGCAGTTTATATGAAACGAAATGTTTATAAATGGAATGAATAAGGCCTGTTATTATTTTAATTTCCAGTTAGTTTCTTGATCTCGCGTTTCTGAAATGTTTTGCGGATGTGCTGTTAAGTGGACAAACTCAAGCCTAGGTACTTTTTGAGGACTTGTAAAACTCTGAAGATTAATAATCCCCTAAAATCACCAAAGGTTTTGAAATGTTGAATATATTCCAGTGTTCTTATTACTGTATAGATTTCATACTCCATTGCTATGGAAATAAGCCTGTTGTTCAAATGAACCTGATTATGCCCTCGGGTGCTTGAGTAAATAAATAAATAAAATATGTGGCAGCCGTTGTGTGCAGTAAACTTTCTTTTAACAAGCCTGTTGTACTGATGTGATGACCAATGATAGTTTTAGAGCTGGTAAGCCTATTTAGAGGTGCAGATTAATTCAGGTAGGACTCTGTGTAGACATATTTTATTTTGTGTATTATGAGGTGGTCCGTGAAAATTCTTGATTACAAATAGTGGTCCACACACACAAAAAGTTTGAAAACCCCTGCTGTAGACTACATTACCTGAAAGCGCACTTCAGTGTGTTAAGAAAGTGCATTCTCTTTAAGTACACTTCAGTGGCATTTTATTTCAATAATAGTATATTATCTGCAAGTACAGTATTAATACTTTTAAAATGTGCACTACTAGTGTACATGCAATGTAATTAAGCATATTCAAAAATTAAGTCAGGTTTGACATCCATGATGTCACGAAACACGTGAGAACCAATCATTTTTTATGTCCAATTTGACACTTGACAGACTTGTTTCATTATAAAAGAAAAGAGTGATTAGGACATTCCTCAAAATGTGACCTTTTGTGTTGCACGGAGGAAATGGGTTCGGAACGAGTGAAAGATAAGAGCATTTTCATTTTTGGCTGAACTATTCTTTTAAAGCACTGCGACTGATCAGATTGCAAAATCAGTGTCAGACTTTTATTCCTAATAAAAGTGTGAGTGATTAAAGCCCATCCTGCTGTACATGATTGATTCATCCATCAGCACAGAGAGCGGTGAGCTCATCAATTTCCTTGCTTTATGAGGAGAGCTCGTCTCCCAAAAAAGCCATTAACTGCATTTCCTTGTTCTCATTTCCCTTCCTTTTAATCTGCACATGTAACAACTTATCCGCCTGTAATGAGACGTATTTGCTGTTCTCCTCAAATGAGAGCTCGAGAGCAGCTACAACACACACTCTTAACCACAGTCAGTCATACGGTGTGTTCAAGTCCTCCAGGGAAGTTCGTACGTACGAGGTGGGAAGTCGTGTTTACGACGGCAGGCGCATTCAAGTCACTTTCGGCGGAGTAAGATGGCGATGTATTTTCTCTTAATTAATTACACAAAAATACAGTAAGGTTCTTAAAGGGTAAGTTCGGTATTTTACACTTAAAGCCCTGTTTACAGATCGTTTCTGATGAAATGGAACGGTTAAGATTAAAATGTGGACACATGCTGCTGGCCCGAGAATTTTAGGTTTCTTTCGCGTTCCCCAAAACCTCTAGAATGGCTGCATAGGTGCACTGGAACAATACTTCATAAAACGCATTAAACTTTCGTTTACAAAGACCTGAAACTCACCGAGTGGTCAGGGGTGTTCACTGATATGCTCACACAAAAATCGCTGCAAAAGATGCTTTCCAACAGGTGTTTTACCATTCGTTGTAAAACTGTGGATCTATTTTTCCAAACGTCTCACACCCGTACATTCTTCCGTTGAGCTTGAATAATAGACACTCCAGCCCAGTTGATGGCGATAATGCACCTTTGCCAATTGCAAACAAACTGCTGGCATTTCATTGAATACACAGAAGAAGCAGAAGAAGAAGAAGCGGCGGAATAATACCGTACCTCACACAGCACATTCAATACAAGTCAATGGAGTTGGACAAAGACTATGGTAAAACCTGTTGGAAAGCATCTTTTGCAGCGATTTTTGTATGAGCATATCAGTGAACACCCCTGACCACTCGGTGAGTTTCATCTCTTTGTAAACGAAAGTTTAATGCGTTTTATGAAGGAGTGTTTGAGTATACCTATACACCCATTCTGGAGGTTTTGGGGAAAGTGAAAGAAATCTAAAATTCTCGGGACAGCAGCATGTGTCCAAATTTTAATCTTAACCGTTCCATTTCATCAGAAACCATCTGTAAACAGGGCTTTAAGTGTAAAATACCGAACTTGTCCTTTAAACTCTTGTTCTAGACAATGAATAACAAAGAAATGTGCATTTTGTTATGTGTACTGTTTTTACTTAATTTATGAAGCCACTGCCAACTTTATCGTTACCTGTTGCATTGTTATATAATAATGCTATCATATTCTTACTCTTATTCGCAGTATAGCTTACTGCATTGTAAATAGAAAAGCCTGACAATATCACTGCCTTGAAGTATTGTGGTATTCCGCCATGTTTCTCACTGACACGCCCACAACTCGTAAAGTTCAGGGCTTAAAGAAAATCCCGAGCTCCCCACTCGTATTTACGACATTGTGTTCATGTGCGCTCAACTCGTAAATACGATCTATACGAGATGACTTGAACGCACCAATATAACAGGGGTGTGTTTCCCAAAAGCATCGTTAGCAAACTATGTTCGCAAGTTCAGTCGTTATCAGCAGTTCAACGAGTCGGTGTTTCCCGAAACCATCGTTCTAATGAACATTCACAAACAGCATCGCAGAGTTGTGTGTTTGAGCGACAGATCTCGACCTGTGGTTAGAAGCAGAGTTTCTAGTTTGCATGACATGTGGACTCAATAAATCCTGATCTTGAGCAAAATAAGCAATCTGACATTCAGTACAGTCTTTTATTTAGAATTAGTGGTGGGCCGTTATCGGCGTTAACGCGCTGCGTTAACGCGAGACTCTTATCGCGCGATAAAAAAAATATCGCCGTTAATCTATTCTCCAAGTTGGGTTGGGAGCGTTGGGAGCTGGCTCAAGCTACACAAGCTATGATGACGCAATCTACCCGCGGCCGCGAGGAACACTCGGCTGCAACGCATCATATTCGTCGTCATCTTAAGTAAACACGGCTGAAAGTGAAAGCTGGTGTAAAAGATCCGTGCAACATCCATTATTTGGACTTGGTTTGTATTTAAGCCGTCCGACGTAGACTGTGTGGTGTAACAGTTCGGTAAGTTAACACACGACTAATGCGTTCTACCACCTCAAATTCAAAACGAAACATATCACTGAATACCAGCGCGCGCGTATTATTCCCAATAGATCTTAGTGAGTGGTGTAGCACATAATCTCTTTTTATTAAAAGCGCCCGATTTTAAGAATCGTTGTTGTGTTTCTTTTTAACTGAAAAGACATCAGTTAGACAATATTCTAATTTTAAATTTGGGGTTTCATAAGCTCCAAGCCATAATAAACATTAGACCTACTTAAGTCTCTGCAGCTAGTGTACTTAAATTTTATTTATCTGCAAAATTATGTTGTATACTTACAGTTTTGCACAATATATGTTCTCAAAACTACATACACCCTTTCAAAAAAAAAAAAAAAAAAAAAAAAAAAAACATTTAGCAGTTGTTTAGCAGGGTCTGTGTAACCTGTTCTGAAATGGTTTTATTATAATATCGTTATCGCAAGAGGCTGCAATGTATATCACAATATGGATTTTAGGCCATATCGCCCATCCCTAATTGATGATAGCCTATAGTAGTTGATAATAACATAGGCCTACCTAATGTTGCCTACGGACGGTAACAGTACAGTAGTAACCTTTTACAGTCTATGAGTAGAACAGCTTTCTCAAGCAGTTTGTGATGCATTTTGGAAACAGGAGATGAGCCCCTGGTCTAATGCGCCACCTGGCTTGAGAAACCCGTTCTCAAAGACTTACTTTTATAGTCATTATTTGGGTAGCACACATACTCTGAATGCCTTCGGCAGAATTCAAATGAGCCATTTTAATCTAGATTAATCTAGATTAATTTCTAAATTAATCTAGATTAATCTAGATTAAAAAAATTAATCTATGCCCACCTCTATTTAGAATACATACTAATGTGATTTACGTCTTTTAGTTTGTCAAGAGATTTAAAGAGTTGTTTTTGAAGAGTGCACATGTGTGAACGAGCTCTACAATGTAAGAACGAGCCTATGATTGAATCTGGAAATAAAGCAAAATAACTGAGAAAAAAGACGTAACTTGTAGTGACTACGAAAGGGAACGTCTCGGTTACGTATGTAACCCTTGTTCCCTGAGTAGGGAACGGAGACGTTACGTCTCCCTGCCACTTCCGCTGTACCGCTGGAACGCCTGAGTTCAGTCTCGGCTCCTCAGCGAAGACATATCTGCATGTTGCCGGCGTACCTCCTTATATAACCACGAGGTGGGGCGGAGTTACGCTATGCAAATTCCGCAGACCCATGGCATTTGCTTGCCATTGGCTCGTTTATATACTCGAAGATGAGAGGCTTTCTAAGCAAAACCACATTCGTCGTCGCGACGTAACGTCTCCGTTCCCTACTCAGGGAACAAGGGTTACATACGTAACCGAGACGTTTCTAGTTTGTATGACATTGTATGACTCAATAAATCTTTATCTTGAGCCAAACAAGCAATTCAGTCCAATCTATATATTTTCTTTAGAATACATACAAATGTGATTTACGTCTTTTAGTTTGTCAAAAGATTTAAAGCGTCGTTTTTGAAGAGTGTGCATGTGTGAACGAGCTCTAGTGTGTAAGAACGAGTCTATGATTGAATCTGGAAATAACTGAGAAAAATGAGAAATAGTCTTCAGATGCCATGTCTGTAATTTATAGCAAAACATCTAGCGTTAATTCAATCTCAAACAGATTCATTAAAAAAAGTTATTTCTCCACCACATGCCGTCGTGACGTCATAAACAAACATGGTTGAACGACCAATTTGCTTTGTGAAACAGTCGTGACTAGCTAGTTGATTTCTTCACCGATAGATCGTACTGTGGTAGTGAAGTAGGGCTGTCACTTTACGTTCGAAAATCGATTGCACAATCGATCAGACCGACCAACACAAGTTTTGAAAACGAAAATAGGGAATCGATTTTAACGAGCTTCTCGAGCGCGTCCAGCTCGTCACGATACGCCAGCAGTGAACGCGCGTCACACAGCGACTGCAGGCTCTGACACACACACACATAAAAGCAGAATATCCTTCTGCATAATGGCTCTCTTATTACTACAAAAGTGTGAATTCTGCCGGTATTCAGACAGTCTCATGCACACATACACAGATTCGGGCTACGGTCTACAATCGCCTGCGTAGGCGAAATTAGTTTGACTTTTCTAACCGTAAACACAGGCATGTTGAAGCCGGCAGTGATGTTCTTCATTGATGTAATGTCAGTCCACTCTGCTTATTGTTTTTGGAGAATGTTGCACTCCTGTTTATCATTGTGCACGAAACTTCACGCCAATAAATCATCAGGAATAGCCTATTGCTGACTTGTGCGCGTCTCCAGCGCCCTCTTTACGTTCGTCCTAATGCCTGTTAGTTGTCCGTGGATTTGCTCATATTTGGCGCTTAAAATGGAAACGTCTTTAGACATGGAAAATCGATTTTACAATCGATTCAATGAACACTTATATGTCAAAAATCAAACAGGATTGTTTCACAAAAGTGACAGCCCTATAGTGAAGCAGCGAGTTACGTCGTTGTACGGGACACACACCCCTGACCGATTATTACACTGATGTTCCAGTGGATGATCTGTGGTCACCATGGCAACTCACCATGCAGCCAGTAGAGTCCATCCTTCTGTCTGAAACACATTTGAAGTTTTTCCGGCATCCTCCGTTGTCTTTGGAACAATCCCTCACTGGACCGAACGACGCAAGCAGATCGTCCACCGTCTCGAAATATGTAGACATGATGCCCTCCTCCCTACAGGGCAAACACAGGAGATAAACACAACATTTCATTTCATGTAAAGTTTATCATTTTTAAGTACAATATCAGTCTAAGAACAGATTGCACATGTAGACTGCTCACCAACGTTGCGTTTATTTGATCACAAATACAGTAAAAATATTATTACAATTTAAAGTAACTGTTTTCTATGTGAATATATAGTGAAATGTAATTTATTCCTGTGATAAAAGCTGAATTTACAGCATCATTACTCCAGTCTTCAGTGTCACGTGATCCTTCAGAAATCATTCTAATATGATGATTTGATGCTCGAGAAACATTATTATCAATGTCGAATTCAGTTGCATTTCGTCTCCTCACAATTATTTGATTAATAGAATGTTCAAAAGAAGATTTTTTTTTTCTTTTTTTTGTTGTTGAAAGTAATCTTTTGTAACATTGTAAATGTTTCTTGAGCAGCAAATCGTCATATTAGAATGATTTCTGAAGGATCATGTGACAAAAAATAGAATTTGTATTCTCAGACATAAAAAAAAAAAAATTAGGATGTGAACATTTGCAATACGAACCTATAAATAAATACTAATTATACAATGTAAAATATGCAGTGAAAAAATAAGTGACTTCAACATGAGGACAAACATTCAAAGCTTCAGCTGACGGCCAGAATCTGCTCAACAGCGTTTAGTCTGAGAGCAGGACACACTCGAAACCTGTCTGTTTGGTGACTGACACAGACATGTAATTTGTTCCTATCCATCTCTATTTTTCAGTGAGGATGGAGCTGAAAGCGCAAGGTCACAGAGAGTTTTTGCTTTGTTGTTGCCATGACATCTGGCAAACTTCTGCAGTGATCTATAGTTTTGTGATTGTGACAATCACACATTATAAAAAAAAAAAAAAAAAATTCCAACTGTCAGTTTCATTTACAAACTCTGTAAAGTAGAAAAAAATTGATCATACAACCCAACACAAAGCAAAACTACACAGATGCAGGCATTTTGATTCACTTATGCTGCACTTTGTTGCAAAAAACAAACTTTGTTGCATTATTTTCCTGTTGAAACAATCTGTATTGTAAAAAGCGCTGTATTAATAAAGCTGACTTGACTTTTGGCTTAACGTATATTATGTAAGGTTACACTTTTATTTGATAGTCCACTTCAGACATTGTACTAACGATGAGTAATGTATTGTTCAACTAACTCTCATTATTAGTAGACTGTCTGTTTAATGTCTGATAACACTTTATTTTGACGCTCCTCAACAGATATTCTACTGATTAAATGTAACTTTGCAACTAGGTCAACTTATTCTACTAACCCAAACCCTACTAATACTCTAATGAGAGTTAGTTAACATGTAGTTGCAAATTAATGAGAGTTAGTTGACTTATTTGTTACTTATGGTTAGTAGAATGTCTATCGGAATAAAGCATAACCTTCTGCAATTATGTAAAAACATTCTCTTCTACTCACATGCAAAGCATAATGGGAGCTGCAAATCTCAGTAATGCGATATTAATTGGCTTCAATTGTTTTTAAACAATTCAACTGAAAATATTTAGTAAAAATAACTATTTTAATCACAAATCTAAGTATAACATGCTTGCAACTAATTTACTTTAATGAAATGAGGCTTACTTATTGTGACGAATATATTAAATATTATTACACCATTTGATATGCTTTTATAGACGCAGTTGTCAGTTGTCAGGCATTCGCTGTAATGAAAGGCTCAATTTATTCTTGAGCAGCACAGATTATTATTTTTTTTTTTATTAATTTTTTGTACAGATTTAATATATTAATCTATTACATGAGTTATGTGGCTCTTTGGTTTATGACTTGGGTCAGCAGCCACCCAGAACACTAGAATAGAATAGAATAGAATAGAATAGAATAGAATAGAATAGAATAGAATAGAATAGAATAGAATAGAATAGAATAGAATAGAATAGAATGTATTGTCCCATCTCTGGGAAAATCATCTTGGACAACAATGGATCAACGGATCTATGGACCTCAGAAAAAACAAACAAAAAAACAACAAAAAAACAATGAAATCAATTTGCCAACCAACCGCTGAACAAAGACTGTGTTTCAGTTGTTAGTAGAGATTCAGCAATGTGACTCATACTGTGTCCTTGAATTAGTCTCATTCAAAACCTTGCAAGTAACAGAGCCGACTGAATGCTTTTCGATTCAATGCATGCTGAGATTCACATTCCTGGTGAGTGCTCTTTATTTCAATAGCACCTCGAGCAAAAGTCTCATGTTTCTTATTAATGACAGTATTTTCTGTGAACTTAGACAAAGGCACTACAACATAAGCAGCAAAGAAATGAATTGGAGGTTAACGTAAGGTCATGCTGATCAGACACATGTTGAATGACACTGGCTTTTAAAAGATATGCTTCCAGAGCCATCCAATACATCTGCTGATTCTCTGCTCACACAAAAACAGCATGAATAGAGACAAATAAGTCTCAGTGCAGAAACAAAACGCAAAAACAAAACCGTGGCTGAATGTTTTACATGTCAGTCAGGTGCATTCTTCACATACCGTACAAGATGCTGTTTCTAAACCACAAAAAGCTGCAAATTGGAACGTTATACAGTAAAAGTCTGGCTTTCGAAAAGAGAGAAACAGTAAAAAGAAGTTTGCAAGAGATATCTAAATATCTCTAAATAAGACAAACAAACAGAAAGCTTTTGAAATTGTCATACAGCAACTGCACTGAAAAAAATGTAGAACTGTTTTTAGAAATTGCTAATAAAAATTCATTATTACAGTAATTACATAAACATGACAAGTAACACATTTTTAAATTAAACATGAACTTTTAAAGTAGAAAGACTGAAATGGTCTGAAATAATCTGTTTTATTTACAACTTTGAAATATTTTTTTACAATGTGCCTTAAATGTATGCTAATTAAAAAAAAATCTGTGAAAAACTGTGTATTGCATTATCTAAGTAGAATCATTATTACGAATAATAAGGGTAACACTTTGCAATATGATTTCACTAGTTAACAATAAAAGTTAACAATACTTAATACACTCTGAACTAACAAACATTTTTATTTTCTGATATTAACAAATTTTAAAGAAATTAAGAAAATATTGGGTAACACCTTATTCTAAGGTGATGTAGTTACACGTTACTACATGTACTTACTATAGTATTAATTCATAATTACAAGTAAATTACACTAAACCAAACCCTAACCGTAACTCTATAGTTCATTAATATTATTCAGTACTTATCTGCACTGTAAAAAAAGAAAAGTTGACTTAACTAAAGGGATAGTTCACTTTGAAATTAAATGTAGGTATGTTTTAGCTTACCTCAAGGGCATCCAAGATGTAGGTGTCTTTGTTTCCGCAGTAGTTTCAATTTTGATATTTTTAGGTCAAACCGTTCTTGTCTGTCAGTCATATAATGCAGGTCTATGGTCACCACCTCAAAGAGCATGCACAGAGAAGTCCAAATTAAACAATTCCCCATCGTAAGTACACATTGATGGCCTAAGACACGAAACGAGCGGTTTGTGTGAGAAAACGAACAGTATTTATATTGTTTTTACCTCTTGTACACAACCACGTCCAAGTGATCTGAAACCTCAAACCTAAAAATATCAAAATTGAAACTACTGCGGAAACAAAGACACATACTGTACATCTTGGATGCCCTTGATCCAAAATTTACCAAAATTTAATTTCAAAGTGAACTATCCCTTTAAATTAAAGTGTAATCAAATATTTCTCATTGTCAGTTCATGTTATGCATGATTTCATGTCATGCATAAACCCTTAAATGCATGAATGTTTCACCAATCATTATTACATATTCGGGTCTTTAGAGTTTTCATGAGATTCATGGACAAATGATTTTACTGTAGTTTGATGAAGTAATGCTTTTGAAGTTTCACACATGCATGTGTCTGTTCACGTGCGGCTTCCTCTGCCCACAGTCAAGTCAAGTCAAGTCACCTTCATATATAGCGCTTTTAACAATATAGATTGTTCCAAAGCAGCTTTACAGTGATAATAGGAAATTAAAGTAACAGAGATGTATTGGCTTTACAGCAGCTCTAGAAAAGTTACTATCCAGCTAATGTTAGTTTTGATTGATTCACTTCCGTTGCAAAGATCATTACTTATTAACTCAGGGGCCGCTAACACGACACCTTATAGCAACACTAAAGCACTTCTCCTCTTCGGTCCCCCTACAGGTTGGAAGCGGAATTGTCCATTACCGCTGTTGTAAATAATTCAGCCTACCGTCGCACGCTCGCTCGATGTTTATCCAGCACCGGCTTTGGAATGAACGATGTCCACAGACAAGGTAGAGTATGATGCATGATTTTATGAAAGTATGATGTATTGTGACATAAGAAACGAAGAAAACAAAATAATGACTATAGTAACGCTTGCCGTAAAGCAAATCAATTTTGTAGTTTCTTATGTCTCATTCGAACTACAGAAACGCGACCCGATCTGGCAAACTTGCATAGTGCGGTTAAAGCAGATATAGGGCCGCAAATGAATGCAGAAGTGCCGTTCACCCTGTTACGACTTGATGAACCACTGAAATGATTTTGTAAATATTATTTTAAGGTAAAAAATCATCTTTAGTGTTGCTTTAACGCACTCTGGCCCGCTCATCCGCAGCAGTGCCTGGCGGCTCGAGAACGCAAACCTTGAAATTGGTTCCAAGGTGCAAGCATTGATTTTTTTCAAGAAAAAACATTATCATCTCCATGTAAACTTCAAAAACACGAATCTGTGAAAACGCTGACGGCGTGCACATGCAATGGCTTCCCACAGTGGAACATATGCGTTAATAATGAGCGTGTCTCTGGCTGTCTCTGTAGAGCAGGTGGACGTCCACAACCGGGATTATTAGCAGTCCTCACAGGACAGAGCCTCCAAACTTCCCCTAACAAGACTGAGCATGATTTCCCATGGCAAGGGCATTGGCATTGCCCACAGCCTGCCTGCTCGCATTACATGTCACCCTAACAAGCTCTGCAGACACACACACACACACACACACACAGCATTACAGCTGCGCCTGGACACCAGCATTAACAAGTGGTTACAGCTGATTCCAACATGATTCTGTGTTAAACACAGATCCACACATGATAACTGATCTTGTTGTTGATCAATGTAATATTTCACATGAACTACAAGGCGAATCTCATAAAAACCAAGTAGTCACCAAAAAAAGTTTAATTTAGTAGGCTAGATCATTCATCATTTTATGGTATCTATGATGTACTGAACAGTGACTCCTGACCAAATACTATTCACCCATCATTCACTACATGATGTTTTATTAACAAAGTTCGGGAGAAGCACGTTCAGATAATCAAAGCTAATTAAACACCTGTGGAGCACATTCAGCTAATCAAATCAATCAACGAATCAAGAGATATATATAGAGAAGTTTAACAGCATTCCTCCAATCCCCCCCCCCCCTCCCCTCACTTCTAGTCCCGACTACTCTTACAACGACCGGGGGGAATACTCTGGGTTCGGGCAAACAATTCCCATCTCGGATCCCTCCCCCCGGACAGCACGCCAAATACCATCATCTTTACTCTGTTTAATTTGATGTAAGTGTGAACTTGTGAAACCTACTTTTGCGTACTAGTCCTAGGTCTTTCGCCCGATCGGAATCAAACCAGTGCAGTACATTTCTCTGGACTCTCTAGATCAATAATTATCAAACACATGTTGAACTTTACCCTTTGGATAGCTATAACAGGGTCATTTAGACAATGGATGTGGCAAAACATATACTCGAAAAGCCTATAACTCCTAAATGAAAAATCAAAACTTTACAAAAATGGGTGAGCACATGCGACATATGATTTTAAACAAGCATGCACACTTTTATGGACATGTACATGTTTATGTACATATGCAGTAATGATTATCTATAAGCAGAATCACTCAGAGTAATGTGAAATAAAAACAGATGTTTGAATACATACAGTATTGAAAATTTGGAGAGTAAATGAGATAGATAGATAGATAGATAGATAGATAGATAGATAGATAGATAGATAGATAGATAGATAGATAGATAGATAGATAGATAGATAGATAGATAGATAGATAGATAGATAGATAGATAGATAGATAGATAGATAGATATTGTAACTGTAGATACAGATACAGAAGAGATATTTCATATGTGAGGCAGTTCTGCTGCTGGGAGCTAATTACAGTACAGTTTTCAGTGTGATCTAAAGTTGATGAACAATTTTTGGATTGCCGCCCTTATAGGAGTGGATATGAAACAGGTGAAATATTATTAACGGGATAATTCCTTTGAAATGTTGCTGATTCAATCAGGGGCCGCAGTGGCTCTAAGATGAAAGCCATTTGTCTTGTGATGCATAGGAGGCAGATATTGCCGTGGCATTTCATAACTGTGCTCGCTATTGACAATTTTAATCATTCTCACCCGCCCCGTTCCTGTGATGTCTTAACTGAATTCCTCTATGACAGCTGGCGAGCACGTCAACATCACGACAGTTCAGATTGCATTCTAATGCATGCTCGCACAAACAAACACCTGCCAGGAGACCTGCAGAAATGAAAGAATTGCTTTTTCCTGTTGTCTGGACTTCAGGAGAAATGTGAGCTTTATGTGAGTGGGTTGAAAGGGGTGATGGATGACTGTAAGCCTGTACCACATGTGGAGAGCAGAACCCTGCAGAGCGATTGTGTAATTAATGTGAAGCCTGAATTATTGATGGATGCTGGCGAGGGCAAAGCTGCAGCCCCTCCTCTGAAAGGTGGGCGGCTGAGAATAACAAAGGTCAAGGGTCACATACACTCAGGTAGTGTTTCACCTACCTGAACCTCGGTAACATAAACCATCATAGCACCGCAAACTAGCAAGTAGTGAGAATGTCAAAAAGTTGAGAAATGCATGAAGTCAGTGACATCTAGACATATTTCAAATGTCAGTGACATCTATTAGACATATTTATTATTTTGGTGGATGTGGTCCTTAAATGACATTATTACGTATTGCTATTAGACATACAATATATCTCACGATAATGAATAAACACGGTAGGCCTATTTAAATTGCACTTAAAAAAAACAGAAGATAATTCTTTATTATTTGATTTTTAGAATGCATGTTAAGAATACTTCCATCAGCCAGTTAAAATTTACAACACTGCATGTATTGCTGCGTCAAAGACACATGCACACACTGATGCAAACAAGCCAGATGAGAAGAATAGGGGAATGAGTGAAGGAGACGTGATGAATGAAAATGCACATTCACTCTTCACGTTATCTGGAAACCCCTTAAACAAAGAAAGCTGCCAGACAGCAATAGAATCAGTCCTGTATTTGAGTCCTTAATATGGTTACATTCACATTCAGTTTAGATAATTATGGGAGTGACAACTGCATTCAACAGACTCACACCTGTGACTTTTCAGGACTTGCCTTTGGAAATGAATGGCTTCTGGTCTACAGTGTGACGTTTGTTTGTAAGCAATGGATAGATGGCTTCAGGGAAATGCAAGTGTTGTTGATTCAGCATTTGCTCAAGGTCTGTAAATGAATCATAGCCTTATAGTGCCAAGTAAAAATGATTATTGCACAACAGTCAACACTAGTGGTGTATAATTTACCCATCCCTGATCCCGAAACTCTCCCCGAGTAGAATAATCAATCCTAAATAGCCAAAACAGTCTCTCCAGGATCATCGATTTATTCAGGAAAGAATTGCAAATAATTCATTCCATTCATGTTTATTTGCATAGCGCTTTTCACAATACAAATGGTCCCACGGCGGCTTTACAGAGAAAGCCCTAATGAGAGAGCCAATGCAAACTGGGGCAAAGGAAAACTTCTTAAGAATGGATGGATGGATGGATGGATGGACGGATGGATGGATGGATGGGTTGACTGATTGATGGATGGATGGATGGATGAATGGATGGATTGAGTGACTGGTTGATTGATTGATGGATGGATGAACTGATTGATTGTTGGATGGATTGACTGGTTAATTGATTGATTGATGGATGGAAGGATGGACTGATTGATGGATGGATGGACGGATGGATGGATGGATGGATGGATAGAGTGACTGGTTGATTGATTGATGGATGGATTTATAGATGGATGGATTGATTGGTTGATTGATTGATGGACTGATGGATGGATGGATGGATGGATGGATGGATGGATGGATGGATGGATTGAGTGACTGATTGATGGATGGATGAACTGATTGATGGATGGATTGATTTATAGATGGATGGATTGGCTGGTTAATTGATTGATGGATGGATGGACTGATTGTTTGCTTTGTCTTTTTTCTTTTAGAAAAACAGGGGAAGAGCATTAGACTTATATTGCAGTATTTGCCTCTTTTCACCTTAGTGTTAACAATCATTCTCACACTCGTGCACAAGAAGAGACCATTATAGTGACGAATGCTCCTCTCAGTAAATCTAGAGTCCCCCTCTTACTTCAAATCAGCTTTTTTTTCTATGTGGATGCGCATACACATTTGACTTGGTGCTTACAGAATTAGGATTAGATAATATTGTATAATAATGCAGCAGATTAAGGTTTCCACTGTTAGAGCTTTGGAGCCCTGAAAAGTGTGGGGCTCAAATATAATTGTCTTTTTAAACTAATTTTTCAAGTTATTTTTATTTAATTAGATTATAAACACTTCAGTGCCCTCCGAAGGCATCATTGTAGGTCGTTTGGCTTGTAAGGACTTCTCCCAGTAAGTCAGATCATTATAAGTCTGACATCTGAGTTTGTTACAGACACAATGTTGTTTCCTCAGTTCTGTTTTGTGATACACTCAGGTTGTGCAGGGGACGAGAGCTTTTCAACTATTATTACGATAACATTTTTATGGAGCAGATTTGCCGGTAATTTATTCTGTATGAGAGTGGCATTTCCAGAGGGCGTTGGTGAACGGGGTTGATGAGGGTCACAGGCTGGGCTAATGGGAATGCAGATATGATGTGGCCCCAGTTTGACACATTCAGTGATGGAAAGGTCTGCAATATCAGTGCTAGTAATCCATTCCCTTTTAAAGTTAATTAAAGAAAAACATTTTAATGGCTTCTGGCATTGTTGAGGTAGCCTCTCATATGAGAGCATAGTTGAAGGGATATTCAACTTAAAAGTGTTAAAGGAATTAAAATATGCTTGACCTGTTCACATATAAGAGTTCGCTAGAACTTCTTCCACACTACAAACTTCCAGATGGTAAAATTGCTGCATGGCTACTATTGTAGAGGAAGCATTTGTGCAATCAAGGTGCTGTTCAAATCACTTTTCAGGGGCAGATGTTTCCTTGATTACATTCAACATGTGATTTGATGCACCATGCCATTTACTAGAAACAACATATGAAGCTGCAAGAAGAAATATGAGGGCAAGCCCTGATAACACAACTGAAGAACAGCTGAAGAATTATACCAAGGTAAAAATGAAGAATTATACCAAGGTAAAAATGAGCTCAGTTCAGCATGCTAAGAAACTCAACCTAATACAATTTTGTATATTTATGAAAAATTCTCATTTTATTTTTCCTTGAAAAAAGTAAGTAGTTTTATAAATAATCTAATTTCCACCAGCATGCAGTCATTTCTGATCCACACATGCATTTAAGGGGGTTTAAGTCACACATGCATCAATGGTTCCATGAAGAACCTTTAACATCCATGGAAACTTTTCACTGCAAAAGGGTTCTTTACAGTAAAAAAATAATCTTCAGATTATTAGAAAATATTATTCTTCACACTCAAGAATAAAACCAAAAAGGTTCTTTCAACAAATTAAAGATTCCTGAAAGGTTCTTTGAGGAACCAAGAATGGTTCTTTAATGACGTCACTGCTGAGACAAATAAAAACACCTTTTGAAACCTTTATTAGAAAGGGAGAAAAAGAGTCTTGTATCAGCGTTGTATTTATATTTCTAGAATATGAGAGTGGAGGGGAATCTGGTCAGATTACCTCCTGTTTGACTGTGAATGCAAAAAAAAAACCAAAAAAAAAAAACAAGTGGAAAAATCACAAGATTCTGTCAAGTATCCTCGGTCTTGAACATCATTGTGCGTCTGTAAATTTGCACATGAAGAGGTTTTGAGGGTCTAATTAAAACCTCATTATGCTCTAGGAGTTTAAAATGAGAGCAATCTCTCAAAATGAACTACAGGATCTCACATAGACTCGATTCTGAGCAAATGGAACAAAAATAACCCTTTCATTTATGTCTCCTCATATTATTACTTAATTCAAATCCGAAAGGTTACCTTATCTTTATTGTAGACTTTAATATCAAACAGCAAAAAGTAAAGTGTCTATTATGAGATTATATATACTATTATATACAGTATATACACTGTTGGTAGATATAAAATATTCACATAATATCACTAAAGTGGTTTAATTCTAGTGAAATTTGTTTGCTTCCATCCAAAGAAAATGATCCAGTTAAAGTTTGGAAATAACTTTTTTTTTTTTTCAGTTTTGTTTTGTTCTGTATTTTAACAGAGACTGCATGAAAAAAAAGCTTCTGTGTACCGTATTCCGATGCCTTTCATGGACTGTACTTTAAAATGAAATGAAAATCCTCTGTAATTCAAGCAGCGTGAAACTGTCTATCCCAGACCTCACATACTCTCCTCTTCTGTCTCACTCTGTCACTTCCTTCTCCTTTTTGGCTCGTTCTGTTCAATCACTGTTCAGATGTAATCTACATTTCTACCTTAATGAAGAAGTAATGATGTTCCTCCATTAAACTGTGAGTGTCGTGATACGCAGCTCTCTCAGTCTGCGCCGGTTCTTCTGTTCTTCTGGTCGAGCACTTTCCTCGGATACATTCCAAATATAATGAAAAGGAGAAACCGGGTTTCCCAGAATCCCTGTGTAGATTCATCATCTGACACTTTAAATGATGTTTTATTAACAAAGTTTGGGAGGAGCACGTTCAGATAATTAACACAAGTGGAGAGCACTCAGCAATCAATGGTAAGAGGTATATATACACTCAGAAGTCTCACCTCAATCCATTGGCAGTTTTGCAGCATCCCCCCACCACCCCTTCTCCACGCTTCTAGTCCTAAACACTTACATACGGGGGGAGTACTCTGGGTTCGGGCTGAACTCCGAGCTCGGAGCCCTCCCCCCGGACAGCACGCCAAATACGCATTAAACTTTACCCCCTCAAATTGTATGTAAGTGTGAACTCGTGAAATACAATTATACACAAGTCAGCAAATGATCAAGCAACCAGTCAACAAGCAAACCAACTACTATCAAAATAGTTTTTGTTAAGTGCAATAAATCTGAAATAAAAACTAAATATAGGTACTAGATGGAAAAACTTAAACTTAAATGGCTTAGAAATGTTGCCTCAAATTGCCTTTAATATATTAAAGCTAAATATAATTATATATATATATAAAAAAAAACAATAAAAAAAACAACAAAAAAACAACAACACAAGCACATAATAAAATAAATCTAAAATGAAAACTGAAAATATAAAAAGCGGATTAAAAATAATAAAAACTATAATGGTATATTAATAATATAAAATAACATTGTAACTAACAATCTAACTGACCAACTATCAAACCAATCAATCTTCCAACCAAAGCGCACCAATTCCAATGTTCAAAATAAAATAAAGAGGATGTCATTTAAAACAAAATAAATGTAGTTACACTATTTCTTACGAACAAACGATGAACAAACAAGCAAGCAAACAAACAAACAAACAAACAAGCAAGCAAGCAAACAAGCAAGCAAACAAACAAACAAACAAACAAACAATCAAGCAAACAAGAAAACAAACAAACAAACAAACAAGCAATCAAACAAACAAACAATCAAGCAAACTAGAAAACAAACAAACAAACAAACAAGCAATCAAACAAACAAACAAACAATCAAGCAAACAAGAAAACAAACAAGCAAACAAACAAACAAACAATCAAACAAACAAACAAACAGACAGACAGACAGACAGACAAAAAAGCAAACAAACAAGCAAACAAACAATCAAACAAACAAACAAACAAACAAACAAACAAAGAAACAAACAAACAAACAAACAAACAGACAGACAAAAAAGCAAACAAACAAGCAAGCAAACAATCAATCAATCAAACAAACAAACAAACAAACAAACAAACAATAAAAACAAGCAAACAGACACATTTATTTGAATTATTGAGTTATGATGCAAAGAGCGAGGCCTCCAGAAATCACAGCGGAAAAGCATTGTCAGCAATATTACAAAGTTACAAACTCAACTTTTATATTCTGAATATATTTACAGCTGATGTTTAAACTTTAAACTTAACTCTGAGTAAGCTGAGCTCACCAAATTGAAACTAATTATGTAGGCCTTCAACATTAACAATACACTGGTACATTAGAGGAGAAGAGAAGCACATGCACCGCACAGCGAAACAGGGCTCTACCTCTGCAATGTGTTTGTAGTCAAACAGTGCAGTGTTTAGCATCTCAGATGGTGCCACAGATTGTCTAGGACAGTGTCTCTCCGAGGAAAACTGCGTTTCATCCGCAGCTGTGCCAGTCGTGCTGAGGAATGGGAAATATCCAACTCTAAAGTTGCAATCTCACCAATTTACTGTACAAGCTGTTTGCAAAACTCCCAGATGCCGCACACAACACACTCAAGTAATAGGCTACTACATAAAGAAACACCTCTTAATGGTTTTTAAGATGGCATGTAAGACATTCTGAGATTTAAAAAAAAAAAAATAAAATAAAATAAAGCACCATGTGTATATGTATGAATACATATGTGAATGTGTATGAATAGACAAACTCTCTAAATCTCCCGTAGACCAGCAGACAGAATCTCTCATTAGCGTTTCTAGTGGAAAAACACGATGAGTAGGAGCGTTGTGGGACGCTGGCGCATTTTTTCATTGAATTTATACCTCTACTTCAGCTAAATCAATATAAGAGCGTGACCTTTGACCCCCACTGTTCAAAACTGGTTGTTGTTTTATGAGTCTGGGACAAAAGCGATTTACGAATCCACTGGAGCTTCTGTAATAGATGGATTAAAGCAGAAGGGCGCCGACAGCTCAACAGCGTGAGACTTTATTTGATGTGTGTCTATAATGAGCCTCGCTTTGCTTTCATAGCGACTAGAGGAGTGAGTGGATATGGCCAGCGATCAGTGTGCTGGGAAAATACATTCACGGGAAATATCGAGAACCACTTGAAATTCATCAGTCAGAATGCTCAAATCACTTTGCTTTGTTGCTCAAATAATGTGACGAAAAGGGGAAATACATTATGCTTTATTTGAATCATAACAAGGACAGACTGATGAGGGAAAATGTGTCTAAATGTTCTGTCAACTAGAACTACATACAAGCAGAGTGAATTACATGAGCTTTAAAATTTTGGTTTTCACATTCCAACAAGCAGAATTATGAATGGGAAAACTAGCATGACACACCGTAGCGCTCTAAGATCTAAATGTGTACAGAAAACAATACATAAATCTAAGGTATAATGCGATGTAATGCAATGTCTTGCCTTCGTTTGGTGGCTTTTCTCAGAAAATATTTACATATTTTCTGTATTCATTACATATTCATTACATATTTACTTATGTTCTATTCATGTTGGCTGATTCACATGCAGCAAAGCATATTGGATTCATGCAAGTTTTCATACTGTTAAATATTCATACAACTGGGAGAGATTAATTCATTACTTGTTTGGTATAATTTGTTATATAAGACAATTCTATCTATCTATCTATCTATCTATCTATCTATCTATCTATCTATCTATCTATCTATCTATCTATCTATCTATCTATCTATCACATCACTTAATTAGTTCATTCATTCATTTTCACAAATGTATTAGTTCAAGAAACCACTGAAAATCTCACCTTAAATCAACTGACTCAATATCTGTGTAATGAATTCTATCAGGATTTTTAATGTAGTGAAACGGCATCTCTCACACGGAGATAAAAGTATATATCTGGAATCCAGGTCCTTCATTAGGAGTCATGTGTGGTGAGTGTGATATCAGCTGTGAAGCCGATACGCCACTGATAGTTCGACTCATTCTCCTTGTCAGAGGAAGACTAATGACTAAAAAAAGAAAAGAAAAGCGCTCAATAAGCATCTCTGGCCAGCGTGAAACACTAATCGTGAAGCGTCCTCTGCCGTGTGTGTGTGTGTGTGTGTGTGTGTGTGAGCAGGAGGCGTGCAGCTGAGATCGTGAAGCGTCCTCTGCCATGTGTGTGTGTGTGTGTGTGTGTGTGTGTGTGTGTGTGAGCAGGAGGTGTGTAGCTGAGATCTGCTCAGAGATCATGAGAGATGTTCAGTCTGTTCGATAGGTCAGGGTCAACATACTTCACCAAGCTGCAATAACACACTGTTTCACAGAAATCAACAGCATTTTCTGTGAATGAATAAGGATTGGGATTTTATTTACTTTTTTTACTTTGTATTTATTTAGAGGAAAACATTGAATGATAGTATATATTTTTATACTATAAACTATCATGGGAAAAATCAAATAAACCTGACACTCAATAACCACAAAAAAAATAAAAAAAATAAAATAAAATAATAATAATAATAATAATATATATATATATATATATATATATATATATATATATATATATATATATATATATATATATATATATATATATATATATACACACACATATACATTTAAAGTATAATTATATTTATAAATTCTATATGACCGATTTAAAATAATAAACATGCTTAACAATTTGAAGTAGTTGTTTTGTGTTGAAATGTAAATTAAAATTCTGCATATTTATGTTTCCGATTAATTAAAAAAAAATGTTTTAAATGAATCTAAAATGCATTTATTCAATACAATAGTTTCATTCTTTTCGTCTCTCTTCACACTTATTTAAGAAACTCAGCATGTGTTAAATCATTGCGATGCACTGTTAATGAGAAGGCAAGCAGTGGTCTCATGTAGAAAAGGTTTGTTCGCTCATGTATCGAATCCACTTGGAAAATGTATATTTGTAGGCAAATCTAAAAATCAAGATTGGTAACATTGACAGAAAAAAACCTGAGAAGTAATAATTAGATTGCACAAGTAGTTGTGGTAGTCCATTAAAAAAGTTATCCATTAGGCACATTTTCTTAATTTTTAATGCATGTTATCAAAATAGCAATGCAATAAATAAATATCCACAACGTATAACTACTTTAAATACACATTTGACTTGAATTTATCAATATATATTGACAGTAATAAATAAATAAATAAATGTAAAAATAATTGGTTCTACAATGTTTTCTTTTTCTTCTTTTGGGGTGAAATATATTTTTGCAGGTTTAGTGAGATAAACCAGAAACTTTGCTTTTGTACTTTTCGTTTTTTCGGTTGTTCCTTCAAAAAAATAGTTTGAGACAACCGAATAAAAAACTATGATGTCTTGGTTGCATAACTTTCTGTGAGAGATGATTTATATTGCAAAACAAACCTGTCCTTGTAATTGGTCTTTCAGTGCATCGACTGAAAGACCGACATTCAGTTCAAAACAATTCACAAGAGACATTCAGTTTCCTTCCTTTCATGTCAGTTTCCAAAAGCTACAGCGCTAATGGGACTCAGAAAGCTTGAGTGATTATTTTCTTTTTTTTTTTCTAAATGCAACTAACATTACTCACATTTCGCACATGTGCAAATTGACCAATTCGGTGAGATCTTTGCTGTGTGGCAATTATCCAGCATGCTTTTCTGCAATGACACTCCAGATTGGAGGTTTGCAGAAAGAAAAATAAAAGCTTCTCTGAATGGAGGAGGACCTTGTCTCTCTTGGCTCTCTAAATCACACACATCTTTTGCCTTCTGGGGGACTTTGACATTTTCACACACAGGGGAAGTGAAACTAGGTCTCAAGACCTAGATGTAATGAAAGTCTCGAAGGTTGTACTCGATTTCAGATACTAGCAATAGTGGCTTCTGTTAAACTTAGGCATTACATTTACCATTATACAATTGTAGCAGCAACTCCATATCCTTACAGCCTTTTTAGTAGCACATAAACATAAAGTTGCATTAAAGCGGAAGCCTTCAGAGACGTAACTTCTCAAAGAGGGTCGGCGGTAAAACCCTCATGAGAAGCTGCGTCTTTACATTCATCTTCTTAAAGCGCACGCCAGGAGCGGTTCACAGCCGAGGAGACCGGCGTTCTCGTCAGGGCCGTAAAACACAGAGAAGTGACATTGTATGGGGATGGAGAAACCCACCCAAATAAGCTTCTATACAGGCGTACAATAATTTGTGTAAATGTGTAAGCTAGATTTATGCCTATTTTTTCACATCTTCATGGACACCGCAATGATTTCCCTTATGTGGAATATTTTTCCTTGTAATTATGTATGGTTTGCAAAAATTGGAACTGCTGCGTCTGTGGAGATGATATAAGCAAAGTGTATGTGTGTTGTGCACATGCTACATTATGGCCAAGCATGCGCCCTTAAAATAGCATCTGAGTAACACACCACTGACTTTAGACGAGGTTTTTCCTGGTCTGTGGCGGAATTGTTTTCTGAAACTGCAAAATAGCACCAGGGAACGTTTGTGTATTACTGTAATTAAATGTGATCACTTAAACAACTTGTAAACATAATTGAACACTATGGGAGAAAAAAATTAAATAACCCATTAAACATGAACGTGTCATGAAGTATAATTTAACTTTTCTCCTTCACTCTTAAAAATAAAGGTTCTTTATTTGCATCGATGGTTCCAGGAATAACCTTTAACATCCACGGAACCTTTCCATTGCACAAAAGGTTCTTTATTAAGGTTCTTTAGATTTTTTGGAAGTGTTATAGAACATATCTGGCATAAAATAAACCCAAGAACCCTATTGAGAACCCCACTGAATTTTTTTGTTGCACACCTTCGTAACTTCTCCATGATAACACTGCCGTGTATTTGTGCAAATCACCACCTTTTTCAACAGAATGAAAACTTTTCTGCTTGACTTTGGCAGGTCTGGGCTTCTCCTGCATCTGCTAAAGCTTCATACGCAGCGCTGAACATCAGCCCTGTCTGCCAAACGAGACAACACGGGGAAATGAGTCCCAGACGGGGAGGACAAAGACCCAGAGAGACGTGCAGGGGGGCGGAGGGGAAAATGACGGGTTATAGCGCATGCAAACGCTTTCCCTCTCGCAGATGGCTTGCTTTAAAAAAAAAAAAGAAAAGAACAACAAGGGAGTTGGAAACAAGTAAAAACTGTACAGTAAGCAACAAAACAACACACAGCTGTTCAGAGAGCTCAGAAGAATGATTTTACTACAGTATTAGATTGAAATTGCATTTCACATTCATCTCAGTTGTGTTTTACTGCATGGGAACACGTTTGTGTACTGTACATCAGAAATGACTACATGAAGGTTAAAGAAACATTCCATCCAATGGATTCAAGGCAAATCTTGAAGGACAAAAATGCATAGGTTAATGGTTTTAACTGGCTTCTTCTGTACGTTTCATTACACGCTTGGCAGATGCCATTACAACATTATAGCAGCAAACCACCTAAACGTTGACCTAAACCACACAAATGCACTGACTGACAACCAATGACACAAGAAGCAAGGCTTTCAACACTTTGAATCAATTGAACCAATTGATTCAAGAAGCTTCACAAGGTGAGGACCTCTTTAAAATCGGCATGAAATGTAAGTTACTATCTTTTTTTCGTCCCTATTGTGAAGAATATCTAAGTGAAACAGCTACTGGAAAATCTCTGATAAGTACAAAGAAGTCTGAAAGAACACTTTTACTTACTAAAAATACACTTACCCCCAGTTTCACAGACAAGGCTTAAGTCTAGTCCAGACTAAAATGCATGCACATGCATTTTAGTCCCATTGTTTTGTCTCAATGGGATGACTATTTAAGTTATGTGATTGCATAGACCATAAGCAACACATACTGGCAAAACAAATGGACTAATCAGTACAACTCCTACCATTCTGGCTTATTTAGCTGTATTGTTTTAGTGCCAATGCAGAGACACAATCCCGCTACCAAACTACACATGCAGCATTAAGTTGCACAGTGACAATACTGTGGTCATCAATAATCTCTGTCTTTCCTACACGGAAATTAATCACCTCTGTTGGACGGCAACATTGTGTTTGGCCATGATTATCCAACTTATAATTGTCCAGGGTTGCTCTGAAGTTGATGAATGGGGCTCTGGCTGTAATTCATAAATATGTTGCGCTTCATCACGAATTCCAGTCTGTGAGGGAACCCGAGCGAAGCCTGGCGCTTTTAATTGAGATACTTAACATGCATGACAAATGAGGCAACCCTACACAAGGCAGGTTCATCACACTTCATTTTTCCCCAATGGAAGGTATGGCACATATTATGGGGAATATGAAATCAGGGTCCAAATTTTGGCTTCAGAGACTTTACAAGACTTTAGAGTTTGTTTTTAATACACTAATAAGATTTGAAGTACATTACAAGTGTGCATTCATCCTTCATTCATACATTCTTCTTTTTCACACGGGAAACTGTAGGGTGCCAAAGACAATTCGGGTTGCCTTAAGAAAAAAATAAAGCCATGAAAATGACCTACGCATATCTCTTCAAAAAGTCAACAATCCTGAAAGCGGCTGTATATTTGGCACAGCCTATGAAGTATTACAGGATGAATGGAGGACATTAGCTTGTGGTAATGTTCAGTTTGCTTGCATCGAATGCACCATTCATCAAAGCGCCGGTTCTATCGTTCGCACTCTCGACTTATCGACAGTTTCATATTGACAGTACAATGGGCTTTGAGCACAGCTGGAGACGCCTGGAGTGGGATTGATTGGGGGATTTATGAAGTATTTGGGATAGAGAAGCTCTTCAGGGAAGCCTGAAGTGGACCTGTGGAGTCCATTGAAGAACCGGACTCACCGCAACGCTAATGGCATGTGTGCTTGTAGATGTCTGGTGAAAACATGACCTTAGACAGCTTGAGTCCCTCAAAAGCAGCGGCTAAATCATGTGGGATCAGCTTCTATAAACACTGCAGTAAAAATCTATGAGCCACCTAAAACCTGCAGCAGACTTTCAGGGATAGATGAGGCTTGTGGTGATACAAGACTTTAGTGCTTTGTCTTGGGCCTATTGCAGATGAGTATTGATCTGAAAGCATTATTATCCCAAAGGGCTGAAATGAGGAAAGACTTCTTTTTTTTCTTTTTTTACATTACAAAGATCTCTGATGTAGGTCACCAAAACCAATTTACTCTAAAATCTTTTCACATTCATTGAATGGAACTTATGGCTCAGCTTTATTAGGTTTTGACGGCCATTTTATCATCTGGAAGGCAAAAATTGAAAGACTTGCGAGTAGCATGATTTAAGGAATTAGTCTGCAACAGAAATGGTGTGGGACAAGTCACATAACAAAGTTAAATACTTAGGCTTAGGGATTTGTTCAAGCTACTAATCATAATAACTATGATCCATATTAATAGTGACGAATGTCTTTGCATCTAATCAGATACCAGTAATAGTATGAATGCATTCCCATCAAGGGAAACTGTATGTAAATTCTGCACTGCAAAATATTCCTACTAGATCAAACATGTTAAAGTTCTGCCCTTCATCCCATGATATTTTCCATCAAACCTCTTTCCTCCAGACAGCACACAAACAGCACACAATCGATTACCATCTGGGTTTTAAATGCCAAGATTCTCACATTCGCTAACATGCCTGGCTGGTATTTAAACAGGCTAAAACATTACAAAGGTTTTTAAGACAGATCCATTAAAGGTTTTAAGCCTTTAATAGAGTCATGTTCACTTTAACACAGTTGGGCAAACATTGATTACAGCTTTCATTCATTCAGTAACTGAATTTAATATTAGTTAACATTTAAGAGTTGCCATTATTTTTTTATGCTTCCTTGTCAATAAACCATGGGAGAAATGGCAAATAGCGTGTATTAAAACAGTTAGATTTGAGGTGTCTTGACATGTGGCACAATCAAAGAATACGGTCTCAAGACTTTTTTAAATTAATCATTAGAGGTATAAATCATGCTTTTTGTTGTGAAAAGAACTCACATAATACTATTTTATATTACTTAATAGTAATATTTTGTTCTCATTAGTTTACTAGCTAATTATTCAGTTTTGCAAACAACATGACATCCAACTTTTTCCTCACATAGCAAATATGTCTTGCAATACATGAAAACAGTTGCCTTTATTACAAAGGAGGATCATCCTATTTAAGGGTCCTTTGCATCAAAAAGTTTGAAAACTCCTATAATAAACTATTTAATACAATAGTTTATCCTTAGATTTATCCTTATCGGGTAGGTTTGTGTTGTGGGTTTGTGGGCCCCATCGGTTTAATAATTCATACTTTGAAGTGTATATTTTAAGTGATGAGAGTCAAAGTGAAAGTGAAGTGACGTGAAGGCCAAGTACGACAACCCATACTCAGATATTGTACCACCATTCATATTTTCACCATTTTGAATAACCTTTCAGAAGTTCATCTAACAATAATGTGAAACATTAATTATTAAAAGTACAAATAAATGTAGTGATTAATATGAGGTCCTAAAAATTGATGTACAATAATTGTTTTACAAAATTAGAGAAATTATGTTTAAATTTATTTTACCTTAAAATTAGTGTCTAGTGACTTAAGTCAAAACATCTGTTATAGCAATGTGAAAAAAAGTGTACAAATAATATTAAATAATTAAAATATGGATCATACATAGAAATTCAACACCTCAAAATATACTAAAGTATAAACAAATATAAATAAGCTAGTTTGGTTGATGTGCAGCAAATAATTGTTCAACATGAACAACATAATTGTTGGCCACATTATTCTTGAGAGAACAACACAAGTCTCATGCAAAATGTATTCTTATTAATAAGAATCGTATCTTATCTGTATCTTAGTCTCATTAATCGAAGAGTGGTATTTCTGCTATGCAAAAATGCAGTAAACACAATAAGCATCTCAAATAACCACAAAGTCACTGGTACTCAATATCCCAGCAATGCACATGCATAAATTATGCAGATTACTCTTTGCTGATTTTATGTGTACTAGTGGTAGAGATGTATCAGTGATCTTATCTTTAGGCTATTTTGTGATAATCATTAATAGTGAGTCATTGGATCATTCGCTCAACCAATTCACTCAAAAACACTAATTGTTGTTATTATTTATTTATACATTTCTTAAATTTAGGTAACAATTTGCAAAAGTTGAAAATTGCACATAAAATTAATAGATATGCAATGTAACAGCAATCCTGTTGGAAACTATATATAGTTTATATATACTGGAAACTATATATATATATATATATACTGAAAAACTGAAAAAAAGCCAAGTATGCTGTTCCTGCTGGAGGAAACAACCCACAGCTCTCCTACACAGATTGTATATAAACATGATGGCATTGAGCGCAGAGCATGAACAACCACAAAACCCAGGCAAAAAATCATCAAGATTAAATTGAAGATCATCCATTATGAATGCGTGGATTATAAGACTGAGAAAGACATGGGAAAAAGGAATAAAACTTGCATCCAGGCCAGAAGGTGTCAGTATAAAGTCCAAGACCACCACTGACATTATTGGGAGGAATAAGAACCAGAACCCGCCTTCACTCATAGCATAGGTCTGCCCTGCGAATATCATTTGCATAATTAAGAGGGCTCATTATTCATTGTGTTGTGTGTGATGTGACAGACATTTCCTACGCAGCTGAGAACTAATTATTTTCCAGATACGTTACACTGATATAATGTATTCCTCTGAAACTCCACTAATCACTCATAAGATGCATGTTTCCATCCTCAAAGTTGTTCTTTTGTCTCTGCCATGACGTTAATACTAATTAAGCTCAATAAATCATTCATAACCTTAAAGGTGCTCTGAGCGATGTCACGCGTTTTTTAGGCCAAAACATTTTTTGTCACATCCAGCAAACATCTCCTCACTATCCGCTAACTGCCTGTCCCCTGAACACACTGTAAAAAAAATGTGGTCTCTGTAGACAGCCCAGGCTCCACAAACGGCAAGAAAAACAGACTGGGCCAGCCTGGACCACGAAACATAACAAACAGTGTTCCAGCCAATAACAGACAAGAATGATTTGGGGGTGTGGGGGGTGGAGGAGAGAGAAGCATGAAGAGGGAAGTTAGCGAGAGGAGAGATGTCCTAACAATGACTAACGTTAAAATTGTATATTCTTGAGAATTTTGATATGGCCGACACACGACCAAAGAGACGACGTTCCAATGAACAAATAACAAAGAATAGGGAAAAGGAGAAGGAACGTGCAAAGTCCCAAATTTACATCGGAAAAGCGTTCAAAAGGTGGCGAGAACTGGCAGAAGGGCTTCCAGTCCGACATTTAGGTGGCTCTGTTTTTGCTGGACAGGTGTTTAAATCCAATCTTTTTTTTTCTAAATGGTTCATGAGTGTTTCAGGAAGCACGGGAGGGAGAGAGGGAGAGAGGGAGAGAGGGAGAGAGGGAGAGAGGGAGAGAGGGAGGGGGAGGGGGAGAGGTAGGGGGAGGGGGAGAGGTAGGGGGAGTGGGAGGGGACGGGATGAGGAGGAGGGAGGGTCGAGCTAGCCTCAGTTTTGTTTGACAATACTTCGAACGTCAATAAGAAGTGACGTCCCCCAACATCGCTTAGAGCACCTTTAACACAGCAAGTCGAAATAAAAGGCATTTTTCCTAGCCTGAGCTTTCATTTTCTCAAAAATACCCAGGGCTTGGTTTATACCCATCAAAACGTCTAGCCACTGGGGAACCGTAGGCAGGCTAGGGGAACTCAAATTAAGGTTAAAAAACCTCATAAAGTGAAATTTTCATGTCATGGGACCTTTAATAATAATAATATTGTTTCGATTTTTGAGGTGATGATGATGATACTGTTCAGTTGAGGTCAACTTTCGGACACTTTATGGATCATCATTCTTCATGCTTTATGATCTTTGACTGTCTGTGTCGGCGTTGATTATGTCCAGCTAACGCGTTCTTTGACGTCTCTTCTTCTCATCCCAAAGACTGTTGATGTTGTTTCCAAGGAATTAGCTCGCACAACATGACTGAAGTATAAGAGCTGCTGATATCTTTGTTTTGACTCCAAGTCCTTTTCACTTTCCACAAGTAAGGTCGTATCATCGCATATCGAAGGTTGTTGATGTTCCTTCCACCAATTTTCACACCAGTTGGTGAATCGTGAAGATTACATTCTCGGACAGCAACATAGTGTCGGCCCAGATCCGGCCCACATCTGGGCCGTGTGGAATCTACAGGTTCCAGATGTGGTCCGGATCTGGGCCGACACTATGTTGCTGTCTGTTTCGCCTCGTGATTGTTTCAGCGTACAAACTGAACAGGGTAGAAAACCTTTAAAATCATAAGTCTCAAGCTCAGTAGTAGAGCTCCAGGTTTAAAGACATTGATGTTTCTCATTTTGAAACAGTATGTTTGAGTCGGGCAAAAATAGCTAATAGACTTGCATTCATTCAGTAACCGACCGTTATTGCTTGGTTTTGCTTCAACAATTCACAGATTGTTACCCTGGAGTGGTATTATAGGACTATTACAATGAAATATTAATTTAAATGCAGCTTGTTCATCACTATGTTTTTGTTATATCAAATAGTGTATTTTTTTTGTATTTAGAGTAAATATATCATCTAGTTTAATGGTTTCACTTTAATTGATATTCATTGATTTAAAAATATATATATATATATTTTACTTCTTTGAAAAAAATATATTTTATCATCTGATTCCCCCTTCCGTTAACAACCTGTAGTGTAGGTGACTACTTGTTCAAAGTATATCTTGACTGTATTTAGCCCTATCCGGACAGGACTGGGTAAAGTAATAACTACCAGAGCTTCTCTGTGATTTAGTCCAGTCCGAATGTGCATCTCAGTAATCATCACAGACAATGTCAGTAAAAATTAGGCAACTTTACCTTCAGTAAAAAGGTCTGGAAAAATGACCTCAGGTAATACTAATCCCGTGCGAATAGACCCGCTGTAAATATGTACGAAAATATTTTGTCAGTTCCTGTTTAAAAGTAGTTTCTCCGTGGTTTTTCAAGAATGGAGACACTTGAGAAAGCATTCAGTTGCGTTCTAGATGCTGGGACGAGTCTGTGGCAAAACTCAAGTGTTTTCCACACACCATTCAGATCAGAAAGAAGATCGACAGCACTTGTTAGAGGCACGAAACATCTTTTAGCGTTAGGTAAGTGCCTATTACCAACACAATCCAATCTGAAGTTAATTAATCGTATCGTTTGGCCAGACATAACTGGTTTATATATATATATATATATATATATATATATATATATATATATATATATATATATATATATATATATACAGTACTGTGCAAAAGTCTTAGGCATGTTAATATCCCCACCCCAAAAATGTCCCCAAAAATGGTTGTAAGTCAGTTATTTATATCTTTTGCTGTAGTGTGTCAGTAGGAAATATCAGTTTACATTTCCAAACATTCTTTTTGCCATTAATTGAGGGTCATACACAAGGAGTCTGACAACAGCCGGTATGATCTGATCTCACCATCATCGAGTCCGTCTGTGATTACATGAAGAAACAGAAGAAACTGAGACAGACTTAATCCAGAAGAACTGCGGGAACGTCTCCGAGACGCTTGAAGAAACCTTCCTGCAAAGCTCCCTGAAAAACTATGCGCAAGTGTACCTGGACAAAAGCCGTTTTAAACGCAAAGGGTCGTTACACCAAATATTGATTTGGATTTGTTAATAGAAGTTAAATCAGAAATAAATTCAATTTATGATTTTATTTTTGAAAGCATTCTCACTTTACAGCATTTTAACACAAGTGCCAGTGCTTTTCACAGTGCTGTAGCTTTGCAGGAAGGTTTCTTCAAGCGTCTCAGAGACGTTCCCGCAGTTCTTCTGGATTTAGTCTGTCTCAGTTTCTTCTGTTTCTTCATGTAATCACAGACGGACTCGATGATGGTGAGATCAGATCAGACCGGCTGTTGTCAGACTCCTTGTGCATACACAAATCTCACTGGATTATTACAATTAATGGCAAAAAGAATGTTTGGAAATGTAAACTGATATTTCCTACTGACACACTTCAGCAAAAGATAGAAATAACTGACTTACAAACATTTTTGGGGTGGGGATATTAACATGCCTAAGACTTTTGCACAGTACTGTAAGTGTTTGCGCACGTGATATCAGAGTAATACACACATGACGACAGGGGTGACGGCGGTGTGTAAACCGAGTTACTCTCACTTCTGCTG
>NC_137126.1:2559662-2569662 GCF_949319135.1 Squalius cephalus | reverse complement strand
AAAAATACGAAAATGTAATTAAATTAACATAAGATAATAAAAAAAATATGAAAACTTAAACTTAAATCAGTAAACAGAAAATACATAAAACATAAAAGCAATTATTTCTCATTATTTAATCACCCCAAGTGTAGTTCCAAAACACACAATCAATCAATCAATCAATCAATCAATCAATCAATCAATCAATCAATCAATCAATCAATCAATCAATCAATCAATCAATCAATCAATCAATCAGATTGGATTAGAATGGCATTGGGGTGAATCAACATGACCATATTCTCACTTTAGGGAATGTGTGACAAACACAGTATATTATATGGCTGACTTATTATAAATAAATTCATCATTCGTTTATCAGCAACATCATTATTTTGTCAAGGCAACTGAAGAGCTAAAAAAAAAAAAAATCAAGCTTATTCAAAATTAATTTAACCAATGAATCCATATTCTGGGAATTCAATTTGTATGATAACATGCACCCTTGTTATCGTATATCATGGCGATCTGATACGAGGGCTCCACCGCAGTCTGAGCTCCACCGGCTCCTGACCTTGAGTATAGACAGGCACATCTGAATTACTCGGGATCAATGCATACTTCCACTCATAAATAAGACAGCGATCGCCCAGACCTTGCTCCAGCCCATCAGTTGACACTTCAGAGGCCATCGATTGCTTTCCTCAGTCCACTATCAGTCAGCCGCTGCCAGCTCAACTAAATGGCTTGAGTCGTCCGGTGGTTAAGACTGATGACAGCTTGGGTGAGGAAGGAGAGAGTGAATGGATGATATAAATTTCATTTATTTTCACCGTCGCGTTGAGACCTAAAGAGAAAAGCTCAGGCTTCTAGCCTGAAAATAATTGAATTTATTTTTGTGTTTAATTAAGAGGCCGTTTAATAGTGGGAAGTAAAGTGAGATTATGCAATTGACCAGCATAAAGCACACATTTGTTTCAGACAAAATGGCTGAAAGCACTATTTTCTGGTATTAGGTAATTAGGGAAATAATAGTTTGTATTTCAAATAACCTTATTTTTCCCATCTTTTGGGACGCATCTCTTCTTACGTGTAAATAACTGGAAATATGTGACTGCCTACATTTCATACATATTTCATATGCCATTCATATCACTGCAGTTTCCAGCTGAAATGAACACTAGTGGCTGAAGAACACCTCATTCTTTTGTTCCTTTTCACACAAATGAGGATTATAGGGAGAGATTATTGATTAATAAAGACTTATTTTTTCACTGTTTCTTGCACAATGCTATGTTATAATCTCAACACATTTTTACCATAGTGCATGATTTGTAAACGAATATATTTTGATGTTTGCATCACATAAACAGCTCCATATGTGTGTCTTTTCTGCTGTAGTAAACTCGCTCTGAAGCTCACCTGATACAGCACCGCACTCGTGATGTGAAGCGCTCGGGAAACACGAGTCCCGATAGAAGAGCTCAAAGACTTGTAGAAGCAAGATAAAATGGCATGGTAGCTTTAGCAAATGTGTTTCAATCTCCCGTTTGCTTTTGTTAACACTATGCGTTAGGTTTAAGGTCGGGTTTAGTGAAGGTGCTGCTTTATTTTCAAACTCAATACAGCATTAATATTTTAATCTTTTCACTTTGAAACTTCCATGAAATAGCATTTAGCAAAAATGAACCTTTTTGTTGTGTAATAAATCTGCATCTGCAATCCAAATTTGCAAAAAATATAGTGCCTCCTGTGGATGCGTCTCCTGAAAAGGGCAGCAAAATAAACCCGGAGCAAAGCATTTCAGGTTTTACAGAAATATAGACCGCCACATATTTCCACTGAAATCAACACGCATCATTCGGATGGCAGTCGAGCTCGCCGCGATGCATGTGACGAGTTACATCAGATCTTTTATGGGCAGAAGCTTTTCAGACTCTCAAGCCCACAGGACAGAAACATTGAGAAATCTAAAGTGACGTGCTGCGGATTGTGACCCGTCCTCGTTTCCTTTCTATCGCCACCATTCTCTCAAACACATGAAAAATAAATACAGAGAGCCTTGAACCTCCAGAGTGACCCTGCTTTAGAGGCCCAGAGCTCCAGCAAAACTCACTCCTCTTTCAGGTGGAACATGCCTAGGGCAAATCCTATCAGGAAAGCCACAGTGAAGCCCGCAGGCGCTGTGTGAAGTCCTGTGTTCAGCGTGAGGAGGGGTGATGCACTGCCCGGGCCGGGACGCCCCAGGGACTGTCATGTTCAGCATGGGACCTTCCTTCAGAGGACAGATCTGGTTTGGCTGTCGTGCTTACCTGAAAATCTTCTCTGGAGCCTGTTCCCCTGTGACCAGGTCATAGCCTCTCTCCAGGTTTGAGTACGGCCATGGACTGTGGGTGGAACACACACACACACACACACACACAAATACTTAATATGCAATACGAGATTTATCTGACAAATATGAAAAGTAGGGATGCACCGAATGAAAATTTTGGCTGATACCGATAACCGATAATGCTTTATATTTGACTGCCGATAACCGATATATAAGCCGATAAATCTAAATCCAAGTTTTTATATAATTTTTGAGAGCCCGATTACAAAAACAATAGTCTCACCATTAAAAGCCATGTCCCAAACACACAATTATAATGTTCTCATAATTCTATGTAGCCGATATGACAGACTTGTGCTGTGCATATTGCATTTGACTATATTTTCCTTTTTTGAAGTGATTCCAATCATATTTCAAGCATTTCCTAATCCATTATTTATCGGCTTTAATATATCGGGCAAATTTTTTATTGGGCCGATAATGATAACGTTAAAAAATAACATTTATTGGCCGATACCAATATGGTGGCAGATATATCGTGCATCCCAAATGTAAAGCATAAATATCAATAATAATTAAGTATGGCAGGGGTGTCCAATCCTGCTCCCGGAGCTCCAAGATTCTAGTTTAGCTCCAAGTCTAATTTAAACACATCTGGACCAACTAATCAGGATTATAGAGCTCTGCACGACCTTTGCTCTCCAAAAGCAGACTGGATCCCTCTGAACTAGGGTTTTACATTTTCTGGAGGGCCATACATTGTGCTAATATGATGATAACTGTGATGTTTGACTGTAAACAGTTGTTAAGACATTCAAGTTGAATCCCATGTAGTGTATGCATTTCATAAGGTTATTTTGTCATTCACTGATGCTCCCCCTCCGCTGTGTAATTAAAGCTGTGACAGTTCAGCGCATGAAGTGTCCAATAATCCACACTTCGTTTTTTCCGTTAATTAAGTGCATCATTCAGGTATTTAAAGTGCACTTTTTCCATGTGGATTTACTAACAGCTTGCAAAACAATATTTTGGGGTTAAAAAAACGAATGTCAGGATTTACTAAAGACACGCAGTGAAAAATTAGCGCTGAAAAGCCGTGGGCACAGTTATTTTTGCAGCTGATCTTATTGCATGTATGGTCATGCAAGGTGATTTACTAAGGTCTGCGCTCATCAATGCACTAGTGTTTGCGCCCACCCAAAAAAAGCCCATCTTAAACCAGACGCTACCTGGTAGATTGTGTCGGTCATTATGGAAATGTCTTGAATTTGTTTGTCTTCAGTAGATAACGCACATAACTTTGCACTCCCATCGGCACTGTTTTGGAATTGTGCTCTCACGCTAATTTGCCCTGTTTAGTAATTCTATGCTAAAAAAAACATCATAGGATATTGCATAAGTATGCAAAATGGGACGTCTCTGTAATATTCTAGTCTTTGGGATTTTTCACCTGTAGCAATAGCGATGCTAATAAATCACCCTGAAATGTGCATGTGATTGTACTGATGTGGTTTAGCTTTATCTTCCCATGTTGTCATGTTGAAGTGCAACGCTGCCCCATGTTTTGGAAATCTCAGTCTGGGAGGAAAGTTCTGCCGAGGTTTTATTAGAGCAGCTGTTTGCTTGAGCGAGTTCATTAACATGCGCCGCGAGAGTCAGGAAGAGGAGTTACTGCACTTGGCATGAGGTGAGGTGATGAATCGTATCTCTCTGTGTTGCAGTCTTTCTCTTCCCCCTCCTCATGTCCCTGCTGTCCTGGCTTTAGTTGGCCCTGTTTGTGAGGCGTTGACAGAGTGGTTTGAGCGCTCACCCTTCATTGCGGCCCCAATCAGTGCGAACGCAGAGATGCTGATGCTCGGGGTCAGGAGCATAACCTTCCAGACAGCTGCATTCCCCTGCAGAGAGCACAACACAGTGACGGATTATCTTCATTTATCCCTCAACACACGTGCATTCACTCCAGACAAAAGATTTTTAAAGTAGTTTGGGCTGGGAACGGTGACATGTGGGAGCTGGTTCAGTCTCCGACACCTTCACTATCAGATCACTCTTATCTTGAAAGGCATCACAGAAGTACTCAGCTCTCCAAAGGTGATGCTATGAGCTGAGGATACGGGAATGATACGGATACCCCGGGACTCTATGGGGATTGTACCGTCAATCTCACGGAAATATGTTCACCTTCCACCCGAAATCAAAAGGTTTTTTTTAGGACCATGTTTGTTCATTTTTATGACAATTACACCGTGTCCTAACCAGACACGATGCGATAAGATACCAGCGACAAATAATGTGTCTGTCCACACTAGACGCAAAACCCACAGCCAATCAGAACAACGTGTGGGCGGAGTCAGCCAATCAGAACAGCGTGTGGGCGGAGTCTCACGGCACCAGAGAGATATCTCGATGGCAAGCGCAAGAAAATGGATAGATAAAAAGTATCTACATAATCAAATTCACAAATATTACACCATTTAAACATTATTCAAATACCTAGGCTACTGAGTTACTAGAACAATCTTTGTCGAAGAATACACTTGTTTGTTCACAGTTTGAACGTTCTTGTTTCCATTTGTTTAATCTCAAGATCTGAGGTGAATTATCCACTGTTGCTTTTACAGCTTCAAAGCTGGAGCACTAAATGATATTCAGAGTCACATGACACGCTTTTAACATTAAATAAAGCACATAAACAGTGCCTGAGATTATCATCGCCACACTTTGTGTTTGTTGTTCCAGCGCGACGTCGCAGAAAAATAGAAACCATTTCTAGAATACAATCGTCGCGTGTCGCCGTCGCGGCTGGATAGGACAGACACTCTGATTAACATGGAAAAGACGCCTTTTATCGTGTGTAGTTAGGACACAGTGTTAGGAGATTATAATTATATTGTTATAATTAATCAAAATTGACAAACGATTATACAGGTTTAGAGTGAAATGAGAGTACAGAAGCTTGTTTCCTGCACAAAATTAAAAGTAATAACAATAATAAAATGAAAAAAGGCATTTGCAACATATTGTGTGCGTGTGTGTGTGTGTCTCTGTGTGTGTGTGTGTGTGTAGAACATTATTGAGTGTTGTGAAGCCTATAACATACTTTATGTATTATGTACAACGTAGTTTTATTCAGTTTCCCCTAATCAATTAAACTAATTAATGGATATATTTAAACCACATTTATTTTAAAAATACTGTACACGTGTAGTGATGAAAAATACAGAACCACCGAAGAAAAAAACTATCTGGACTAACTACAAACTATGGAAACACCTTTGCGATACATTTTTTTTTTTTTTTTTAAATACCAATATTCCAATATATTTACTTTTTAATGCTATTTTAGTGTTAAAATTCTTTGTGGAGAGTGACACCCCTAATTTTTGTGTGTGCATTAGGAGCAACTTTTGGCCTTAAGATTGTTTGTGAATATGGCCCGTTTTTTATTTTTTTCATGATCTATTTAATTCTTGCAATCGTGAGTTTACACAATTCCGAGGAAATTGTGATATAAAAAAGCTCTCAATTATCTTTTTCGATTTTTTTATTTCTCCCCATGGCAGATACAAGCTTCCAAATGATAATGAGTAAATGATGAGAATTATTTTTGGGAGATTCTAATTTAATACGTAATGTGAAAATACTTCCTGTGAGTTGTTTTTATTAATTATTTTGAAATATTGCTTTTTGAAAGATTACAGAAATATTTTGTCAAGATCATGTCTAATCGTAAATTAATTAAACTCATTGCTTTCTTTTCTGCTTCATTATTGTGGAATCAGGATACTTTATGAAGTAGCCTTGAGTTTATAAACTCACGATTCATAAAACAAACACAAATATAAACCTTAAATTTAATAAATTAAAACATACTGTTTAATCAACATTCCAAACATATACTCTTCAAATTAAAATAAAGGTCAAATCTGAAAATCAATCAGATAAGATACAATACTTCACACTTGAATATGAAGGATAATTTTAATACCAGCTCTGGCTGGAGGGGAAACGAAACAATGAGAAAAGTCATCTTACAAACCGCACAGACAGACATTCATATTTCATGAGCTGGAGCTGTGAATATTAGAAATAATATGCACCCATCTGTACTCCTACCATGATGGTGATATTCATCCCATTTCAAGGCTCCCATTTCACGGCTTATTTTTCAGAAAACAAGCACATTTAGGCCCATCTATTTCACTGGCACAAACACAGTGAGTGAAGGGGATGAACTGGGCAACGGCTGCCAACCGTAACCGTAACCGTAACTAACGTACAGTAATGACCAACAGACATAATCTATTGCAATTTATTACACATCTCAGTCGTGGCATTCAGTGCTTCATTGTATCTTTTTGCCAACATTATGGGAACGTATCCCAAATAAACAATAGTTCTGAGGCACTCAAAAGGAATATAGGTTTAAAAAGCCTTTATTTAAAATTGGCTATCCATTAAAAAACATGCCAACATGTTTCGGCCTCTGTGGCCTTCTTCAGGGCAAATTCAAAATGGCAATCTGTAGACTGCATGCTATATATCTGGATGTGGTCACATGACCTAGAAGCACAGGTGCTCATCTGCACATACAGTATCACCTGACTGCAAGCAATTACAACAAGTTACTTTAGATAAGTCACATTTTCACATCAGGATAGTTTAAAATATCAATAGATACATGTAGCAAGAGGTTACTTTATATAAGACAAGTTATTATGGGAACGTACTTTTGAATGTTCTGAAATAAGTAGTTACATTTAAAAAAGAAAAGAAAAAAATAGACATTAAGCATATCCATATCCCCCAACAGTTTAAAGTTTGATGGCCAACTTTTTAAAAATACATAACATATCAGTGATAAATTGCATCTATGTCCAAAACAACAGGGAAAAAATATTTTAAAGGGTAACTCTCTCCAAAATCTCTTTTTGTTAATCTACCCGAGGCAAACTTTCGTTTAAAAGCATAATTAGAATGGAAACGCCACTTTTAAGTTTGACCTTATTTTCGTTTTCGGTCAAATTGCCTGTTGAGATCGACTATTTTTGACTGTCAGAGTGCCGGCGGACACACAGCTACAGTGAGTTGATCAAAATCTCTCTTTTTAGTAAACTCTGTGTACACAAACAATGTTCTCAATGCTGGAGTTCATGTGTAGAGCCCCTGGTGAGACTTCCAGCAAAGTTTCATGTTGTGTCGAGCCTTCTTAGTGTTTTAAAAATAGTGATTTCTGATGCTATTATAGTCGTGCCCCAAGCACTCCCATTCAAAAGGCAATTTGACCGAAAACAAAAATACGGTCAAACTTAAAAGTGGCGTTTCCAATCTAATTATGCTTTTAAACGAAAGTTTGCCTCGGGTAGATTAACAAAAAGACCCTAGGTTGCATTCTGGCGAGAGTTACCCTTGAAGATTTTCAGTATAGACACATCGCCATTATATTTTTAAAAAGTAGATTTAAAATCAGTTGTGAACAGAGCAATATCAGGATGCTCCGATCAGGATTTTTGCAGCCGATATACAGGTGCTGGTCATAAAATTAGAATATCATCAAAAAGTTGATTTATTTCAAGAATTCAACTTAACAGGTGAAACTAATATATTATATAGACTCATTACATGCAAAGTGATATATTTCAAGCCTTTATTTGTTATAATTTTGATGATTATGGCTTACAGCTTATGAAACCCATGAAATCAAAATCTCAGAAAATTAGAATATTACATGAAATCACACAGTAATTACACAGTGATACCATGGTCATTGAAGCAGGTTTTGGTTCTTTTGGCAGTGTGGGCAGGTGCAAATCCTGCTGGGAAATGAAGGAAGCATGAAGTGCTCTGAAAATGTCCTGGTAGACGGCTGAGTTGACTCTGGATTTAATAAAGCACTGTGGACCAAAGTCCTCTTTTCTGATGAGAGCAAATTTTGCATCTCATTTGGAAACCAAGGTCCCAGAGTCTGGAGGAAGAATGGAGAGGCACACAATCCAAGATGCTTGAAGTCCAGTGTGAAGTTTCCACAGTCTGTGTTGGTTTGGGGAGCCATGTCATCGGCTGGTGTTGGTCCACTGTGCTGTCCACTCAACGCAGCCGTCTACCAGGACATTTCCAGAGCACTTCATGCTTCCTTCAGCATACAAGCTTTATGGAGATGCTGACTTCATTTTCCAGCAGGATTTGCACCTGCCCACACTGCCAAAAGAACCAAAACCTGGTTCAATGACCATGGTATCACTGTGTAATTACTGTGTGATTTCATGTAATATTCTAATTTTCTGGGATTTTGATTTTGTGGGTTTCATAAGCTGTAAGCCATAATCATCAAAATTATAACAAATAAAGGCTTGAAATATATCACTTTGCATGTAATGAGTCTATATAATATATTAGTTTCACCTGTTAAGTTGAATTCTTGAAATAAATCAACTTTTTGATGATATTCTAATTTTATGACCAGCACCTGTACAGACCACCAAAAACTGTCTGATTGGTCTCCACAAGATCTCCATGTCTTTAGGCTCGTTTGAATTGAGACAGCCTGCTCTAAATAAAGATGTGCAATATACTATGGTTTACTAGTGTTTTGCAAAGTTACAAAGCAGAACATGGCACAAAATCCTCATCTGCATACTGTTTACATGCACGTCGGTGGCAACTTTTAACAGTTTTACGTCATCAAATTGCAATTGGTTCGTGACATCTGCCAAATTTTCACTTCCCATCTCCTGAGATTTTGAAGACAACAAAGACAATATACTGTATTCATAGATGCCACCTACGTCACTACAAATAGAACGCCGCCATATTTGCGACCGACTCGCCCGGTATGGCCGCCCAAACTGCCCATTTGAATGAGAGAGAGAGAGAGACAGAGATACCTGGAGAAAATTTCTATTTTAGGCTCCGATCCTTATTTTTTACCCCCAGTTTTCTTTAGTCCATTATTATCTGCCCCAGGCTTGCCCCAATTGGCCTTTCATGATATATAAATACTTAAGTCATAGAGCTTCATGGCGCGCGTTCATGAGAGTCGAGGCGATGTCATGAATGAATCTGCAGCTGTTCTGCTGGCATGAATGAATCTATCTAATCCGTCCATCAGCACAGCCAGAGACATCAGCCGAATATCATAAAAGACTGCCATATCTGTCCGAAAGAACAGATGTTCAATTACAGAGAGAAGGTTTAATACACACAAATATCGAAATGAAAGAATCTTTCGAGTCGAATCTTTTTGAATGATTCGGCTACGATTAAAAGCTATCAAGAGGTAACTCAGTGATTATAATATAACGACTTAAATTGCAGTTTGTTCGTCACATAAAGCTATCATATGAATAAATAACGATATTAATATAACGGACGAGTCGTATTAGATCACTTTTATGATACTTTTGTGATGTTTTTTTTGTCTTTTATTATTATTATTTTTTGCGTGACAGCCCCCAGTAGGCTAATGTTACGAATCACTTTCATTACATCGACAAGAAGAGTCTCCATAAGGCTTTGTCTTCCGCGGAAAGTAAACTTAAGGATTTGCACATGAAGGTGAGTAAATGACGGCAGAATGATCATTTTTGGAAGAACTAGTCCTTTAATATGCATTTAACGTTACTTAAACAAAATAACATCTAAAGCGCATGTGACGAAGACAATATCTTTATGAACTTCAGAAAA
>NC_137126.1:2405000-2559462 GCF_949319135.1 Squalius cephalus | reverse complement strand
TTCTCGTCCAGGCTCTGGTCATATCTACTGCAATGCTCTTCTGCCTGGACTTCCAACATGTGCAACTAAACCTCTACAAATGATTCAGAACGCTGCAGCTCGTCTTGTCTTCAACGAGCCCAAGAGGGCACACGTCACTCCACTGTTCATCTCTCTGCACTGGCTACCACTCGCTGCTCGCATCAAGTTCAAGGCATTGACGCTTGCGTACAGATCGACCACAGGCTCAGCTCCCTCCTACTTTCACTCACTCCTACGAGTCTACATCCCTACCAGAAGCCTACGATCGGTCAACGAGCGACGTCTCGTGGTTCCATCACAGAGAGCCACAATATCACTCTCCAGAACATTCTCATTCACAGTTCCATGCTGGAGGAATGATCTCCCCACCCTCATCCGGGATGCAGAATCCCTGACAACATTCAAAAGACAACTTAAAACTCATCTCTTCCATGAGCACTTAACCTCTTAAAAAAAAAACAAAACAAAAACTTCCTTTTCCCTTAATCCTCCCTTGTCTGGCTTATGCTACTCTGAGCAATGCCTGCACTTTGTATTCTGAGCACTTCTTGCATTGTTTTTGCCTCTTCACGATGACTCGCTTAATTTAGTCCTAATTTGTAAGTCGCGTCTGCTAAATGACTAAATGTAAATGTTTGTGTATGCGAGAGCAACTTGACGTCATTGAATTCTTTTTTAAACAAAGTTGGAAAGGGTTTCAAGTGACTCTCTTTGAAGGACTTCTAATGCTGCATTCACACCGAACGCGAATTGAGTGTCTGGAGCAAGTGATTTCCATGTTAAGTCAATGTAAAGACGAATTAGCGTCTGATGCCCGAGTTGAAAAATCTGAGCTTTGGCGTTTCTGGTCACCTTCGTTCCCTCTAGTCTGCTCAAATAATGCAGGTTATATCTGAATGAAAAAGTGTCGACTGCATTATGAAGCAAAGTTTCTTCACTGCAAAGTTTGAATGTCCATTTTGATCTCACATTTTACAATGTGAACAAAACATTAGTAGCTTTCAAGGGATGGTTCACCCAAAATTCTAAATTCGCTAAATGAAGGCAGATTGCATGAAATGGACAAAAAAACAACAACAACAACCTTGGTTATAATTGGTTACATTGATTACAGTAACCTGAATATTTGTACTTCGTTACACCCCCCAGAATATGTGTCATGTCATTGCAAACCTTTATATTTATTTCTCTGTGAAACAAAGGCTATTCTAAACCTATTTTGTTTGGGGTCAGCACTACTCTTTTACTCTATGTGCTAGATGTATGCTACTGTACAATATAGCCACATATTCCCTACAATGTTATATGATTAGATGGGTTCAATATGAGTAAGCGTGAAGCAAACGAATAAAACACCATTGATCTGAAGCTTTTTGGCTTTTTTAACTGAATACTGTGACTTATTTTCCTTTCCTGCAGTCACCACTGTATATCAAGCATTGCATACTACATGCATGAGGGATTCAGTGCTGTCAGAGACATAGTTGTATACAATTTAGCAACACTTTGATCAAGAGCATACGATTCATTTATTTCAAGTCTTCATTTCCATTACAAAGGCATCCTGATGTCCTTATATTTAACATTCGGAATGAAGCATGAGCGCTTGCCTATTGTGTGGTTTCTGCTGACACGTGGTATTATTTGCACGCCCAAACAACACTGGCACTGTGCCTTCTCTTTCTCACGGCCTGATGGCGGAAATAAAAGATTCGAGCACAATGATTCTGATCATCGAGGCTCTTTGTCTTTTTAATATCTGAACTCTGGTGATTAATAGATGCTTTCATTAGAATGCTTCTCGCGAAAGGGCAATTTTCTGATTTCAAGGTTCAACGCGTGGGCACTGGAAAAGAGATATTGTTGTTCGGATGAATATTTCCCAGTGTTACACAATTCCGAGGGAAGCAATTCCGCCTATGGACCTTGAGAAGATTTATCATGTTACACTCCCACAGAGACATATGGACAAGAGTAGAGGGAGAGAGAGAGAGAAAACAGGGCTGATAAACTCTGAACACTATGAAATGACAGAGCCATTTTGTCCTCTATTAGTTGTCTGTGTGTGTGGGAGAGAGAGAGAGTGCAAACGAGGAATATTTATAGCAGATGAATACAAGAGAGGCTTGGCTAGCTTTTATTAAGTCGTGAGCAAAACATATATTTCTCAAGCCGCCCGTGAGAGAGGAGAGGAGGGAAGGGAATCGGAGCTGATGACCTTGTGGTTTAATCAAAAGCTGGTTGTGGGCCGAGATTGGGCTGGCGTCGGGCCCGGACTCTCACTGACTCAGTGTGTGTGTGTGTGTGGAAAGACAAGAGTCTTCTATCGGCCCGTTCTCCATCTCGCTCGACACGGAGAGAAGCGTCTGATAACACTCGGCCTGGCTGTGGTCACGGCAGGACCTCAAGATACGCCAGACATCGTTTATTACGCAACTCTCCGTTCATTTAAATTCAGTGGTGAAGTCCTCATCCTCATAAAGGGCTGGAAACATTCATGCTGTGATGCTTAAAAAGCACTGGAATTACAATCCAGTCTAAAATTCTCTTTGCGGGCAAAGAAGAGAAAGGGGAGGTGACCTTTCCCCTTATGACGACATAAAGGGAAGATTCTAGATTCGCCCGTCTGAGCTTTCATTTTCTCAAATACCCAGGGCTTGGTTTACACCCATCAAGCCACTGGGGGACCGTAGGCAGGCTAGGGGAACTCATATTAATGTTAAAAAAAAACTCATAAAGTGAAATTTTCATGCAATGGGACCTTTAATCACCAGCCTATGATTTTGTTTCTGTTTAACCCTTAAATGCATATCTCGGGTCTTTAGTGACCTGGGACGTCATTCACTACCCTCTTCCTCATTCATTTTTTAAAGTTAGATATCAACCTTCTTAGTATTCCTCAATCAATTAACTATAAACAATATAAACAAAAAAATACAATTATAAGAGAATGCCTGGTTTTTTTTTTTTTTTTTTAAATGTGGTTAGTTCAGTTTACAATGTCATGACAAAAACAAGTCTGAGTCATATTTGAGCAAAAAAAATAAATAAATTGGATTTGGGCCACATTTAGTTCAGACCGCACGTAGCTAAGGTTCTCAGGAGAATCAGGGATCAAAACACATGAACAGAACAGAACAACCAACGCGATCAGACAAAGAACGTGACAAACACAGGACTTTAAACACAAAGAATAATCAATGAAAGGAAATGAGAAACAGGTGTAACCAAACAATGAATCACCATAGAAACCAATGCAAACAACAGAACCAACTCGAGCTAAACTCAAACACAAACCAGACCGTAGCAAATTGATTTGTTTCCAGTTTACACTCCTGGTAAACCATTTCTCAGCATCATTACTCCAGTCTTCAGTGTCACATGATCCTTCAAATATGCTGATTTGCTGCTCAAGAAACATTTATGATTATGCTGAAAACAGTTGTGCTTCGTTTTTGTTTTTTTTCTGGATTCTTGTTGAATATAAAGTTCAAAAGAACAGCATTTACTTGAAATATATATGTTTTGTAACAATATAAACATATTTAATGTTAAGTTCCAGTTTCTACTCTTGACATCATTCACATGTATCAGTGTGTCAGTTTATTTGTCCTGCAATGTCACTCTCTACTGCACTGTTTCATGCAGTTTTCTCATTATTTACTTGTGTGTGGCGTGAGGTGGACTGTCCCGGAGCCGGCGTCTTATCTAGCGCTCAAACATTTGACTTTCATTGGGTGGCTTTCAGCAGGATCACAGCAGCAGGATATGAATTTAGAATGAATATGATTATGAATATGATCCGGCTTCCTGTTTATGACAGATCATCAGCGCTCGCTGGTATCTCTCTTTCACTCTGGTGTTTGTAAGTCTGCAAACCTGGAACTGTCTCCGAACAATCTGCAGCAATAAACAACGATAGCCTATGTGTGTGTGGGACTGATCGAGAGACTTCAGAGGAGCGGTGTTCACCGTGTTTCATCTGAGATAAGACCATTGAAACAGGGATGTGAACTCCAAGGATCAAATTAAAAGAAAATATAAGATATTTGTCAGTTGTACATCACACATTAAGATTAACTAACAGCCAATAAGCTCTTTTATTTATTATTATTATTTTTAATCTAAAATGACAGATGATGTTATGTAATGCTAAAGTCGCAATCTTCAGTAAATCAAGTAGTTGACAGAGGATAGATTTGTAAATACCAAAAATATTGATTACTCACCATGTCCAGTCAATTGCAAAAGTGAGAATGTACACACACGTTTGGTTCTGTACGGATGTTTTACGTTTTTGTCTCTTCTGCTAACCCAGGCTGCATTTATTTGATCAAAAATGCAGCAAAAAACAGTAATACTGTCAAATAATATTTCAATGTAAATCAGCTGTTTTCTATGTGAATATATAGTAAAGTGTAATTTATTCCTGTGATCAAAGCTGCATTTTCAGCATCATTACTCCAGTCTTCAGTGTCACATGATCCTTCAGAAATCATTTTAATACGATGATTTGCTGCTCAAGAAACATTTATGATATTTTTTTTTTTTTAAATGGTGCGCTTAATATTTTTGTGGAAACTGATACATTTTTATTTCAGGATTATTTGATTAAAGTTAAAAGAACAGCATTTAATGGAAATGGAAATAGTTTTATAACATTATAAATGTATTTAGTGTCACTTTAATGCATCATTGCTGAATGAAAAAAAAAAAAAAAAAATGCATACTGTATGGTAGCCAAATAAAGTATTTAGACACTTTTAGACATTTGAAGTGATAGTCCAAATGTATTTTCTTGGGAGATCCACAGAAGATCATACAGGTTTGAAACGAAATGAGAAAATTGTGAGAAAATTATGACACTTTTTTTTTTTTTTTTTTTTTTTTTGGATGAACTAACACTTAAAAATGTCAGACTTTCATTGAATTAGATACAAAAGATCAAATCAAGTGGAAAACGTTCTCAAATTAACCCTAACCCATAGCTAATGCTCCTATTACTCAGATTCTCAGAAATAACTTTAGCTATTTTTGACTGACTGGCATAAGTCAGTTCTCCTCAGCTGTACACAGCTTTCCAAGCAGAATATCCACCGGTGTTGTTCAATATAGTACTAGTAAACATGCATGCATATGTTAAAACCTATCAAACAACATTTTTGTGAAATGTTTTCATTATATGACTTAAAAATAAATGGCCATTCATTAGATGCTTTATAATATAATGCAGACATGATTAGTGTAAAACTGGTGATGCTTGGCCTGAAAAGTCTGAGACCCACTGGTTTAATGGTTTGCCAGAAGAACATGTTGTGATTCATCTTAAAGGCCCTCCAGATTCCACAGCTTAGTGCTCACGATATGGAAAGATAAAAGATGCAGTTTCAATGCTGATTAATGCATAACTTGAATACCACACTTTTCCCTTTCCTCTATAATATCTATAATATAGTGCACACACACACACACACAAGTGTACGCTGTAAACGAGTTGAATACACTAAGAGAATCTGAGTAAATTAAATGCCTCAAAGCAAAGATCTCGCAAAATGTTAATATGAGGTTTCCATTGTGGTGAAGAATAGAGTTTAACACTTTAACAAGTGTTCTTGTTACATATCTTACAATAACTATAAATTGTGCATAATTACATGCAATTAACCCTCAACCAAATCCTAATCCTACCCTAACCCTAGAGTAAGTACATGCAGTTAATTAATATTACTCAGTACTTAACTGTATAATTACACTGTAACAATGACACCTTAAAATAAAATGTTATCGAATAAAGACAAGCAAACTGCTATTACACAAAACAGCCATGCAAGTAGTTTCAATTAACAACTTTAAATAGATATAATATCTCTACTCATTGTATATTAGTCCCCATGATTTGTATAATATATTTCACCAACAATAAGCTTCTTGTGTACAACAAGTGTTGAGATCCAACTGTGAAAACATTAATAACATCATTCTTACACAGAGAGCTTCAGGGTTAAGCATTTCCAACAGAGGATATTTAGAGACAACAGGAAGATGCTGATAATGAAACACAAACATAATCTCCTGCCAATTATCTCCATAATATGTTATTTCTGCATCTTCCATATAAAAGCACAGCTTCATGTCTTCAACTGTTTTATTGCTATAGTTGTTAAAACAAGTAAATATGTATACATCACAACCTGATATTTACATTTATTATGAATATTATGGTTTACATGTAGTTATATGAGAGAGAGAGAGAGAGAGAGAGAGAGAGAGAGAGAGAGAGAGAGAGAGAGAGAGAGAGAGAGAGAGAGAGAGAGAGAGACTTTGACTTTTAAAGGTCTATTTATTTACAAAAAATTAAAAAGAACATTAACTTTTCAATTTAACAATATCTCCAGGAGAATGTTTTTTTTTTTTTTTTTTTTTTTTATACACATACCCTCAAATATACATTTCCAAACATCCATCATCATCAACATTGCAAAAGACTTGATTTATTCCCCATTTATATTTAAACATTTCCATATCTTTTACCAATTTATAGAATGTAAATTCAATTTTAATGCGAGATTTTAGTAAACCTTTAAGAATAGACACCACATCAGTTGATACATCACCACTCAACAGCTTCTTCCGTGACAACCATATGGCCAATTTTGACTGCCCAAATAAGAAATTAATTAAAACAAGAACTTCTCTTTTTTCCCGTCTATATTTTGGTCCATAAATGAAAAAAATCGGTGTAAATACTTCCCCCAAAGTATTACACCACTCTTCCAATCTATAAAAAAGTGGTTGAAGCCTTTCACATTCTAAAAACAAATGAAAAACGGTTTCCTGCTCTCCACATAAAGGACAACCCATCCCTGCCTGTGGATCAAAGTGTGCTCTGTATCTGTTCGTAGCTATAATCCCGTGTACAATTCTCCACTGAAGATCTCCAGATCTCTTCTCGAGTGGTGGTTTGTACACGGACCGCCAGCTACCTTTAGGGGAAGCGCCCAGTCCAAACATCTCCTGCCATTTAGACTCTTTGACACTCTCTAGTGTTTTAAGGTGACATATTTTAACACACAGAGTATACAATTCTTTCTTTCCAGCCTCTTGAAATGAAAACAGCTGTGGCGTCTTGAAAGATAGCAAGCAACCCTCCTTTTCTTGCCATGTCCCAGTCTCAGCAGAGACACTCAGCTCTGGAAAAACGCACTTGTCCACCTCCTCTTCAAAAGTTTCTAGTGCCACTCTATAGTCCTGTGGCAGAGACTCCAAAATCTGATTCAACACATTCTGTGCCAATCTGATTGATCTTAGTCCCAATTTAAAAGCCAAACTTTCAGCAGTTATCCATTCTTTTGTTTCCATTAAATGTCCAATCTTTACAATCTTTGCTTTCCACATGGCTTTTCTGAGGGTGTCTGATTTAGAAATATCCAAATCCAATTCAGGATTAAAAAGTAGCGGTTCCTCTTTCAGCCATAATGCCTGTGTCCCAACTCCACTCCGTGAAAACTTAAAAAGTGTCCAAGATCTTAAAATCGATCTATAAAAAGAGCTCAGTCCAGAAAGGTCCAGTTTATTAATTTCCATAAGGAAAAGATGACGGTCTAGACCCATATTTCCTGCTCTCCTCAGGAGGGCACAGGCAACTCCAGCCCAGCTCACCTCTTCTCCATACAGCAGTCTCTGTGCCGTCTGGATTCTGAAGGCCTTTACTCTTGACGTGACATCGATCAGCCCCTGGCCTCCTTCATGTGTAGGCAGATAAAGAACCGCCGCCTTCAACCAATGATGTCCCGTCCAGAAAAACTCCACCAGTTGCTTCTGGATTTCTCTAACCAGCTCTTCCGGAGGCTCAAGTATTGCCATTTTGTGCCATAGCGAAGATGCAACCAAATTGTTACAAACCAGTACCCTCCCCCTGTAGGATAGCTGGGGTAGCAACCATTTCCACTTAGACAACCGAGCACACACTTTCTCCACAAGCCCCTCCCAATTTTGCTTTTTGTACTCTTCTGTCCCTATAAATACCCCTAAGTATTTGAAACCTGCCCTTCCCCACTGTAAGCCACCGGGAAGCACTGGACCTTTAAAAACTTTTCCACACCACAAAGCCTCACATTTACCCCAATTAACAACTGCTGAGGAGGCTTTGCCATAACACTCTAAGGCCCCCTTAAGCATCTGTATGTCATTTTGCTCTCGTATTATAACTGTGACATCATCAGCGTATGCAGAAAGTTTAATGTTAGAAGATATAGTGTTAAACTTTAAACCCATTAACTCTTTCCTTAACTTACACAGAAAAGGTTCAATTACAATACTGTACAGTTGACCTGAGAGAGGACAGCCCTGTCTAATACCTCTTTTTACACTTATCGGGATACTCAACCCACCAGCCATTTTTATCATACATTTTGCATCAGTATATAAGAGTTTAATTTTTGAAATGAAATTATCCCCAAAACCAAAAGCCTTCAAAGTATCAAAAAGAAAAACATGGTCAACCCTGTCGAAAGCCTTTTCTTGGTCTAAAGATAACAAACCCAAATTAACATCATTACAATGAGTAAAATCAAAAACATCCCTTATTAGATGAAGATTATCTGTAATGGATCTATTCTTTATACAATAAGATTGATCCTTATGAACTATTTCTTGTAACACCAAATTCAGTCTATTGGCCAAACATTTAGAAAGTATCTTATATTCAGTGCATAAAATCGCTACTGGCCTCCAGTTCTTTAAAAGTGTCAAATCACCCTTTTTTGGGAGCAACGATAAAACAGCACGTTGACAACTTGTTGGAAGAATTCCATCAAGAAAGCATTTTTGAAGTATTTTAAAATAGTCCTCACCAATAGTGTCCCAAAAAACCTTATAGAATTCACCCGGAAGTCCATCGAGTCCTGGAGTACGACCTGAAGAGAGACCCTTTACGGCCGCAGTGACTTCATCAAAAGTAAGCTCAGTCTCTAAAGAAGTCTTATGTTCTTCAGTTAGAACAGGAAGATCCTTAAGCAGCTCATTCCTACATTGTTCATCTGAGCTCTCAGCAGAGTACAAACTTGAATAAAAAGCCACAGCAAGTCTACGCATCTCCATCGGATCTGAGGTGACATGTCCGTTGTCATCCTTCAACGAGTACATCTGCTTTTGTTGGCCCTTTTTACGCTCCAGATTAAAGAAGTAGGTAGTAGGAGCATCCATGTCTTTTACAGTCTGAAAACGGCTTCTTATGAGAGCTCCTTTAACTCTTTCATTTAAAATTGAGCTTAGTTGATTCTTTCTCTCAGTCCATAGATCTTTTAGATTATCAGCCTCATTATTAGTCATTTTTTTTTCAATATCACAAATCTCTCTTTCCAGCCACTCCAAAGTTTTTCTTAATTGAAAAGAGGAATGAGATGCATATTTTTGGCAAAAGTCTCTTATGTGCACTTTCCCAACTTCCCACCACTGTGTAATACTTTCAAAAAGACTCTTTTCTGTTTTCCAGGTCTCCCAAAACAATTTAAAAATTCCACAAAAATTCTTATCTTCCAAAAGTTTTATATTAAAGTGCCAATAACAACTTTTATGTGTATTTATTGCCAAAGCAACTGCAACAGTAATGAATTTATGATCAGAAATAGCATTAGGAATAATATCTACTTTGACAACTCTGTTTCTCATATTGTGTGACAAATAAAAACGATCCAAACGAGCAGCAGAAATGTTTTCATTACAAACTTTCACCCATGTATATTGCTTTGTAAGGGGATTATGTTCTCTCCACACATCTGATAAACGTAGCTTTTTTACAACACCAGCTAAAACGGTAGCTGACATGGCATGAGGCTCCTCCCCATTTCTATCTAGTGTGAAATCAATTGTACAGTTCCAATCTCCTCCCACAACAATAAAAACATCATCTTTTTCTTCCTTTATTATATTCTCTAATCTGGTGAAAAAATTTAAACGTTCCGCTCCAACATTAGGAGCATAGATATTCACAAACAAAAAGATAAAATTGCAAATTTCAGCCTTTACTATTAAACACCTTCCTGGCTCCACTTCATTTTTTGATATAATTTTTGCTTTTACAGAAGGGGAGAAAAGGACAGCTACACCGGCACTTAAATTAGTCCCGTGACTCAAAACATAGTCTCCTTTCCACCATAATCCCCAATCAACTTCATTGCTATAATTACTATGGGTCTCTTGTAGGAAAGTAACACTTAAATCCTTCAATTTAATCATTTCTGATAATATCACATTCTTCCTCCCATCTCTCATCCCATTGATATTAAGGGACCCCACCCGTAAAAATTCCATGAAAGAGAGGAGGAGAAAAAGACAGAAAAGAGAAGCAAAATTAAAAGCCATCATAAAAGTTTTGTTGTTCCCCTCGTTAATCTTTCTCTTCCTATTTTTCTTATAGTAGTTAAATGCTTTTTAAGACGGAACCTCTTTTGTTGTGAGATTTCTTGATAACTACTCGTTTTTCTTACCTTCATCACAGATTTTACAAACTTTTCAACATCAGGGAAATAGTCATCAACTTCAACCCCAGATTTTCCTTTTGTCTCATCTAAGAAAGCATTAATCTCTTCAACAGTGTATAGATCGCTATCAGCCTCTCCACCAAGCCACTGCTCACCCTCTCTCATCCCATCATCAGTAAACTGTGAACACTCATCTACTTCATCAGCAATGTTCTCCTCTGAGCCTCCAGCCTGAGCTCCATCATCAACTATCTCCTCCAAAACTCCTTTCCTTCCATCATTCATCTCAATAATATCAGCAACAGCAGCATCCTGCGAGCCAAACTGTACAATAGCATCAGTATCATTCACAGCTTCAGCATTGACACTCACCTCCTCTTGTCTTTTCACCTCCTCTGTCACTCCTTCATCTTGTTCCACACTCCTCTGCTCTGCTACAGCATCATGATGATCAACAGTAACTCCAGTATCAGCTCTAGATGTGGACGGCCTTTGCTCATCTCGATGTGGACACGCGAAACGTTTATGGCCCAAATCACCGCACTCGAAACACTTCAAACTTTCAGTGCTCGCATAGATCATAAACGAGTTTTCTCCGTGATTCACACGGAAGGAAACTTCAAGAGTACGCGTAGGTGAAGTAAGAAACATATAGATCTGACGTCTAAAGGAAAGTACATGTTTGAGTGCCGCGTTTTTACACCCAAGGGGAATCATTTTTACAGGGCTCGCAATCTTACCGAACCTCTGCAACTCTTTCGTAATCGCGTCATTCGACACAAACGGAGGCGCATTTGATATAGTGATTTTTGTTGCTGGTGCAGATAATGGGCTAACAGCAACAAACGTTTCTTTAACCCATAACCCGCTCACAGTCAACTGATTTACCAGCGGTTCAGATTTCAAAAATACCACAATCGCTTTATTCATTCGTGATGCCGACACTATATTATCAAAACCGATCTGCTCCCCGATAACTACGAGCAGATCTTCCACTGTTACACCAGGCTCTGGCACACACCTGCAACCATGCCGTAGGGACAGAGCTGACCCAGGAACAGACTCCATACCAGCGTCTGTCTAACGCACGCGGTTTAAAAACCGCGCCGTTTTCTTCTCTGTCCTCTGCCTAAACCTAGAAAAGAACTACCGAGGGGAAAAACATTTATAAGCAAAAAGAAAAGAAAAAATAAAGCACGAAAAAGAAACCGCACTCGCTCCCAACAAACACTCAAGATCCTCACACACTCCCAGCATGCACCAGAGAGAGAGAGAGAGAGAGAGAGAGAGAGAGAGTGTGTGTGTGTGTGTGTTTGTAATTAATTAATAAACAGTGGAAATGGTCACAATTGAGTCACAGGATCAATATCAAAAATTTGTTTATTCGATTAACAGCTTTGAAATAATGCAGAGTATTAAATTTTTCTTCACAATACACATTTTGTCAAAGTCTGTTTCAGTATTTCAAAATTCTCTCTCTCTCTCTCTCTCTCTCTCTCTCTCTCTCTCTCTCTCTCTCTCTATATATATATATATATATATATTTTTTTTTTTTTTTTTTTTTTTTTTATTATTATTATTATTATTTTTTTTTTTTTTTCCTGTTTATTTCCAGGATTCAATTCAATTTTACATCCCACAGTTTCAATAAGCTGTGAGACTTCTGGACCTCAGTGCATGCAATTCAGTTTTTTTTATTTTTAAACATGCACCATTAAAAAATACCAGGATTTAACAGCAATTTCTTACAATAAAATACTGTTTGCTAGGTCATTTTAGCTGCAGAAAAAAAAAAAAAAAATTGTGGGATAATAGTGTAAATAAACAATGGTTTGTTTGAAGTCACCATTATTGTGGTCATTGTTCCCTTTGGCTGAGAACTTGGAGCTAATTTGCATGCCAGTGTATTTCTGTTTCTCAACAGTACACAGAAAAAGTTGTATTTAATTACCGCAATAGTATTACAACCACTGCTCTCTTAATGGCTATTAAAAGACTCTAGACAACATTACTTATACACTATACTGCATAATACTGCTATATATAATGTTGATTGTGAATTATAACTACGTTTTTCTAATAGTTGTGTTCTGAGAAAATCTTAAAGTCCCCCTGTGGTGGAAATCCAGCTTTTAATGTTGTTTATATGTCTATGTGGTGTTTTTAATATGCTTTAAGACAAACCATGTGTAAATTCATAAGTCGACACCATTGCTGAGTGTTTCCTCCTTAAAACTGCAGTGAACCAAAGACAGTCTCAAAAACACGCTTTGAAATCGCTGGTGTTTCTGACGTCACAAACTACCTTGTAACCAATCAGATCAACGTGTGATCGTCAACGAGTGGAGCTCTGAGCTGAGTGAGTGAGTGGAGGCGGGGCTCATTTGCATATTCATAGAACCACGTATACTAAATGAGGCAAGAGTGTCGAGTTACATTCAATATATTTTAAGGCATAAATATTTTTTTCAAGGAAAAAACATTTAAATAAGTCATTTTGGTGATCAAAGATGAGTTTTAAGGGATGAAATTATTAACTACGGGGGACTTTAATTACTTGATTCTAGTTCCATATGAAGCTTTCCTGTGGCTCAAACAGTAGAGTGTTGGTGCTTGCAACGCCAAGGTCATGGGTTCGATTCCCAAGGAAAGCAAGAACTGATAAGAATGTAAATGTGGACCTTGAAATGCAATGTAAGGTGCTTTGGATAAAAGTGACTGCCAAATGCATAAATCTAAATGAAGTCACAATTCTGTATGATGTTATTATTATTTTTTTCCTGATTTCAATTTTGTCTTCTGACAAAAAAAAAAAAAAGGATCTGCATTGATTTCACAGTAAAATTCTGACCAGTGATCAGAACACAGAAACAATTCTGCTATATGTGATTCAAGTTATGACAAATAGTTGTGTTCTGAGAGGAAATCAGTGACATATTGGTGAATTTGTGACTTCTCACGAAACATTCAGCAATTCAGCCTTATGATGATTTTATTTAGTTTTTTTCCTAAATGTTTTGTTTTTTGACAAGAAAAAAGATAAGATAAACAGTAATAAGAACAAAGCAAAACAGTATTTTATCAAAATAAATTGCTATTTAATCTGAGTGATTTGTACAGTGTGCATTTATCCCTTAGATATCTGCGTCATGCTCTTTTTTCCACTGCGTGCAGTTGTACTGTGGTGAATCTGCTGTCTTCATGCACACACGGCTAAAGTGAAAAGCGAAAAAGAATCCCATTGTACAGTAAATGTACATGTGCCAAAAAAAAAACCCAAAAAACTCTGCTATCCATACATGGTAGATATAGAAACTACAACAATGAAGCAAGTGACGGCTCCATCTGTCAACTCACCCTTTATTCTGCTTCTGTTCTGATTAGACATTATTTCGGTGAGCCTGGAGTCTAGTGTAAATGGCTGAGTGAGCAGATGAAATAGAGATTCTAAGAGGACTCAACTGGTACAAGATGAAGAGAGGAACGCATCGGCTCTTGGCCGAGCGTTCAGCTGATGCTAAGCTCAGAATCGCTCTCTGTACTGAGCCGGAGAGATTAGAACTCTCTCTCATTAACATAACAATATCTCGACAGCTCCAGCACCATCCTCAATGCTTACATACGGAAAAAAGCATCAGGCAAATCGATGATTTTAGACTATCACTCCACAAAAAACCTAAATAGAGTTTTGATTGCTCTCCGAATCATTGACTCCAGCTGCTTTTGAGAAGCCCTCTTTTGTCATTTAAATATCATAAATACGACATGATCCAGTAAGTATAATGCATGTGTCGCCATGTGTTGATTGATTTAATAGGCTGTGTGTGTGTGTGTGTATTGTTATTGCTATACACTCTGCTAATATTAATGATTGCCATTGTGCATGTGTGGCACTGACTAATGTGCAGTGATAAATCTAGGCTTATCTGCTCACACAAACAAGAGTCGGCCACTGTTATACATGAGTGATTGAATGGCACTCCATGCACATGCAAGACTGTTTTATGGTTATAATATACACTCTAGATATATGCATTCAAAAAAATGTGTGAATATACAGTAGTATCAGCAGCTTCAGCAGAGGTTTGCAAGCATTGTAGACATTCAGTCCTGCTTTTCAAACTGCACATAGTCTGCACACATTAGTAACACTCTAGTAACTACTATTAACTAACAAGAAACTCTGATTAACGAATTAGTAAGTAATAGCGCTCAGTCGGATGTGGTAGTTCACTATTAGCTAATCAATAACTACTATTTTTTATACCTCACTGAAGACTATAAGAACTACTATATACAGGTTAATAAATATTTATAATGCACAATGTTTAATATAAGGTAATGGTAGCCCATTAGTAATGAATCAAGTGTTACTACATCATTCTAAAGGAACTACTAATAATTTGGATCAGTATTCTAAAGTGAAAAACATGATAACAACCTAATATTGACTGAAGTCACTGTAAGCTTTTAAGGCTTTTGTAAGGGTTTGGATAGTAATGAATCAAGTGTTACTACATCTTTCTAAAGGAACTACTAATTATTTGGATCAGTATTCTAAAGTGAAGATCATGGGAACACACTAGTAATGACTAAAGTGTTACCAAATCTATTGGAAGGAATTACTATTCAAAATCTTACAAAAATCTCAAAAGCTTACAATGACTTCAGTCAATATTAGGTAGTTATCATGTTTTTCACTTTAGAATACTGATCCAAATAATTAGTAGTTCCTTTAGAATGATGTAGTAATACTTGAGTCATTACTAGTGGGTTACCATTACCTTTTATTATAAATTATGCATTATTCATGTTAATTATGAACTTGTAGATAGTAGTTCTCTGGGAGGTATGAAAAAAATAGTAGTTACTGATTAGCTAATAATGAACTACTACATTCATCTGAGCGCTATTACTTACTAATTTGTTAATCAGAGTTTCTTGTTAGTTAATAGTAGTTACTAGAATGTTAATAATTCGTTACTCGTTTGTTCCTGTGTAATTATTCATTAATGAAGGAACAGTATTCTAAAGTGTTACCGCATCTTGATTTAAGAATTTTTAGATATTTGGACTGGAAACAAGATGATAATACTAAGTAAGAAAAGCATTCTGATGCATATGGCACCAAAATTGGAAACACTGCGGGAGTTTATAATTGGGTTTATAATTGTGACAATGAACACTTATCAGGATCAGTTAAACTCTGGATTTTCAAAAAATTGTGAAGTTCAAAATATTGACTCTTTAAAATACATCCAAGAGTTTTACCCGCTGGTCTGTTATAGAGCGCTGGGTTCCAGAAGTAAAAACTCCATTCATTTTCTCCACAGGGACAATCATTTTTAATGATAACTTAATAAACATTTAAAGGCAGACCTACTGTGAGCTACGAGGTTGTTAATCGATGGTATTTGCTTCTGTTGAAGATGTCAACCTGCATTATTTCAACTTATTTTTTAAATAATTGTGGGATTCCTGGTGGAAAACGCCTCGGTTACGACTGTAACCTTGGTTCCCTGAAGCGGGAACTCGCGCGGCATCAATTGGCGCTGTGGGAACGTTCTGCGGGATTGCGTCGTGAAGCATGTGTGAAATCAGTCCAATGGTGGGTGGTGACGTCATGAAACTATAAAGCACACACAAACACAAACAACACTAGATTCTAACGGACTACTTGCACAACTACCGCGCTCTAGTTAGTACATATCGGGAGTTTCTGGTTACAGTGTTCAGTGCACCTTCATACATGAGAATGCACATTATCACTATGTTTTATGGCTGCCAAGTGATTAAAATATAATAATGATCTCTGTATGAATTATCTTGAGCCTGCTGAAATGTTCCTATAAATCTATTTTCTTTCCAACTGTGCATTCTGAATAATAAATAGCTAATAAATATATTTATCCACTAAGTTGCCACAGTCCTATATGCTCGTCTTCTCATTAACAGTGTTTTTCTTTTTCTGACATTTCATACCTGTTGGGATTACATTTTTAAATGAAATTGACTATTAAAAGGATTGCTTGTGTGCGCTGGTGTTTATTCCAGTCTTTTAAAATAGTTGAATGAATGAATGAATGAATGAATGAATGAATGTTCGCGCACTGCCTGTAATGATGTTAAATAGGCTATTTAATCAATAACGCACACAGCGTAGAGGAGAATGACAGTCAACTACTTTGAATATTACAGCATTTTGAGCATAAACATGTAAACAGTGAAAAGATTGACATTGAAAAATGAATCAAAATTCAAATATTGAATCCAAATAAATAAATGTTGGTGCTTCGTACTGATGTTTCCTCTGTTCTCACACACTTCAGCGCTGCGGTCACTAGTTTAGACGAACACTGGTGAAATAATGGTGTATTTTTAACACACGCTGCTTTCTCAGATCGGCTTGGGCTGGATTAAAACTTCATGTTCTGATGAGTTTGGAAAATTCTGCACAGAGTAAACATCAGAATATCCGTTCCCCTTGTGTTGTTTTGCTTAGTCTTATAATAAGCAGACGAGGCGTGATAGATGGTCTTTCATCTTTACTAGACAACTTGCACATCACCACAGTACAGTGCTACCCGCATGGCCCAACCCTAGACGGGCGTCTGCACATGCACCTAACTAGTGTGGCATGCTGGGTAATGTAGTTCTTAAACTAATGTACTCGTAACATCACACTCCTGTCAATTCAAATTGCCAAATTTTTTAAAACTTATTGCGGACACTCATTTTAGGTGGCGTTTGTTCAACTCACTGACCACTGTACATTGAAAGTAAACATAACCGGAAATAAGTGAGATGAACTATTTCCAAACGGAAGTGCTTCAAGCTCAGTGCAAGTGGTCCATTACTTTTTTTTGTACAGTAGTACAAGTAGCAACCAGAGCTACAGTTCAATCAAACCAATGACCTTGGTGCTGTAGGCATCGTGCTCTACAGGAACAGAAACACTCAGAGGAGGACGGCAAGGACTGTGGTGGCACATGGGACAGTAATGCCCTCGTCTGGACTAATGAAACTGATTACTGGCCAGCCTCCAGCGTATGCAATCAAAGCTCAGCTGCTCATCCAGAACGCTGCAGTCCTGACTGATAGTCAGCATCCTCAAGTGCTCCCGCATCACGCCTCTGCTAGGCTCCTATTCCTGCACGGATCCATTCGGAAGTCTACGGCACACCTTGTCACACCGTCGCCCCGTAACGAGAAGCACTACAGCTAACTAGCAGGACAGCACTACTAAAGGTATTCAACCAAAGATTGGTAACACGTCTTGTAATATATAAAAGCTTGGAATAATTCAGATTTTTAATGCCTTTATTTGATCAAAAATGACACTTTATTACAATTTAAAACAACTGTTTTATATTGTAATATTTCGTGATCTTTCAGCATCATTACTTCAGTCTTCAGTGTCACATGATCCTTCAGAAATCACTCTAATATGATGATTTGCTGCTCAAGAAACATTTATGATTATTATCAATGTTGAAAACAATTATTATTATTTTTGGATTTTTTTAATGAATAGAAAGTTCTCTAGAACAGAAGTTAATATTTTGTAACATGATAAATGTGTTTACTGTCACTGCTGATCAATTGAATGTGCCCTTGCTGAATAAACATATTCATTTCTTATTTATGGCATCAGTAATTATATGCATGTATAGCTCATTGCTAGTTCACGTTAGTTAATGCATTTAACAGTGTTAACAAATGGACCTTAGTATAACATGATACCATTATATATTTGTAGACTTCTGGGCTGCGTTCTCCGAAACAACCTTAACGCTACGTCGTTCTTAAGTTGTACCTTAAGAAGTACCTTATCGTTAATACGTGGTTTCCGAAACCTTCTTAGTTAAGTATACCTTCTGTAAGTCATACGTTCGTAGGTTGGTCTGGAGCGCTCTTAGCTATACCTTATCGCCGCTGACGGTTCATACCACTAGTGGCCACCACTACGCAAAAAGCTTTTTTACATCGCAGTTTAATTACACATAGAAAATTTTATATGAACATTTAATATAAAATCTGATTTAGTATTAAAATTACATTTTTACTTTACTTTAAAATTGTACACATAAAATACTTAAGTTGTTATAGCCTACACCCAGTGTATGGAAGTGTTTTCATTAATAAAGTTTCCATACACTAATGGTTGTTAGCTTTTTTAATTACTATCCTTAGGCACATCAGCTGGCGAACCATTTGACAGAAAAGGCTTAGGAGTCTATATAAAGAAAGATGAGTTTACACAAACTGTATAGCTATGGCAGCGAGACAGCGAGTACTTGTTTTAAATCAAAGACGGCGCCGTCCGCGGAGCCAGTTAGTGTATGTCAACTACATGGCTGGTGGATAATCAGCATACGTTGTGGAGAACATTAACACACTTATGGCCGTGAGGGGTTGGATTGCACACTTGCTAAATTATAAACACATACTCATATTTATTTCTGCATGTACATATTTCAATGAGCCCCGATAAATGCAGTTTGTACTATTTCTAAAACGCTTCTTTATAAAGAACATTGTTTTCTCAATACTTTACCTATACCGCTGTGAAGTAAAGAGCGCACAATCGATCATCGAGGCATCGATATCAACGTATTCAGCGCCTCCACCATGGACAGCGCCTGCTAAGGTCGAACTTAAGAAGGTTTACCTTAAGCAACATCCTAAGGTATAGTTCGGAGAACACACGTAGGAAAGGTATACCTGTAGTTAAGGTGTACCTTTTGAGTCTTCGTAGCGCGCTAAGAGACAACGTTATCGGAGAACGCACCCCTGCTTTTTTTTTTTTTGTGGCTATCTGTGTTTTTAGATAACATTGTATTTCACTTTGGTAATACAATTTGGTTTTCATTTCCATCTTTCAAATGCCTTGTTTAGCACATGCAGCACTTTTCTAACTTGCTGTTCCTTTTGGTTTCCCAGATTCACCTTCACATTTATGAATCTAATCTTTCATGTTCATTCAGGTGTGTTAATGCATCACCAGTGACGGTGCATTAGTGATTTCATGCAGCTTTTACAGTATGTGCTAAAAGCAGAAGAGATATAATCCGATACAGGTTTACTCCTATACAGAACCACTCATATTGTCCCCTCCTTTTCTTTAGGAGTAAGCCCAGTTAAAAGAGAGAAAGAAGAGGTAGATAATGCATCTAAATGTCAGGTCACAGAACACTGGCTTAAAGATCGGAGCTTTCATGGTGCTGTGTTTAAAAATAAATGCAGGCAACAGACCTATATGATGAACTAGAGCTGCATTCAAAGACATTTACAATGGCTGAGGCCAACCAATGAAACGGATATTGCGGATTGAACTACACAAGCTTCTGCTGCTCATTACCACAGATAATAATTGAATTTCAGTGTGTATAAACAAATGGGAAACATTTTCACAGTAAATACACTTGTGCACTTACAATTTGCTGTTTTATAATGCTGTTATAAATGTATAACCATGACATTTAAATCTTCGCATGAGACTAGTGTGACAGAATCACAGTCTTGGCAGTGAATAATAGGCTGTTATGGAATATGTTGTGTGTTCGTCAATCATTGTGTCACAATCAAATTGACTGTATACTTTTACCCCCGCTGTCTAAAGAGCACAGTGTGTTACAGCTCTTGACCATATTGCAAAAGAGCAGCTACAAAGACCGATTCCTTGACAATAACTGTAAATGTCAAGCGTGAGGCTCGTAAGCCCTGGGTCTGAGACGTCACAGTGGGCTTGTGTTATTCCCATGATCCCCGGGCATCGGCACGCTTATCAAACTGACGCCCTGCAAGCCGACTCAACCTGACTGAGACCGTGAGCGCCAGATTACCACAGAAGGTCATGAGCAAATAAATGTGTTTCCCCATAAGTGTGTGTGTGTGTGTGTGTGTGTGTGTGTCAGATGGCAACTTTTTTTAATGCATGTTTCTTTTTTTCTTTTTTTTTTACTGGTTATTCCACATCAAACTATAAAGACATATTTTAAGATGTTATAAATAAAACAAAGATTACTGAAGTATGTTTTACAAGAAATTACGATTTCAGTCTTTCTACTTAAACATTTTACATTTAATTCAATGTGAAAATTAGTTTCTTTGTGATTATCTGTGAAATTTATTACCAATTTCTGAGTGAAAATCGTTTCAAAGTACATTCTACAGCTAATTTGTTTTTCAGTGCAGAGAACATGCTTTAACATGCATTCTGTTAAATTATGCATGGCAACTTTGGATCACTTATCTAACACTGGCAGATATTCATTTATTTATTGCTTATTTTAATTATTTTAATAAAACAATATATAATTTCTAGCTTTCTGTGCAATATAAATGGCTAACTCATTTTTCAATATCCTTTACTCTTGTAAAAAAAACATGTGTTTTGGAAGACTGGGAAACTAGAGAAGATCTTCTATAACAGCCAACAGTTCTCAACCTGAAGCTTTTGACTGCATTCACACTGAAGCTAAGCAGGGTTAAGCCAGCCCTGCTGAAACAAACAAACAAACAAACAAACAAAACACCTACGCTGGTTGTCTGGTCTCAGCTGGTTTAATCTGGATGTAGCTGGTTTAATTTGGTCAAACTGGTCTCCCAGCCTGACAAAGATGGTTTCAGTTGGTTGGTCGTCTAAAAGAGTGTCTAAAACCAGCATGCTTAACCAGCTACGACCAGGCTAAATTCAATTAAATCAAAATGTTATTTGACATTACAGAATCAACCTAAATATATTAGGTTACACCAACAAAAGTAAATTTAAAGGGGTGGTTGATTATGATTTCACTTTTCTAACTTTAGTTAGTGTGTAATGTTGCTGTTTGAGCATAAACAACATCTGCAAAGTTACGACGCTCAAAGTTCAAAGCAAAGGGAGATATTTGCTTTTACAGAAATTGCTTTTTAAGGACTACAATAAACGGCTGGTAGAGACTACACCACATTCCTCCCAGGTTAGTGACATCACTAACCCTAAAATTTACATAAACCCCGCCCCCGGAACACGATTTATAGATTATCAAGACAGAATATGCTAATCAATGACTAGAAGATATCTACACATCATCTACATAAATTCATCAACTAACCATTCAGAAATGTCCTGTTGCTTCTACATGTCGTCACTTCTTCTTGAGTCTCTCCATCATTGTCTGAATCCGGTTTGAACATAAAAGGCTAAAAGTTTTTGAAATTTTCAGTGCATGCCTGTGTGAGGTAAAAGGACACAAGCTCTTGTAGCTCCGCCCCCTGTGCCGGGAGCAGCAGCTCATTTGCATTTAAAGGAACAGACACAAAACGATGCGTTTTTGCGCACCCTCAAGAATTGACAGTTTTAACATGCTATATAAAAATATCCAGCCAGTTCTCATCCCAAGGCGTCATATACTGACGCTTTTGACATTTCGTCTACATCAAACGCACATGGCACCCTTTAGCGTCAATATGAGACGCAGATAGATATGGGCCAGAAGGCGCCTCCTAGCGGTCTAACCCTAACCCTACCCCAGACCTAAACCTACCCATAACTGAACAAAGCTCTGTGCGTGTCATATTGACGCTAAAGGGTGCCATGTGCGTTGGATGTAGACGAAATGTCAAAAGCGTCAGTATATGACGCCCTAGGATGAGAATGCGTTGAAATATCTGTGGGGTATTTTGAGCTCTTTTTAACGTAACAATTGCAGATTACCACTTTTTACAGTGGTTTAGCTGTTTTTCCCACTTTCTTCAGCAGGAGTACCACAAAGATGGCAATATCCGAAATTGTTGTCCTTGTGAGGAATTGTTTTTTGGTCCCCATGAGGAAAACAGCTTATAAATAAGTGATGCTTTATGAAAATGTAAAAATGCAGAAAGTTTTGTGTGATGGGTTTAGGGGTCGGGTTAGTGTAAGGGGAGATAATATACAGTTTGTACAGTATCATTAGGTTTATGGAATGTCCCCATAAAACATGAAAACCCAATGTGTGTGTGTGTGTGTGTGTGTGTTGACTCACCAGTGTCCTGGTCACAGAGCTGTTCACAGGGGTCAGTCGTCCTCTGACCGCAGTAATCTCTCACCCACTGGGTAGAGGTGTTGGTCTGGTAGTACAGGGTCAGTTTGGCTGGATTTAACCAGTTGGAGACATCCAGATAACTGCCCATGCTTACTACAAAACTGCTTCCTATATCAAAAAAGAAAAAAAAAGAAGAAAGTTTCACATTTATCTTAAGATCCTTTTCACATGACCATCAATAACCACATTGCTAACATATCCTACACAAAAAAAAAAAAAAAAAAAAAAAAATCATTCATAAATTTCACAAACAATTACAAAGAAACATTTAAAGTGACATTTTGAAGTAGAAAGACTGAAATTGTATTTTCTTTTAAATCATGTTTTTTGAATAAAAAACAGAACATAATGTTTGCATAATGAACAAACTGCTCATTTCCATTCATGAAAAAAGTACATGTTTGCATATGTTTTTTGTTGTTGTTGTCTTTCATATTTGAATCATCAGGCTTTTATGGCTCATATATAATGATATAATGAGAATATGGAGCTCAAACTTGAGGATAAAGTGGCCGTCCAACATTAAATTCACATTAAAACCAGGTCAGAATCTCTTGAAACATCTAAAGATCTCCAGGCCTCTCTTGCAGTGACTAAGACTAGTGTTTATGAGTCCTCCATCACACAAACACTGAACAAGAAAGGACACAACGTAGGATGTCACTGCTCTTCAATAACACTGCTGTCAAAGCCCAGATCTCTCCCCAAAGCACAATTAAACCCTGTTTATAAATGTGTTCCCCCTTCTCTCTGTGTCCATCATCTCTCTACACCTGTCCTGTTCTGCTAATGTGTGAATTCAGCACTTCCCAAAGATAAGGGCGACTTAAATGAAATTGCTTTGCTGCTTCATAATCCTCTTTGTCGTCTTAAACCCGAGACCAGAGGCTGAGCGGGACGTGTGGACGCCTGCCAGAAGCTGCACAGAGACACAGGGGTTTAACACAGCGTGCCAGCGTTTGTGCCTGAACTTTACACGCAGATATGAGGAGAAGCAGCGAGAACAACGTCTAGCTAAATAAAACAATTAATTTGTGTTCAATAAATATACTGTCATTGACATTATGTTAATATAAAAATATGTTTTAAAAATATAGAAAATGATTTTAAAAAGTAAAGATTCTGAAAGCATTGAAGGAGATCCCATAATAATTTAACATATTTATATTTGTAACAATACATTATATTGTGTTATATGAAAATATTAATATCATATTTTTTTAAATGAAGGTTTCAATATAAATATGGTGATTATCCCTAAGATAACAAATGAACAAATGGAAAAGTCAGCCGATATTTTTATTACCTTGAACAAAACTGAAAATCATTTACAAGACCTTTGTCTCATTCAATAATTTTAGCGATTCTCATTTGCAACTTAAATCTACAACATTTTAAAAACCATCAAATATTAGATCAAATTAGCACAGAATACAAAGCCGCCTTTTACCCTGGTGCGCCTTTAGTTGTAGTTGCAAAGATACTTATAGTTAGTAAATTGTCTAAAGTGGACAATCAAAATAAAGTGTAACCTAAGAGTTTCCTAAAGATGGTATTCTTAGTCTAGATTCACAGTTCGTCCTTGTGTCAGGACTTGTGAGTGTGAGATTTTTAACAAAGATTTAATTTAACACTGATTTAAACCATATTGAAATAATTGGGATCAGTTAATGCACAAGTCAGTTCATTTGTGTCATCAGTTATAATGCACTGGTGCTCGGTCATGCTGGAATAAAAAGGGTATTCCCTAAACTCTTCCCACTAAGTTGGAAGCATAGCATTGTCCAAAATGTCTTGGTATGCTGAAGCATTAAGATTTCCCTTCACTTGAAGTAAGAGGTCTAGCCCAACCGCTGAAAAACAACCCCACACCATAATCCCCCCTCCACGTTCTCCTGGCATCCGCCAAACCCAGACTCACCGATCACACTGTCAAACACAGACACGTCACTCTTCCCTCCACAGAACACGTTTTCCCTGCTCCAGAATCCAGTAGCGCCGTGTTTAAGGCTGCGTTTACACTTGGCATTAACATGTGATCACCGTGATCTGATCAAGCAGATCGGATCATAAGCCAATCAGGACGCGGTGTGTTTACACCTGTCCACATCAAGTGGCTTCTGTATCTGGATAACAGATCGGATCTCAAAAAAGAAAAAAGAAAAAGAAAAAGAAGAAAGGATGGCTCAGTGCAAAGTCGACCTGAAGTGTTGGGTTTTCTTTTAAAAACACTTTTCAGTCGGGGGACATTTTACAAATCTCGCAAAATGAGGAGGATGCAGTACTAATAATGTGCAAGTAATTAATAATAAGCAAGTGCTAATAATGTGGATAGATGCCGCGATGGAAACGGTACAGAGAAACGTATGGGTCCGAGAGCGTTGCCAGCTGTGGTGGGAAAAATGCACAGAAAATGAATGGTTCTGCAACTTTCGGGTGCGAAGGCAAACATTTCAGTATATTTGCGATGTACTTCGCACTCGACTGTATCGCAAAACCACACAGCTCTCAGTTCCGGAGAGAGGAGGGGGAATAATGACTTGTGTGACGTCCACCTGTGAATGCAGACACGATGGCTGGACTGCGTTTACATTACACTGAGATCCGATCACAATGCGTCCTCGACTCCCTCCGAACCTGGACACGCTGATCGGATAACATTCCCATCAGAAGCGAGTTTACACTTGTCTTGTCAATGTGAGTATGTGGACAACATCCGGATACAGGTCGCATGTTAATGCCAAGTGTGAACGCAGCCTTACACCACTCCATCTGATGTGTATCATTGTACTTGGTGATGTGAGACTTGCATGAAGCTGCTCAGCCATGGAAACCCATTCCACGAAGCTCCCGCCGCACAGTATCCGTGCTGATATTAATGCCAGTGGAGGTTTGGCGCTCTTCGGCTGTGGAATCAGCAGAGCGTTGGCGACTTATACGCACCATGTGCCTCAGAGTCAGCACACAGTGACCGGTTCACCCTGTGAGTCTACGTGGACGTCTGCTTTCAGTTGCTGCGGTTCCTAAACGCTTCCACTTTTCAATAATCCCACTTACAGTGGACCGGGGAATATCTAGCAGGGATGAAATTTCACGAACTGACTTATTGCAAAGGTGGCATCCTATCACTGTAACACGCTTGATTTCACTGAGCTCTTCAGAAGCTCCTTATTTTGCACACATGTTTGTAGATGCAGTCTGCATGGCCAGGTGTTTGCTTTTATACACCTGTGGCAAAGGGTCTGAATCCAGTTCAGCTGAACTCAAGAATTAAGAGATGTGTCCCAATACTTTTATCCATATTGGGGCCTATTTTAACGATCTGAAACGCAAGTATCAATCGTGAAACGCAAGTAACTTTGTGGGCGGATCTCTGCAAGATAGGGCCCATTGTGTGTGTGTGTGTGTGTGTGTGTGTGACACACACTATGGACCCTATTTTAACGATCTGAAACGCAAGTATCAAGCGCAAAACGCAAGTAACTTTGTGGGCGGGTCTATCTATCTATCTATCTATCTATCTATCTATCTATCTATCTATCTATCTATCTATCTATCTATCTATCTATCTATCTATCTATCTATCTATCTATCTATCTATCTATCTATCTATCTATCTATCTATCTATCTATCTATCTATCTATCTATCTATCGTAATAATGTAGGCTATGATTTGCAAAAATGAAACCTGCTGCGTCTGTGTGTAGGTGAGAGAATCAAAGTGTGTGTGTGTTGTGCACACGCTACATTGATTATGGCCAAGCATGCGCCCTTAAAATAGCATATGAATAACATGCGCAATGCGCCACTGACTTTAAACTATTTTTTTTTCGGTTAGTGGCGGAATTGTTTTCTAAACCTGTAAAATAGCATGAGGGAACGTTTGCGCCGGAACACTCCTCCTCTTTTCGCTGAACCGCCCCGGGGAGTGCAAGTGTATTTCTTAGTTAACCGACGTGCGTCTGTGGAGGGAAAAGTCTGCTGTGCGTCGGGTGCAAAATAGGAATGATACATGCATCGGTGTACAAAGTCAATTGCGCTGGGTGCAAGATAGGGCCCTATACCTTTATGTTAAATATGTATTTTGTTTTATTAGTCAGTAGTACACTTTGATATTTGTTTTGAAGTAATTATTTGTGGCACATCAGGCATCATAAACCATCAAAGGGCTGCAAAATTCAATATCGCCCATCACTAATAAAGAATATTATTAACAGCCAAGCAGTGCTAATGCCATATATACAGTGCCAGTTTTTATGTTATTTTATTTTTTAATGAATACCATAGATATAATTCAAATGGATGCACTCAAAATGTGCCATGCATTTTACTTTATTGTCCTTTTTTACATTTACAGTTTATAATCCTCATAAACAGGAAGGCTATTGCATACGCTAAATATACAGCTAAGAGCAGTGAACTATGCCTGAAATGAGTTTGACAAATTATTGGGGGTTTCAGTGTGTGTGTGTGTGTGTGTGTCCTAGCAAATGAAAAGGCTCATAAATCAGCCAGATCATGTTTGTATTTGAATCCAATAATGTGCTGATTTCTGTAAGGGTTTGTTTAGCAGTTTGGGATACAAACGACACTGTCATTAAACCAGTAGAAAACAATAGAAGTATATGATTATGTATTCACTAATATATTCATATATACTGTACAGTATATTATAATATTTCTCTGTGTGTGCGCTGCTCCAGTCTTTCAACAAATTAATCATAATCATAATAAGGGTCCAGCAAGCAGGTAAAAGAAACAATTAGACAGTAATAATATATGGCACACACACAGTAGCAATATGGCGGCCAGGTGTTATCTGCAATTTAGGTCATCTCAATACAGTACAAGCACCTGCAGTCTCACTATTCTCACTATTATTAAAGACAGATTCAAAATATATACGTGTATGGCAGACAGATCATCTCACAGCTTTTATAAACAGTTATGTGCTCTGTGTGTGTGTGTGTGTGTGTTTCGGTCATGTTTGCTCTCTGAGGGTTAAAGCAGCTGACAGCATCTCTGACAGATGGTCCAGGATCTCTGGACTGCAGCATCAGCATCACATGGCTTTAACTGGAGGTTTCTGGAGGACAGAAGATGCTCTTCAGTGTCGTCTGACCTCTGCTCTCTCTCACACGATATCTTTGTTTTCTTATAAAAGTTTAAAAGGTTAGTTTATCTGAAACTACGCTTGTGCACGGCATCATCTCACGGGTTCGCTTTTTTAAAGTTTGCGCGGAGAGAACTTAAGAGTTTCTGTTTTCCCGGTGTCGTGTTAGCGGCCCCTAAGTTAATAACTAATGATCTTTGCGACAAAAGTGAATCAATCAAAACTAACTTTAGCTGGACAATAACTTTATTCTAGAGCTGCTGTAAAGCCAATAAATGTCTGTTACTTTAATTTCCTATTATCACTGTAAAGCTGCTTTGGAACAATCTACATTGTTAAAAGCACTATATAAATGAAGATGACTTGACTTAAAAATGAAAATTCTTTCATCAGTTACTCACTCTCACGTCGTTCCAAACCCGTAAGACTTTCATTCATCTTCGGAGACACAAATGAAGCTCTTTTTAATGGAGTCCGAGGCATTTCTGACCTTACAATGAAAGTCTATTCACCCAAAACTCTGATGCTTCAAAACATTCACAAAGAGATCGTATAATAAACCCACATGAATCGAGCTGTTTATTCCAAGTCTTCTGAAGAGAAGTGGGTAATTTAATTTAGTCTTTTGTTCACATATAAAGATGTTTTTGTCTTGCTGAAGTGAGTCTACTGTAATGCAGTAAGAGCTTCCTAATGGTCTTAAAGTAAAGTTCATGACATTGTTAAAAGGTTTTGTGAGATTATTAAAAAACTTTATTTTACCAGGAAAGAAAAGATACATCCTAATGCATCACTTTCTGCCAGGACTTTTATGGGCTTTTCTCAAACCACTGAAGTGACCTCGACGTCCGGGTTAGCGGTAGCGTGAGCCGTCAGGCAAGTGTTATTTAAATAAACTCCTGATGTACTTACAAACTTTCCAATGCCTCGTTGAATGAGTACAGAACCTATTTGTGCTACTGTAGAAGTTTGGTCCATTCTGGGCATTATAAGTGGGGTCATTTACCAGATACAGCCTTGGATCCATTAGCACCTGCACTAAGCCATTCGGCTGATATCTAAGTAAGTAAGTAGGTAAAGTTTATTTGTATAGCACCTTTCACAGACAAGGAAGGGTCACAAAGTGCTGGACAGTAATAAAAACAAACAATAAAAAAAAATGTTACACTGTACAAGTACAAACCTAGTACAACTTCACAACTGTACTACCATCAGATTCCATAAAATTTCAATAACAAACAAATCAAATTGTTAGTTAAAAGCTTGTCCAAAAAGATGAGTTTTCAGTGTTTTTTAAAAGATTCCACAGAACTCCTAGTTCTCAGAGCTAAAGGAAGCGAGTTCCAGAGCTTCGGAGCCACAACACAAAAAGCACGGTCACCTCTTGTCTGAAGACGTGTCCTGAGGACCTCAGAGACCGACATGGAGTATGCATATGTAATAGATCCTGGATGTAAGAGGGTGCTTGACCATGCAAGCTCTGAAAGTAATGACCAAAATTTTAAAATGTACTCTGAAACCAACAGGAAGCCAATGAAGGGCCTTCAGCACAGGAGTAATGTGTGACCTCCTGCTGGTCCTAATCAAAAGCCTAGCAGCTGCATTTTGTAGTCGATCTATAGACGATTTATTCAAACAAGTGTACAGCACATTGCAATAGTCCTACCGTGTAGAAATAAAGGCATGAATAAGCATCTCTTTTTTGGAAACCATAGATCTAATCTTAGCAATGTTCCTGAGATGGAAAAAACAGTTGCGAACCACAGACTTAACATGACTTTTAAAACACATCAATCTGTCAAAAATGACAACCAGATTTCTTATGTCACTGTGTTCAGAGGACGATAGACCCCCAAGGGCCTGCCTAATCTTAGGGGTAATGTTATATTTTATTAATGGAGACGTCTCTAAATAAGCTCTATAACTTTAATAATGTTCAACCAAGGAAAAAAAAAAAAAAAGCTTCTGGGGGGGTGTTTGGGTCGAGGTCATGGTGCAAAGGACCCTAGGTTGATTTTACTCCGAACCATCCCTTTAAATGCCTTTTTGCCCAGTTCAGGCCGCACCACTGGAATCGACAATGAGAAAATATCCTGAGACCGAAGGCTATAACTACCTACACATCTTTTACAGATATATGCAGAGATGCACGCTGTGACTGTCAGGAGATGCTCACCGTCAGCGATGAAGTGTTCGGGAACGTGGAGCGTGACCTTGACGGAGAGCGGACAGGACTGTGTGCCGTACACCACCGCCACCACACACGTGCAGACGGTGATCAGTGTTAGCGTGGCTTTGCTCATGGGACTCTGTGGACAGCCTGTGGGAACAGACAGAAGAACATGATTATACAGATCCGTCTCAGCTTTAAACGAACCCCTCGCTAAACCCCACCATCCACCGTTATCAGACAAGCGTTCGCTCTTCCTTTGATATACACTACTGCTCAATATTGCTTTTATAGTCTATGGTTCAAAGTTTTGGGGTCAGTAAGATTATTTTTCAAAGAAGTATTTTACGCTCACAAAGGCTGCATTTATTTGATCAAACATAAAAACAAACAAAAAACTGCTTTTGTGAAATATTACAATTCATAATAACTTTTTTCTATGTGAATATATAGTTAAGTGTAATTTATATCCTGTGATCAAAGCTGAATTTTCAGCATCATTACTCCAGTCTTCAGTGTCACATGACCCTTCAGAAATCAGTATAATATGATGATTTGATGCTCGAGAAACATTTATGATTTTTATCAATATTGAAAACAGTTATGCTGCTTTATATATTTGTGATAACTATGATTATTCCAGGATTTTTCTGATGAATAAAAATAATATATTTTATTTTATTTATAACATTGCAACAAATGCTTTTACTGTCACTTTTGTGCAATTTGGTAGTAGTAGAAGTAGTAGTACTCTTTATTTGTCCCTTCTCAGGGCAATATCTGCAGCATCAACATGCAAACGGACATAACACAAGACATCATAAACATGCATGAACCATAACAACTCGGGTATTTGCGTACTTCCATTTTCCTCACAACTTTAGGATGTGAGAAGAAAAAAAGGGTTACACTTTATTTTAAGGTGTCATTGTCACAGTGTAATTATATATTTATTTAAGTACTGAGTAATAATAATATTAGGGTTAGAGTAGTATTAGAGTTTGGTTGAGGGTTAGAGTCATGTAATTATGCATAATTTACTGTTATTACTATAGTAAGTACATGTAACATGTGTAACAAGGACACTGTAAAATAAAGTGTTACCGAAAAAAGAAAAGAAAAAAACTTTGAAAAACACCAGTCTCCTTATGCTTCAAATGAGTATTTCAACTGCATTTCACACATACAATCTAGAAGCTCTAACAGTTCTCCACTTGAGGACTCTCTATCGTCTTCCCAAAGGAAAGATATCAAATTCTGAATACAAAGTGTGAGATGTATCATCTAAAATTGGCAACGACTTTCTAAGAACATTTATCTCACACAGAGCAGACCGATTCAAAGAGGTAGTTTATTATGATTTCACTTTATACAGATATTTTCTTTTACAGAAATTGCTTTTTAAGGACTACACCAAATGGCTGGTAGAGACTACAAGACATTCCTCCAGGGTTAGTGACATCACTAACCCTAAAATTTACATAAGCCCCGCCCCCGGGAAATCGGTTTATAGATTATAATGACAGAATATGCTAATCAATGACTAGAAGATAACTACACATCAGCTTCATAAATTCATCAACTAACCATTCAGAAATGTCCTGTTGCTTCTACATGTTGTCACTTCTTCTTGAGTCTCTCCATCATTGTCTGACTCCGGTTTGAACATAAAAGGCTAAAAGTTTTTGACATTTTCAGTGCATGTGTGTGAGAGGTAAAAGAACACGAGCTCTTGTAGCTCCGCCCCCTGTGCCGGGAGCAGCAGCTCATTTGCATTTAAAGGAACAGACACAAAACGGTGTGTTTTTGCTCACCCTCAAAAAGTGACAATTTTAACACGCTTTATAAAAATATCTGTGGGGTATTTTGAGCTAAAATTTCACATACACACTCTTGGGACATCAATGACTTATTTTACATCTTGTGAAAAGGGGATTTTACCACACCTTTAACTGTGCAGAGCCTGTCAATTCTCACCCAAGGTTAACAACTCTATGCTATTGTGATCTGCTTTTGGCATTTAATCCATTAAACCAATCAATCATAGCATTTAATGCATCCTTGCTGAATAAAGGAATCAATTTATTTTAATAATGATGATGATCATGATAATAATAATAATAATAATAATACAGCAAGCACCTCTAATGTAACAATAACACGAGGAGAGACAAGTGTCCCAATGTTTTCTGAGGACAGCCGGTCTATAAATTGAATCCTCAAACTCCCTATGGAGTGGACGTGGGAGTGAGAGTGCTATTCCCATGTCTCAAAAGCTCAGTGATGACGATCAGACTTATGTAACATTGAAAGAATAGCTTAACAGGAGCGATTCATCTGTGAGACAGAGGTTAAACTAAAGCTTCTGTCCTCCTCTGTGTCTGAAACGTCCACATATATTGAGAAATGACTAAAAGGGTTTGACAACCTTAAGTTCTGATTATTTGGATATCCTGCAGGATAAAGTCGAAGACTCTGGCTGTAACAGGTAACAATTAATACCAGCACCAGATCTGAGAAATGTTATACTTGTCAACACATGTATTAGTGGCCTTTTACAAACAATTCAACTTTCTATTTGTTTTATTCTTTAATTAGCTAAGTTTAAAAGTCCTTGTTAAGACATGACTGATTTATGCAGAAAAACAGATAATGGGTTTTCATCATTACCCAACATGATTTAGATATCAGAGTTAGCCTAAAAATAACAGTTGCTTGGATACTGTGCTAAGATATCCCCAGCTAAGTGTTATGGTAGGAATAAAATAAAGAGTGAAAGTAACTCTGTTTAAGCAAACTTCAAGACGCTGAGACTTCTGTAGGCTGTATCCAAACATCTCACAGATGCTTGTGTTTGTTTAGTTGTGGCTCCTCAGAGAGGTCACACCTGGCTTCTTCTTCTTCACACTGCAATATTCACAGTCTCCCACGTCTCTTCCACAACAATCTGTTCCTAGATGTGTCAGTCAGCGTACAGCCCACCATCATTAGCACAATCTCCACTGGAGATCGAGAAGATAGTTTTTTAAAAACAGATGATGGACGCTGAGCAAGTGGACGTGGTGGACGTGGACACAGGTAAACAAAAGTGCAAAATGAACAAAAATGAAATGAAGTCACCATCTGGAAGAGATCTTGATCTCACGAGTAACTGGGTCACTTTCAGATAACAGAAACATGATCCTGAGCGCACATTATTTCATAGATCTTAGTGTGTGCGTGTGTGTGTGTGTGTGTGTGTGTGTGTGTGTGTGTGTGTGTGTGTGTGTGTGTGTTTACAGCAAGGTCCCAATAGTAATTAATTAGCTAACACTAAGTATGAGCAATACATCCACTACAGTAATATCTGTTTATTAATCTAAAATTAGTTAATAAAAATACAACTTTTTAATTTTTGCTTTTGTTAGTAAAGTTTGACACTAACATTAACTAAGATTAATAAATGTGTTAGACATATTTTTAAATGTTAGCATGTTAATAAGCACGACACATTTTAAAATAGAAACATGTATTTGGTGCACTGACATTAATGCAAAACAGTAAATCGAAAAAAAAGAAGACTGATTTATTGAAGCCTTGAATCTCTTTTTAATCTTTAAATGTAACCTTGTATACTTTGTTTGATGCATTTTTATACAACCGTTACATTGTTAAAACCGGTTTTTATGAGTGAGTCATTGTATTGTTCACTCAACCGATGTGTTCAAAAACATTGAATCATTCAGGAATAAAAGGCCATTACTGTGTGTTTTTTGGTGTTGCATTGGTTCTGTGATTCTCGTTGACCGTAAAAAAACAATGTGGCAATACTCTGTCTAAAATATAACTTAATATTAACTTACTGAAGTGCTGTATAAAACCAATTTCACACAATTGTGCTGCATCATTGTTACTCCTATGCAGCCCAAGCCATCACTGCTAGCTCTAAAGAGTTTTTCTTTTTCCATGTTGTCAAGTTATTCTTAAAAAATGCAGTTATGCTGTATGTTTTTGATCCACTAAAAAGAATCAACTCAAAAGGGTCATTCTTTGAGAATGGGGCTAACACTGGCCTCTGTAGATTTGGTGCTGCAGCATCATGAAGAAAGCATTGTCAGAGTACTTTACAGTGTCCCTTAAACACTAGAAAAATACTATTTAAGAATCACCATTGAATATTCAATGTTTATTGACCACTAATCTAAGATGCACCTCTCTGTTTATTTGTTAGTTTGACTGTTTGCATAGTATTAGCTGAGAAGACACTGATTTCCGAGAGTGAACCAAAAAATATCTGATGTTTTTGCTAAATAAATCCCTTTAAAATGTTTAAGTAGTGTTTAAATAATGATATCATATCATATGACTAATACATAAAGAAACTAATACATAATATGAGGAATATTGCAGTGTTTAGTCATTTAACAGTCACTGAAATAATGGGGTACAATGACACATCTTTAAATGTGAAACAGACTGCAATCACTGTTAAAGACCGAAGACTGCATTAGCATATGTATCAACACAACAGCATATGAACGCTGAAAGCACACACACACACACACACTCGCGGGTTTCAGAAGTGAACGAGCAAGTCCTTGACGAAGCTTAGCACAGCTTCACACTCGCGTGTCCTTCACACTTTCATGCTAGAGAGCATCTTTCACACAACGCTCAGCAACACTACTGGCTGTGCAATGATAACACTCATGCATACACAGAAAACACTGATTAGACAAACAAACACACATTAATATACACACACAACTGTAGAAACGCAGCCCACTCTTCTGTTTACTTCTTCTTCATCTTTCTGCAAAGCAATGACTCAAAGTCTAACTTCAGTCTGTCTAAGGGCTGTTCAAGGACCATTTTCCATCTCACATTCAAACTGAAAATCACTGCTCAACAAGCACAGAAATCAAATATATGCTAAAGGATAGATCCTCTCTGAACCTCCCCTCTCTTTTTCTCTGTCTCTCCATATATATATATTCCTTATACTATAGAACATCCTTTAAAATGGAGTATAAGCGGTAATTCATGGCTATTAGGGTCTCAGAAGATCAAATATTGGTCTTGAGGATCAATAATGAACCCTGTTCTGTCTCATTTGCTCAGAGCTACCAGGTTTGATAGTGAGCAAGTTTTAACCAGTTCTACCAATGCGGCTTTTAATACGGCTCGATTTAGACATAATACTGAGAAGAACGTTCAGGGCTGAAACACAGTAAAATAAATTATCCTCAGCAATTTATTTTTCTTATTCTTTTAAATTATTAGTTTTGCAATGGCAAATACAGTGCAGAAGATAACTTTGAAAAACCCAGTGTTTTTTTTTTTCTGCCTCAAATATAAAATGGTCTCTAGATAGAGCTTGTGCTTTAATATTGGTCTGTGTACCTCTTTTATAATCCTCCAGGTAAAAATGGCAAGCCTGATCATTTAGAAGAGTGTAACCGCACACCTCACACCAGCTGTAAGATTTAAGATCTCATTCAAGTCCATAGCACAGAAAGTGTGGGACAAGCTGAGACTAAAGTGGGTGGAAGAACTATGAGCAATAACAGCAGTGATGCTTGCCTTGGGAGGAGGTCTAATACCACAGTCTCAAGATATAAAATATAAAACAGGTCCATTTCATGTTTTTAAGAGCCTTACAAAAACAAACAGGCAGTTTAAATGTGTTGCCTGGAATACAATTATTTGTCAACATACACAAACACATTTGAATGACCAACAAAGGAGAAATATGCTGACCGCTTGCAGAATGGTGTAGTTCCAACATCCACCACCGGGATTTACTGCACCAGCTAACCAGACTTCTGACTTCTTGTGTTTGGTTGCTTATTTATTTATTTAGTTGGTTAGTTTTTAGACTATTTCTAGGTAGGCTATTTTTATTGTGGATAATTTCAAATATATATATATATAATAAATAATTCCACTACATCAGTACACAGTACATAATTTGAGATGTGATGGAAATGGCATGTGGTGGAAATAGCCTAACCCTAACCCAGGCTCATTAAAAAAAATAAAAAAAAATAAAAAATAAAAAAAAAAACCTTCCATGTAGCGACTTTTCAGCATTTTCATTTCATTTTGCGACACTTTCAAAGTGAAATGTCCAGTGAGTGGCAGTAAAAGCTCGCTCAGTTTTACCTGAAACAGATTAATGTGAATCTGGCACATTTTATGGCTTTGTTTCATATCGAGGCAGTCTGGAAATGAAACTTAAATAACATACCATCAACCCCAAATGTGTTTATCTCAAAAACGTGAGATAAACACAGATTTGCTGAAGCAAACATGCCACTTTACAAGTTTCTCTTTTATCTTGACTCGTGTTTCACAGACTCGTATACGAGCGCTTCACATCACGAGTGTATCGAGCCCGATCTCATGAAAGTGCGTATCTATAGCATGAATGATATTTCTCGTATTTATACGCCAAAATGAGTTTTTGCGTTCATATGATACACACTTTATGGCGTGTAATATGCACGCCCTCCTCATCCCTAATCCTACCCAAGGGGTTTACAGTGCATATCATTTGATCGCAAAAACTCGTTTTGGCGTATAAATGATACGAGAAATATCATTCGTGCTATAGATACGCACTTTCATGAGATCGTGTTGGTGTATCAGGTGAGCTTCAGAGCAAGTTTACTACAACAGAAAAGACACACATATTGGAGCTTATGTGATGCAAACATCAAAATATATTAGTTTACAAATCATGCACTATAATAAAAGTGGTTTTAGATCATAACATAGTATTGTGCATGAAAATACGTCTTTATTACAGTGACGCACGATATATCGGCCACCATATCGGTATCAGCTGATATATGTTCATTTTTTAATGTCATTGTTATCAGACCAATATATTTTTTTGCCAGATATATTAAAGCCGATAAATAATGTATTATTTCCTTCAGGGCACTGTTCAACATGATGATTTTGAATTACTTTAAATATGATTGAAATCACTTCAAAAAAGGAAAATATAGTTTAGTACAACATGCAGCGCAAGTCTATCATATCGACTACATAAAATTATAATGGGAACATCTTTATAACTGTGTGCTTGGGACATGGATTTTAACGCTGTGACTTTTGCTTTTGTAATCAGGCTTTTAAAAATTATATAAAAACGTGTGTTTCGATTTTTCGGACAATATATCGGTTATCGGCTTTCAAATATAAAGAATTATCTGTTATCGGTATCGGCCAAAATGTTCATATCGGTGCATCCCTAATCTGCCACTGTAATCATAATTTATGTGAAAAGGAATAAAAGTTGTTGGTGTTTTACTCCCACCAGAGTTCATTTCAGCTGGAAGCTGCAGTGATGTGTAGGTATAGGAACGCTTTTGGTGTTTTGCAAAAATGTAGAGGCATGTTTTTTTCCAGTAAACCTGCGTTGGGAGGAAATGTTCATGACTTTTAGAAAATACTGCCTACCTTTTCAAAAGAGCATGCAGGAGTGTGAGCATATGCTGTCTGCTCTGGGTTTTGGAACACAGTTTATAGAGTAGATAGAGTTGTAATTTATAGAGTAGATTTGGGTATTAAATTCACCAGGTGCAGTGAAGTGGTCTGAAAGCGATGTCAGTGTGAACAGTGATGTGCGTCTCCTCTGAGGTCCTGCTATGTGCATCGTCATAAATTCTCAGCGGGCCATTTTGAAAGCTGGTGATAGATGACTGCGACTGCAGGACACACGCTGAGCTAATCATCTCTACCAGGAGTTGTTTGTCTCTCAACCCTGATAAAATAACAACGGGAAGTGACTGATTTTCCCCTCCTCCGTTTATGTAGACGAGGTGAGCTGCTTTCCATGGACAGATCTTTATTCCAGACAAATAAATGTCCAGTTTGGCTTCACGTAATGCAGACTGCTGCATTAAACTCAGTTTTAACATTAAATAGTGGACGTTTAAACCAGTGTTGTTATGATATCATTTATATTATATTGTAGTTTTTGTTCATATTTTGAATTAGATTTTATTTGCTATATTTTCTGGTTTCATTTTAGTCGTAGTTAAAGTTTTAGTAATTGTGTCGTTTAGTTTTTCTTAGTTTTTCTTTCTTAGTTTTAGGTTTTAATTATTTTACTACTTCAAGTTAAACTATACTCATATTCAATTAGCATTTATTTGATTTCAAGTAATGAATATGGTTTTAGTTTTAGCTTAGCTTGACAGGCTGTAAAACTGGGTGGGGCTTTCTGGGATAGTCCTAAAATGGTTCAGGTCATACTTAGATGGGAGAGGTTATTATGTGAGTATAGGAGACCATAAGTCTGAGTGGACATCCATGACATGCGGAGTCCCTCAAGGCTCAATTATTGCGCATCTACTCTTCAACCTGTATATGCTCCCAATGAGCCAAATAATGAGAAAGAACCAAATCTCTTACCTCAGCTATGCAGACGACACACAGATTTACTTAGCCCTATCGCCTAACGACTACAGCCCCATTGACTCCCTGTGCCAATGTTGATGAAGTCAACAGTTGGATGTGTCAATACTTTCTTCAGTTAAACAAAGACAAAACTGAAGTCATGCGTTTGGAAACAAAGATGAAGTTCTCAAGGTGAACGCATACCTTCAGTCTAGGGGTCAAACAACTAAACATCAAGTCAGGAACCTTGGTGTGACACTAGAGTCAGACCTTAGTTTCAGTAGTCATGTCAAAGCAATAACTAAATCAGCATACTATCATCTGAAAAATATTGCAAGAATTAGATGCTTTGTTTCCAGACAAGACTTAGAGAAATTTGTGCATGCTTTCATCACCAGAAGGATTACAGGATTATTGTAATGGAACTGGCCTTCCCAAAAAGACCATAAGACAGTGTCAGCTCATACAGAACGCTGAGCAGAACCAGAACATATGAACACATCACACCAGTCCTCAGGTCTTTACACTGGCTGCCAGTTAGATTTAGGATTGATTTTAAAGTATTATTACTGGTATATAAATCATTCAGTGGCCTAGGACCTCAATACATATGCTCACTGAATATAAACCCAACAGATCACTCAGATCACTAGGATCACACCAGCTAGAAATACCAAGGGTTCACTCTAAGCATGGTGAGTCCGCTTTTAGCTATTATGCTGGAACCAGCTTCCAGAAGAGATCAGATGTGCTCCTACAGTCTCACATTCAAATCCAGACTCAAAACACTTCTGTTTAGCTGTGCATTTACTGAATGAGCACTGTGCCACTGTTCGTCCGACTGTTTGTACTGTACTGTATTTTATTTTATTTTTCTAAACTGTTTTAATTATTCTTATTTCTTTTTATTATTTTAATTTCTTCTATGTAAATCACTTTGAATTGCCATTGTGTATGAAATGTGCTATATAAATAAACTGCCTTTGAAAAACCCATAATATGCCTTACCATAATAAACCTAGTTTAAACCATATCAAATTCACAAACCTGCTACCATTCTGCTGTATTTTTGCACTGTATTTTGAACCATAACTCCACTTGACAAAGGTATGTTCGTTATTATGTCGACAGTGAAAAGTCTTGCTGTGTGAGAATGATTTGGCTCTAATAAACTACTAAATTGTTGCTCTTTTAATGTTTTTGCTCATTTCAAAGATTCCTGTCAAGCATTTGTGTTTCTAGGAACATGTTTGTAAGATAATTCTGTACAGCCTTGTCATTCCTTGCATGCCTTTGGTCGAGTGTGGCTTTTGATTGGGAAGAATCCAAGTGAGTTTGCTGCAAAGGTTTGTCTTGTTACATGTGTACAACTTGAATAGCAGTATGCTTGTTATGTGCTAACCCTCTGTCCTAATATGTGACAGTGTGCAGAAAAATCACACATATTACACACAAACATATTTTGGCTGAAAAGAAGAAAAAAAAAATGTTGGTGGGAGATAACATAAGATGTTACTCTTTATAAGATGACATTAAAAGACATTGAATTTATATCATGGAATTCTGACTTTATATCTCGCAATTCTGACTTTATATCTCGCAATTCTGACTTTATATCTCACAATTCTGACTTTATATCACGCAATTCTGACTTTATATCATGGAATTCTGACTTTATATCTCGCAATTCTGACTTTATATCTCGCAATTCTGACTTTATATCATGAAATTCTGACTTTATATCTCACAATTCTGACTTTATATCTCGCAATTCTGACTTTATATCTCGCAATTCTGACTTTATATCTCGCAATTCTGACTTTATATCTCGCAATTCTGACTTTATATCACGCAATTCTGACTTTATATCACGCAATTCTGACTTTATATCTCGCAATTCTGACTTTATATCATGAAATTCTGACTTTATATCTCACAATTCTGACTTTATATCTCGCAAGTCTGACTTTATATCTCGCAATTCTGACTTTATATCTCGCAATTCTGACTTTATATCTCGCAATTCTGACTTTATATCTCGCAATTCTGACTTTATATCATGGAATTCTGACTTTATATCTCGCAATTCTGACTTTATATCTCGCAATTCTGACTTTATATCTCGCAATTCTGACTTTATATCTCGCAATTCTGACTTTATATCTCGCAATTCTGACTTTATATCTCGCAATTCTGACTTTATATCACGCAATTCTGACTTTATATCACGCAATTCTGACTTTATATCTCGCAATTCTGACTTTATATCTCGCAATTCTGACTTTATATCACGCAATTCTGACTTTATATCTCGCAATTCTGACTTTATATCTCGCAATTCTGACTTTATATCACGCAATTGCGACTTTATATCAGATAATTCTGACTTTATAACACGCAATTGCGACTTTATATCACACAATTCTGACATTATATCATGGAATTCTGACTTTATATCGCGCAATTCTGAGAAATAAAGTCAAAATTACGAGATATAAACTCACAATTGTGAGAAAAAATGTCAGAATTGTGAGTTTATATCTCACAATTGCGACTTTATATCTCACAATTCTGACTTTATATCATGAAATTATGACTTTATATCTCGCAATTCTGAGAAATAAAGGCAGAATTGCAAGATGTACACTCGCAATTGTGACATAAAAATTCATAATTATCTTTTAAAATGTTTTATTCTGTGGCGGAAACAAGCCAATTGTGAGGCTGGGATTGTCAGTTTAGCTGATCGTCTTTATTACATTTTGATGACTGGTGTAAATGAATAGTAAACTGGTGAAATGAATGCGGTTACCTCTGCTGCGGCGACGACCCCTGTGCTCCGTGTAGAACTTGAGTTGAGTGTCATCCTCCATCTCTGATCCAGAATCTCCGTGACGGACGAACATGCCTCCAGCTTCACACAAAAACACACAGAGAATTATGTAATCTCACAGATACCAATATGTCGTGATGCACACAAGTGTTTTGTAGTTATATTCACACTTTGACAAAGGCTCTTCAATGTCACCTTGGATTTCAACATTTAATGACCCTAATAAAACAAAAACGACAGCTGTGAAACTATTATTCATGTTTCGTGTGTGCTTAATGAATGCCGTGACATCCATAAAGCAGTGATGTGTCAGTATATGTCGGGCTGCCCTCTCAGTAACAGCTCACCGCTCCATAGAGACGCCATCTGGACTCTTAGAACGATAGACATTCAATTTCAGGCACTCAATACACGTGTAACACTTCCAATTCAACAGCAGAGGAAACCATTTGCTGAAGTCATCTTACTTGTGTTTAGGGACTCGTGGTTACTGACGCCTGTTTTAATTAGTGATTCGAGTGAGCAAGATTTGATGTGGTCAGTTGGTTGGTCAGAGGCATTATACGATGCACATCGTGTAATAAAAACTCATCAATGATTTGTGATTGAAATGAAAATCTAATGTGTTGATGGGATATTGTGAGAAAAGAAACATGATATATTGAGTCGGCATGAAGTATTTTGTAAATGCATGTTATAGATTGTATTGTGAAAAATGCATCTGTTCATCTATAGATCATATACATTGAAAATAGTCTTAAGACTGCTGCTTTGTCCAGAGAAAAAAAGGAAAAGAAGGCATATTTCCCACGACTGCTGTGTAAAAAACTATTTTTATTGTACATTGTCAAATAATAACATGAAGGAGAACAAACTTCAGAATGTCTGCCCGCCAAATGCATGTGTTGTATTTACAGTAGGAAAGGTGAAACAACTGTTTATTGTGTTAATATTGTTAGTTAATTGACTTACTTTATTTACCACCACTTACACTACTGTTTAAAAGTTTGAGGTCAGTAAGATTTTTTCATGCTTTTTTTAAATGAGTCTCTTCTGCTCACCAAAGCTGCATTTATTTGATAAAAAAAAATACAGTAAAAACAGTAATATTGTGAAATATTATTGAAATGTAAAACAAGTGTTTTCAGTGTTAATATATTCATGTGATCAAAGCTGAATCAGCATCATTACTCCAGTTTTCAGTGTCACATGATCCTTCAGAAATCATTCTGATATGATGCTTTAATGCTCAAGAAACATTTATGATTATCATCAATGTTGAAAACAGTTGTGCTGCTTTATATTTTTGTGTAAATGTGAGACTTTTTTTAGGATTCTTTGATGAATAGAATGTTCAGTTTATTTGAAATACTATTTTTGTAACATTATAAATGTCTTTACTGTCATATTTGATCAATTTATTGCATCCTTGCTGAGTGAAAAAAAATGTAAATTTTGTATGAAAAAAAATAAAATAATAAAAAATCACAGACCCCAAACTTTTCAACAGCGGAGTACATGTAGAACAGAACACAATATTACACTGATCTTATTTAGACATGCAGCACGTCACGCTGGGCATTACTGCGTTTGAACTGTCATGATCAACACTGAAGGAAATGTAGTATCGACAGTAAATATGTTGGTGAAATAAAAGAACTGTTTTCTGCCTGCGAATCAAGTACCCCAAACACACTCACATGCTAATAAAGAAAGATCTGGAGCGATAAACCAAATTGCCAGAAAAATCCATCCTGATCTCCGACAGGAGGCCGACTCGTTTAGTTGTGCGTTAGGAAATCTACTTGAAACGCTGGATCAAAGCTTCTGAATGCAAAGTCTCAAAAGAGGAAGAAAACAGAGACGATGAAATAGAAATGAAGATGAAAAGAGGAGGGTGAATGAATAAGAAAGGTCACTTCATGAGAGGTTAACGTCAATGAATAGAGAGAGATTACAGCGTCTGTTGCCTTTCACATCTCAACAAACGGGTTCTCTTGTTTATTCAGCAAACAAATTCTGTTTAGCGAAACAACATTAGCATGTGTGATGAAAGCGAGGGAGAAATTGCTCCTGAAGTTTCCCTTTCTGCAGGTTTTCCTTTCAAGGCCTGTAGGATTATTGAGCGTCTGGAATTAAAAGAGTGGTTTTGCTTGATTGCATTGCATGCTGGGAGTGCACACTTCACCGAGCGTAATGGAGTGAGGGCACTCGAGAGGCTTTCTCCTAACCACAGTATAGAGCAATCACAGAACACGTCAAACGGATGATGAACAGCGCAAGAAAGAATAAAAGCTCAGCGAGCCACTGCAGGAGTTCACAGTCCGTTTACATCACATGATCTCGACAGGGTGCGGACACTTTCTGCAGAAACAGAACAATCAACACACAGATTTACTGTGAATTACACACCGGACATCTGTAAGTGTACAGCACGAGGAGTATTTCAATCTCAGTGAAGAATGAAAGAGAAAGGATTTTGACAGAATCTATGTTTTAGTGCTGAATCTCCAGGGCATATTTCATATTATTCCACATATTTTAACCCCAACACTGAAATAAATAAATAAATAAGACAATGAACATCTGCTTGGTGACTTTATGTTTCCTGACAGCTCATTACTGTAATACTGTAACTGGAAAATACACTGGAGACGTTCAATTGTATGAACTCAGAAAGAAATGGTGACCTAAAAATAGTAACATTTAAACATAATGGTTTTATTCAAATCAAAATATTATTTAAAATCCCTAGATCAAACTAAATACATCGATTTATACCAACAAAACACTTTTATGGGCTAAATCAGGTAGAATTACCCCTTTAAAATATCAATTGACACTTTTTGCACTGAAGTATTTAAGTAAGAAAGTAAATTAATAAATGAATGAATAAATAAATAAATAAATAAACAAAATAATAATAATAACTGTGACACGTCACAATGCAATGTAATTTCCAAAAAGGCTTAGATTTTAGATTGATTAATTGTATATATACACTTTATTTCAAGACTTTATTACACTTAACACGTTACTACATGTACTTACTATATAATAACATTAAATTATTCATAATTACAAGTAACTAACCCTACACCAAACCCTAACCGTTATATCTTTTACTAAGTACATGTAGTTAATTAATATTACTAAGTACTTATTTGAATAAGTACAATGTAACTATGTCACCTTAAAATAAAGTGTAGCCAAAATATCTTTGTAAGTTTCACCCAGACACATCCAGGTCAAATGACGAAAGAGTTTCACATAAATTCAAAACGATTTTCGTTTTCAAGGACAAACTTCTTTTTAAACTTCATTAAATTCATTTAGCCAAACTTTAGATGTATTTTCCCAGGAGGAATGAGCACAGTGTCTCGCTTTACATGGTCTCTCCTTCTGTCAGTAACATCTTCATGAGGCCTGTGTTTGTTCTTCCTTCTTTCTCACTGAAACGCTCCTCCTGGACCGATGTTAAGCACTGTTCTGACTCAAATTGGCTTAGTGTAATAAAATAAAGGCACTCATTAACAATAGTCTTTTAGGTTCAGAAAGGCAAAAAGAAAGAGCGACCACACAGACAGAGAGATTAAATAGATTTTCTCCATGAATGATTGAGAGATTAAGGCGACTGATCCCCAGGATCAAACAGTCAAAACACACATCGGAAAAGCCCATGGGAACCTCTCAGCCGAAGCCCACACAGAGGCAGATCCAATGAAACCCGAAGACGTCGTTCAAAGCATTTCAAATGGTGAGAAAAGACAAAAATACAAAGTTCTCTTAGACTCTTCTGGTAGCACACACTCCTGAGATGTCTTTGACTCAAACCACTCAAATTAACACATTTCTATCAGCTTCCCTCTCTAATCCTTACTCACCTTTATTGCTATTGCTCGAATAGGGTTATTATAAAAATAAAAAAAAGACATAAAAAAATACCGAATTCCCTCAAGTTGTGCTGCTGGATTGAAGATTTGATACATTTATACATGGATTTACTGTATATTATGTAGGGGAATGAATGAATGAACGATTGATTGATTGAATGAATGAATGAATGAATGATTGATTGATTGATTGATTGATTGATTGATTGAATCCATCCATCCATCCATCCATCCATCCATCCATCCATCCATCCATCCATCCATCCATCCATCCATCCATCCATCCATCCATCCATCCATCCATCCATCCATCCATCCATCCATCCATCCATCCAAGGATAGCAGGCAGACTAGTCCATTTTTTTCTCTCTCTCTCATCTTTTCACAATCCACATTGCTTCAAAAAAGCAAACATCCCTATTAGCCCAGAAGTGAAATCTGCTGGACATATAGAGCTCAGAATAGCAAGAAACTCGTTTCATTCAATAAAACAAACAATCTTGTGTCTGGTGAGAGAAGAAGCAGCTCTTTATGTCACCAGTCCTGCAGAGTTTCTGTGTTACTAGTCATTTAAAGACTGGCATTAAGAACATCAGGACAGACGGGCAGCGTTCAGCAGAGAGAGACGTGGGAGCTGTGTGTGAGATTACACCTACACTTACTGGGAAAATCGATCTGGCATTACAAGAGAGAGTATTAAAGGAGGTTAAACGTAGTGTGCCACCACTCATTTGCTTTCATGTTCTGTTAAATGTTAAATAAAATGTTTATATTACAGTTTTTTTACAATCGCTATGACAATTTTTTCAATACTTTTAACAAATTTCCTAAACTCTTAAAGGGGTCATATAATGCCATTTTTGTAAAAGCTAATATGATTCTTTAGGGTCTAAATTAAAAGTTTGTAATATACTTTAATTAAAAATTCTCATTAGTATTGTAAGAAAACTAATTTTACCTGGTCAAAAACAGCTCTGTTTTCAGCACGCCGTTTAAGTGCATGTGTCTTTAAATGATAATGAGCTTTGCTCACCCCGCCCCTCTGTTCTGTGCGGACACCGTAACACAATAACACAATAACCATAACGCGTTGTTCATTATAAACGTGGGATTATGAATTATATTGAGAACATTGTATATAGAAAGCATGCCGTAATGTACCCTGAGTGTAAACAGCCGCATTCATCGTGAAGCGTGCTAGCAATTTGCAAAGATTAATATAAATATTAATATAAAGGTTAATAAAACGTAACACTCACTTCTTCTGGAGGTGCAGCAGGAACACGAATGGTACCGATCCTTTTTTCAGGAGCAGCTTCTTAGCAAAACCAGCTTTATACTGACCCTCGTTTATAAAGCAGTCTGGTGTGTGAAATGATTCGCGCAAACATGAAGCATTGACGTTTATCGTGGGGAATATTCCCTTCGAAAACAAACTCAGCCACTGCGTCTTCAGCGGTTCGGATTTAGGAACATCAAAATGATGCTGTGTTCCTTATTACACCCAAGAACACCACAATCGCTTAGACGCCATTCTGCTCATGGACAATGCTCCAATGTATCAACAATGACCGCGCCGGTCCGCGCAGACTATGATTGACAGCTCGCTCACGAGCGAGGGCGGGTCTGTGTTGAAACGCTGCTGTCAAACAACAATCGTGGGAGGGGCGTCAATTTTGTGACGTCACAAAATCGAACGGCTTGATTTGAGATGGGGGAAAACATATAAGAATATATATAAAAAAAAAAAAACACTGGATGGATTTTTATCATTTTATGATGGTTGTGTACAGGCACTGCCAACACACATTTCAGTACAATCAACTTGTAAAAGTGCATGTACCATTACACTCACCTAAAGGATTATTAGGAACACCATACTAATACTGTGTTTGACCCCCTTTCGCCTTCAGAACTGCCTTAATTCTATGTGGCATTGATTCAACAAGGTGCTGAAAGCATTCTTTAGAAATGTTGGCCCATATTGATAGGATAGCATCTTGCAGTTGATGGAGATTTGTGGGATGCACATCCAGGGCACGAAGCTCCCGTTCCACCACATCCCAAAGATGCTCTATTGGGTTCAGATCTGGTGACTGTGGGGGCCATTTTAGTACAGTGAACTCATTGTCATGTTCAAGAAACCAATTTGAAATGATTCGAGCTTTGTGACATGGTGCATTATCCTGCTGGAAGTAGCCATCAGAGGATGGGTACATGGTGGTCATAAAGGGATGGACATGGTCAGAAACAATGCTCAGGTAGGCCGTGGCATTTAAACGATGCCCAATTGGCACTAAGGGGCCTAAAGTGTGCCAAGAAAACATCCCCCACACCATTACACCACCACCACCAGCCTGCACAGTGGTAACAAGGCATGATGGATCCATGTTCTCATTCTGTTTACGCCAAATTCTGACTCTACCATCTGAATGTCTCAACAGAAATCGACACTCATCAGACCAGGCAACATTTTTCCAGTCTTCAACTGTCCAATTTTGGTGAGCTTGCAAATTGTAGCCTCTTTTTCCTATTTGTAGTGGAGATGAGTGGTACCCGGTGGGGTCTTCTGCTGTTGTAGCCCATCCGCCTCAAGGATGTGCGTGTTGTGGCTTCACAAATGCTTTGCTGCATACCTCGGTTGTAACGAGTGGTTATTTCAGTCAAAGTTGCTCTTCTATCAGCTTGAATCAGTCGGCCCATTCTCCTCTGACCTCTAGCATCAACAAGGCATTTTCGCCCACAGGACTGCCGCATACTGGATGTTTTTCCCTTTTCACAGCATTCTTTGTAAACCCTAGAAATGGTTGTGCGTGAAAATCCCAGTAACTGAGCAGATTGTGAAATACTCAGACCGGCCCGTCTGGCACCAACAACCATGCCACGCTCAAAATTGCTTAAATCACCTTTCTTTCCCATTCTGACATTCAGTTTGGAGTTCAGGAGATTGTCTTGACCAGGACCACACCCCTAAATGCATTGAAGCAACTGCCATGTGATTGGTTGATTAGATAATTGCATTAATGAGAAATTGAACAGGTGTTCCTAATAATCCTTTAGGTGAGTGTATATGACCCCTTTAACACACCAACACACCTACAACACACAATTGGCAGAACAGTTAATTTCATGCTCAAAATCACACATTGTAAACTAAACTCCAACACTAATTTTCAAAATACAATAATACGCTAGCAACAATATACTACTGTATATCTACCAAAACACTGCAAACATGTCTCAAAATCAAATAATTTTTCAAAACACTAACATATGTTCTCGTCCAACAGGAAGATTTAGTCAATCATAGCACAATGTCATAAAAACACTAACATCAGATGGAATTACAGAAACTGCATTATTTTATATGTGTCAGGTATGCCCTTATACAACAGACAGTAGATTGTATTGATCATAGATTGTGTTTTGCACTGCAGTTTCTTTTGAAGCCTCTCTACATTTTTGTTTTGTTGGGTTTAGGTCTTTTGCTGCAGAAATTCAATAAAAAAAATACCCATCTCAGAGTGCTTTACAGAATGTACGGTTACAGTTTACCATATGGTCATGCGATTGAAAGAACCTCAACACCTGAGTGTGTTTCCTACAGTAGATGGGAATCAGCTGTGATTCATATATTTGCATAATTCAATCAGCTGTTTCTCAGTAACAATAGAATACAATACAGGGGATATATGTGTGTTTCAATTCACAATAAGCAGCGGTTTACCTTGACTTTAGCCTGTAAGGTTAGGTTCAGAACATGGTGTTATCTGTGCTGACATACTGTACAGTGTTAAAGCATTGGTAAATTTGGCAGTAAAAATCCATTGTTTTGGTCTTGTTTGAGCTTGTATGTAAAAGAAGTTCAAGCATTTTAAATTTGTGTTAATTGTATGCATTTTGTGTTAAAGCAACAAGAAATGTGTTAAAAGTATAGCTTACACAGTCGGATGCAGTGCGAACTGTGTTAAGAGTTTTGGAAAATTGTTAAAAGTATTGAAAAATATGTCATAGCAATCGTAAAAAACTGTAAGGCGAGACACAGGTGAATAGGGTCAAATTTTTAACTAGCAGATATCACCATGAAACTTTCCCAGTTGATTACCTACATTAAGATGAGAAAAAAAAAAAAAAAATTAAAAGTTTTCTGTAATTTAATGTTTAAATATGCAAATGAGGCATTATCTAATTAAATATGAACTAATTTGCATATATTTAAAAAATCTGAGTATTGGATAAAGCCAGGTTAAAAATTATTTTTTCATTGTGTTCACATATTAGATGGGGGAAAAAAATTACAGAGGGATTTATGGATATCTACTTTTGTTATCCTGTAAATCAGAATATTGTTACGCTGAGGCAGGAATACAGCACAGAGAATCCAAATGCAAGTACTAAATTTAATGAAAACAAACAGGGTGAACAGCAGAACTCAGAACAAGGAACTCAGGAACGGTTACAAAGAACAGCAAACAACTTCAACGACCGACACCCAACAACTGAAGCACAGAGGTATATATACACAGACAAACAAGCTAAACAAGATAACAAGGGGGTGTGGTTAATCAGAAACACCTGGGATGACTAATAGACAAACAGGGAACCACTAAACATGACAGGACACAAAACTACATCGTGACATAGCCCCCCCCCTATGGGCGGCTCCTGACGCCCCTCAAAACAAAAAACAATAGTTCAGGAGGGTGGTGGAGCGGAGGCGGACCTGGGGGCGGGATGGAGGGCCAGGCCCGTGGGGCGGCAGAGAACCTGGAGACTGCAGAAGGATGGGAGTCCAGGGCGGATCAGACAGTGCAGGCGACCAGGGCGGATCAGGCAGTGCAGGCGACCAGGGCGGATCAGGCAGTGCAGGCGACCAGGGCGGATCAGACAGTCCATCGGGCGGCCAGGGCGGAGACGACCCCTCGGGCGGCCAGGGCGGAGACGACCCCTCGGGCGGCCAGGGCGGAGACGACCCCTCGGGCGGCCAGGGCGGTGAAGAACCTTCGGGCGGCCACGGTGGAGAAGACCATTCGGGCGGCCATGGCGGAGAGAACCCTTCGGGCGGCCACGGAGGAGCCCCTGGTTCAGGAACAGATACCACCGGCTCAGGAACAGACACTGGCTCCGACTCAGGAACAGACACAGAAACAGGAACAGACACAGGCACCGGCTCAGGCTCAGGAACAGACACTGGCTCCGGCTCAGGAACAGACACTGGCTCCGGCTCAGGAACAGACGTGTCAGCGGCCATCTTGTCCGTAGAAACTGGCTCGGCGGAGACCATCTCGTCCTGAGACACTGGTTCGGTGGCGGAGGTCATCGTGTCCGGAGACACAGGCGTGGAGTCGGCCATCTTGTCCGAAGACACAGGCGTGGAGTCGGCCATCTTGTCCGAAGACACAGGCGTGGAGTCGGCCATCTTGTCCGAAGACACAGGCGTGGAGTCGGCCATCTTGTCCGAAGACACAGGCGTGGAGTCGGCCATCTTGTCCGAAGACACAGGCGTGGAGTCGGCCATCTTGTCCGAAGACACAGGCGTGGAGTCGGCCATCTTGTCCGAAAACACAGGCGTGGAGTCGGCCATCTTGTCCGAAGACACAGGCGTGGAGTCGGCCATCTTGTCCGAAGACACAGGCGTGGAGTCGGCCATCTTGTCCGAAGACACAGGCGTGGAGTCGGCCATCTTGTCCGAAGACACAGGCGTGGAGTCGGCCATCTTGTCCGAAGACACAGGCGCAGAAAGAGGAAGAGGAACAGATTCAAGCTCAGTATCCGGATCAGTTTCAGGCTCAGGAACAGATTCAGTCTCGGCGGGACGAGACACTTGACGGACGGACGTGACGTGAAGCTCAGTCTCTGGATCGGCAGAAGTGACGTGAACAGTCTCTGGATCAGCAGAAGCGACGTGAACAGTCTCTGCATCAGCAGAAGCGACGTGAACAGTCTCTGGATCAGCAGAAGCGACGTGAACAGTCTCTGGATCAGCAGAAGCGACGTGAACAGTCTCTGGATCGGCAGAAGTGACGTGAACAGTCTCTGGATCGGCAGAAGCGACGTGAACAGTCTCTGGATCGGCAGAAGTGACGTGAACAGTCTCTGGATCAGCAGAAGCGACGTGAACAGTCTCTGGATCAGCAGAAGCGACGTGAACAGTCTCTGGATCAGCAGAAGCGACGTGAACAGTCTCTGGATCAGCAGAAGCGACGTGAACAGTCTCTGGATCAGCAGAAGCGACGTGAACAGTCTCTGGATCAGCAGAAGCGACGTGAACAGTCTCTGGATCAGCAGAAACGCACTCTGAGCTTGACGGTACCAGCGGCGGCGAGGGCTTTGAGCTGGACAGAACCAGCGGCGAAGAGGGCTCTGAGCTGGGCGGGACCAGCGGCGAAGAGGGCTCTGAGCTGGACGGGACCAGCAGTGAAGGCTCTGTGCTGGACGGAACCAGCGGTGAAGAGGGCTCTGTGCTGGACGGGACCAGCGGTGAAGAGGGCTCTGTGCTGGACGGGACCAGCAGTGAAGAGGGCTCTGTGCTGGACGGGACCAGCGGTGAAGAGGGCTCTGTGCTGGACGGGACCAGCGGTGAAGAGGGCTCTGTGCTGGACGGAACCAGCGGTGAAGAGGGCTCTGTGCTGGACGGGACCAGCGGTGAAGAGGGCTCTGTGCTGGACGGGACCAGCAGTGAAGAGGGCTCTGTGCTGGACGGGACCAGCGGTGAAGAGGGCTCTGTGCTGGACGGGACCAGCGGTGAAGAGGGCTCTGTGCTGGACGGGACCAGCAGTGAAGAGGGCTCTGTGCTGGACGGGACCAGCAGTGAAGAGGGCTCTGGGCTGAACGGGACCAGCAGTGAAGAGGGCTCTGTGCTGGACGGGACCAGCGGTGAAGAGGGCTCTGTGCTGGACGGGACCAGCAGTGAAGAGGGCTCTGGGCTGAACGGGACCAGCAGTGAAGAGGGCTCTGTGCTGAACGGGACCAGCAGTGAAGAGGGCTCTGTGCTGGACGGGACCAGCAGTGAAGAGGGCTCTGTGCTGGACGGGACCAGCGGTGAAGGCGCTGTGCTGGACGGAACCAGCGGTGAAGGCGCTGTGCTGGACGGGACGTGAAGATCAGGTGTTGACCTTGCGTGCCTGGGGAGGAAGCTCTCTAGACATCTGGAGAGTGCCTCTCTCCAATCCAGACTGGAGAGATCGGGGAGCTCCCTCGGGTCAACCTCCTTAGCCCCCAGCCGGTAACACATCTTAATAGCCTCGTCTCCCAGAGAGCAAGAGACAGCGAGAGGAACAAAACCCCATGTGTACTGGAACAGATCGAAGCTCTCCAGGGCCAAGGCTGCGATCTGTCCAGCGAACTCCCGGATCAATCTGTTATGATCAGGCGAGATCCGTACTGCTGGATTCATAATTTTGGTCGGTCGTTCTGTTACGCTGAGGCAGGAATACAGCACAGAGAATCCAAATGCAAGTACTAAATTTAATGAAAACAAACAGGGTGAACAGCAGAACTCAGAACAAGGAACTCAGGAACGGTTACAAAGAACAGCAAACAACTTCAACGACCGACACCCAACAACTGAAGCACAGAGGTATATATACACAGACAAACAAGCTAAACAAGATAACAAGGGGGTGTGGTTAATCAGAAACACCTGGGATGACTAATAGACAAACAGGGAACCACTAAACATGACAGGACACAAAACTACATCGTGACAAATATACTGTCAATAGCCTTAAAAAAATGATTTTCGCCATGTTTTTTTAAATAAAATGTTATATAAATCAGGCTAGGAATAATATATTTACAAATCCCTCTGTAAATGTCTTCATAATATAACTATGTAAAAGTACTGCTACTGAAGTGGAGATTTCGGACTTGGAGAATGAGAGAAAAGTCATTTTGAGAAAACAGGCTTTAAAGATTTATATCAGCCAATGAGATTGCGCATTTAGAGTTAAATCCCCCCTTTTACTCTCACGATTGGTTGCTGATAAAAAGGAAATGGCCAAATTTGGATCCGACAACATTGTACAGGAGAGAGAGAGCTTTCCGCCAGTATATGTGAGACAGCGATCGTGGAGCGGCATGTTGATTTACAACGCCAACTTTTGTTGAATTTAGGAGAAATCTACAGACGCAGACAGACAAAGTGTAGTAAAATAAAGACTAAATGTGTATTTCTGACTTTTTTTACACTTTACAGTAAGGTTCAAAATGTTTACATTACTTCATGTGTAAGGTATCGTGAACAATGATCAACCAAGGTTTATAAAAGCTGAATAAATTGTCAGTTAATTTATAATGGTTTTATTGCTCATTCATGTTAATTCATAAGACTGTAGATTAGCCAATGTTAATTTATACAACTTGAACTGTTAAAAAATTAATTTGTAAATGTAGACCAAAATTGATAAATGATGTAAAATTGTGTTCATTATCAGATCATGTTAGCTATTGCATTACACAATATAAATATATTGAGGTTTATTGTCAAGTGTTACACTTCCAATTGTGGATGGATGGATGGATGGATGGATGGATGGATGGATGGACGGACGGACGGACGGACGGACGGACAGACAGACATATACTGTAGATAGATAGATAGATAGATAGATAGATAGATAGATAGACAGAATAAAAATAGCTCATTACATAATGAATGTACGGTCTGTCTGCTAATCCTCAACATGTTTGCATTGCATATTCACTGTGGAGTGTGCTCTTATGTCTTTATAAGAGAAGTCATGGACAATTTTGAGCATGATTCATTTCTATTGGGATCTGCACTTGATGACTGACAGCCGTAAAGCTCTGAAAGCAATACAATGATTCCAGAGCAATATTATGATTTCTTGGCAAAGTTTCAATCATTCTCCAGCTAATAAAATACAGATCAGTGTAATAAAGTAACCATACATCAGGGTTTTTGTCTCTTTGACAGATGGCTGTGAAAATACGAGGTGCTGAGAGACGCAATGGAGTCTGTGTTTATGTTCCATTGAATGCTTGAGTTCTGTTGTTTTCCCAGCATTCAACTGTCGATCGAATCCAGACATTGGCAGTGTGAGTGTCTGGTTCTTAGCTGGAAGTGACCCAGCGGCGCAGATGAAAATCAAAACAAACCTCTGGCTTCTATTGGAGGCTGAAAGCCTCAGTCAGGAGTCATTTGGGATTGAATAACCTCCTCCCTTTGCCTCTTAACACCTAGAGAGTTGATACTCCATTTGAGTCTACATGAACAGCAAAGTAAACCATTCAACTGCATAATTTTCTCTGTGTGTACAAATACATTTTGACAACATACATTTTAAAGCTTTTTTGTACAGTTACAGTTATGTATACTGATTGGTCAATACAGCATTGCGGTTTTGTCAAAGCAAAAAAATGGATTCTGCTTTTGCACTTTAGCATATCTCTCTTGAATCCAACATGGAAGTGACTTAAACTGCAGTTCATCGACTGGCCACTAGAGACAGGCTCCAAAAGAGAGTCAATCCCATAGACTCCCATGCTAAAATGCCCATCATTACAGCAGAAAACCCCCCACAAAAAACATGTTTACAGCCTGTTACAAAAAGAGGTTTTGGTCTATATGGCTAATTTTGCCCTTCATGACGACTGTGAGGGGGGTGATTTTTTTTATTTATAACTCATCAGTTTAAATGATATTAAACCTTAAAGTTCTGCATAATTAAGGGCGTGGCCACTTGAGTGACAGGTGGATTGCTGCTGATGTCACTACTAGCTGTTTGTCTGCTGTCTGTTAGCGTCACGTCACCTCAGTTAATCCGTCTCGCTGCACATGTTCGTTTATCCGGGAGTGACACTTCCAGGATGGCGACGGTTGGCTCAGCCCACTTTGGGCTTCAAAAACGCTCTTCAGAAACACTGCGGGTGACGTCACGCACACTGTGCACATATTTTTTTACAGTCTATGGTTTAAACAAAGAGCAAAATCTCCATTTAGAAACAAGCAGACATCTGTGATCTGTGCTTTCCTATCTCTACTAATTAGTGCAGCACAATCTGCTCTGTCAAAACAGCATCTTTAGTCCACAGGTGATCTACATCCAGATGTGGACAGACAGCAGCTGGTTAAAATGACCCCTCATCTGCCTGCAGGCCTGTTGACTCACTGCAGTTTTAAGGAGAAAATACTCAGCAATGGTGTCGACTTATGAATTTACACATGCTTTGTCTTAAAGCATATTAAAAACACCACATAGACACATTAACAACATTAAAAGCTGGATTTCCACCACAGGGGGACTTTAAGATTCTCTCAGAACACAACTATTAGAAATAAATAAATAAATTAAGCAGAAAAAACATAGTTATAATTCACAATCAACATTATATATAGCAGTATTATGCAGTATAGTGTATAAGTAATATTGTCTAGAGTCTTTTAATAGCCATTAAGAGAGCAGGGTTTGTAATAATATTGCGGTAATTAAATACAACTTTTCCTGTGTACTGTTGAGAAACAGAAATACACTGGCATGCAAATTAGCTCCAAGTTCTCAGCCAAAGGGAACAATGACCACAATAATGGTGACTTCAAACAAACCATTGTTTATTTACACTATTATCCCACAATGTAGTTTTTATTTTATTTTATTTTTTTTATTTTTTTTTTCCTGTTAAATCCTGGTATTTTTTAATGGTGCATGTTTAAAAAATAAATAAAATGAATTGCATGCACTGAGGTCCAGAAGTCTCACAGCTTATTGAAACTGTGGGATCTAAAATCTAATTGAATCCTGGAAATAAACAGAGAAAAATTGAATTTTGAAATACTGAAACAGATTTTGACAAAATGTGTATTGTGAAGAAAAAAATAATATTCTGCATTATTTCAAAGTTGTTTATTGAATAAACACATTTTTGATATTGATCCTATGACTCAATTGTGATCATTTCCACTGTTTATTAATTAATTACAAACTTACAAACTCTCTCTCTCTCTCTCTCTCTCTCTCTCTCTCTCTCTCTCTCTCTCTCTCTCTCTCTCTCTCTCTCTCTCTCTCTCTCTCTCTCTCTCTCTCAAAGTCTGTCACCGTTATACCATTTCATCTGAGAATGAGTATATGAATGAGAAATGAGTCAGAATTTGGAGCAGTCTCATAGTAAAAATCCAGAATTTAGCACCATGGACAGCACATCAGATTCGGCTCCATGGTCAGCGCACCTCTACAACTTCAGAGAAAAAAAGAAGTAGCGATTCCCCAATGTGGATAAACGACTTTTGTCTAAAACCACTTCTCAGAGAACTATTCTCTATGGCTGCCAAGCTACTCCCCATCATCGTTAAAACACTCAATGTAGGGAACATGAATATGCCTGGGTTTTGGTAGACTACATGAGCCACACAGTAACCATGAATACATGTACATGGAATGTTCAAGCTCTTCCTAATCAAATACACCTGATTGAACTCATCAGCACAACAATAATTGAATCTTTGATGACTGGATAAGTGCAATTCACCTTTTTCCCACAAGGTGACAATCTCTGATACACAATGATGAAGTGACATTTCACTCATAGTTAACGCAGGCAGAAAACAAAAGAATAGGAAATATCATCAGCAAAACTTGAAATGGCTCAGCGAGCAAGTACTGAACACAATCAAATATTAATGTCACTGTCACTTGATGGTGGATCTGGTGAAGAAGCTGTCGAGCTGAAGATGTTGAGAATTATAGTTTTGAGAATATGTTTGAGATTGCGAATATGAGCCAGCTGAATGCACTGGGAAATGAGCTCTGAAGAGGACAGTGATGATGGTATAAAATCTCAGAAATTTGGTTCCAAACTCCAAATGGTAACAAAACATGCTTCATTTTATTCTTCTTTAATTGTTAGTCTAATATCAAGAGAGTTTTATACTACCAGGACAGGTAGAGATCCATCCGTGTTAGATATAGATCTGGGTCACTAAAGACCCAAATATGCAATAATGATTGGCAAAACATTCATGCATTTAAGGGTTAAGGCTGATATGAAGTTTTGTATACATACAAAACATGTACCAAGCAATTTCTCTTAGAGCAATATTCACAGAATATGATCTGACAGAAGCCGCTGGATTCTGCTAATTCCTGAAACTATATTACAATTGGTAATTTTATCTCCCATGACACTTTAGCAAGAAAGTGTAATATTCTGAATAGATTGAGACGACTTGCCATAAAAGCAGCCACCTCAGGCCAGGGCCAGTGAAGTCATCATAAGTGGACTACAAATAAAGCTGACAGATTTTATGCTCCAGAATCATGGGTGCCCATTGCTGATCTCTCCGGGTCCCAGAGAGCAGGCGCAATGTTTACGGCTCCATCGACTCCTACACCACTCATCAGGTTTATGTGTGTCCTCAAACTTTGATTAACGGCTCGTTTAGGAGAGCAGGCATATTAATGCACCGGGCTGTTCTTTTCTTATTTTCTACAAATGGATGAAACATCAAATGCACTCTGCAAAATGCACTGACAAATATATGACTGACACTCAACAGTAATTGCCTGTGCACTCATTCAAAGAGCCGAGCTGCATTTGAATAATAATTGTAAGTCTGATTGCTTAGAAAATAATCTCTCCTCTAAAAGCTGCAATATTTGAGGTGTCACTCGAGTCTGCACAACAAGCAGTGACCTTGCACACATTTTAATATATATATATATGTATATATATATATATATATATATGGATTATTTTTTTTTTTTTTTTTTTTTTTTTTTTGCTTGGAATCCTTATACTTACCCTATAGTAATATTAATGCTTGACTTTGTGTAACGGTCACCAGCTGGAGTGCCCTTGAGAGCCACCAGAGGGCACGCCACATCAGAACATTGTCATTCCTTCACAAACTACATTTCCCACAACTCACTGCTCGGACATCCATGATCACATTCACCTGTGTCTCATTATCTTATTTAGCCCACCCATATACGCCTGGATTTCTCATTCATTCAAAGTCTTGTTTAGTGTTACACTGCAATTCCGAGCATTCTCCCTGGTTTCATATCTCTTGGGTTTTGGATTTCTTGCCTGTTTCCTGGATTGCTCTTTTGCCCGTGTTCCCTGCCTTGTTGTGTTTGTTTGTATGGACTGCCTGCCTGTGTTTGACCTTGCTTGTACTTTGGATTAACATGTTCATTAAATACTGCATTTGGATCCTCAACCTTCGTGTCTCAGAGCAGTTTGTGACAGTTTGCAAACACCATTAACAAACGTGTTAAAGTATTACGCAGTTTCTTTTTTTCTTCTTCCAGGTAATTTAGTCAAGTAAACATTTTGGTTTATTTAGATGTCTTTTAAACTGGTTGTGTTAATTCCAGTGGGTCGCAGTGAGAACCACTGGGGCCAGAGTGACACTCTCATTATAAACCTGCTGAGCACTCAGAGTCATTGCTCTTGGCTATTTGTGCATACATATGCACTCTGTGCAGTGTGAGTGTGTGTGTGTGCAAACAAACACACATACAGTAGCCACATTTGCATACAATGGCAGTCCTCTAATTAATATTCATGAGCCTCTCTTCTGATTGGCCTGTTGTTTTCTGAGTGACGCACGGCCAGGCCAATCACAGGTAACTAGTGTCGTGTGTTGGAGCCTGATGTGGCTTGGTGATGCTCACAAGTAAGGTAAATACAACACAGAATAATTTCAACATTTACTAATACTAGTGTTGGGGAAAGTATCTTTTAAAAAGGAATGTGTTACAATATTGCATTACTCCCTAATAAAGTTAAATAATTGTGTTACTTCCCTAGTGAAAACAAATCTGTTGAGCTAAGTTTACTAGAAATACATTTACATATTTATGTACATAATAATAAATAAAAAAATACCCTGCAATTGTATTGTTGGTACGTATACTAAACTGATTTATTTAAAGTGTGCTAAATTGGAACAACTAATTCTGTACTTAATGTACTTTAGTTATCTGGAAATAGTGCTGGAGTTCAACTAAAGATATACTGAAGTATTTAATTGTGCTAAAGTGGAACTATTGCAAGTATACTTTAGGTTCAGACTGATATTATACAGATAATATACAATCCATTTTAATAATGATATTGAAACACATTTTAGGCTTAATATTAATAAATGTGCATTGTGCAATGAAGAAATACTCCAAATAAAGTATAATTATAGTTTTATATCAGTAAGTCTTAAGTGATATGTCAATAAATATGTTAATTGTTTGAAGTATACTTGTTGTGGTTGTTTTGCCAAATGTTTAGGCCCTTTCACACCGAAAGTGAAATGAATAAGCCTCGGGCTGAAGGAAATGCTAACACACACCTGTACAGTAGAGGGCGCCGCTCAAACAATCCTTTCAGCTGAGCTGCTTTTCTGGATTGATGAAGAACAGGACAAAGAAAAATGCATAAATGCATGAAGCTTGATCAAGTGTAAATATTTCTTATGTTTTTGATGTTCTTTAAGATTTTTTTTAGCAACCCGACAGGCAAAAAATAAATTGTTTCACTGCGAGTCTATGATTTTACACATCAAATTGTGCACAGCCTCTGTTTTTACAAATTTTAGGATTTTGAAAAAAAAAAAAAAATTACATTTATATAACTACATTTACAAATTCTATACACAGAGAAAGAAAAATGAATGATTGCTTGACAGCACAGAGCCACAGTTGAAACAATTTTAACCAAATGATTTGTTCTGTGACTCTTTGTAAAGACATCTGTCAGGTTTTCTTCTTCTGTTGAAACTCATGATGCTCTTTGGATCATCTCAAACATGCTGGAGAACATGATCATGAGGGGGTTTTTTTTTCCCATGTTGCTGTCAATAACTTTCCAATAAACTTCAAAACACATGCATTTTCACTAGATGTCTCAGACTTCTGAACCCAGGAATGTACTGTAAATAGAAAAAGTGTGACTGAGGTTTTGCAGTAACTCTACCTCGCTCATCTCCTTCAGGGCTAAAAACAAAACCCTCAACAGCTGTAAATCATCCGAGAGCTCGATATCATATATATACAGACACAAGCTGCCGGCGCTCGGAGCTGTAATCACACTCTACTGTCATAAAAAAACAAAAAGATTGAAATGTGCCTGAGAAACCTTCACACATCATCATCACCTCTCCTCTCACCGTCTCTAAAACTCACGTATACGCTCCAAACGTTCATGTTTAAGCTTCAAACAACTCAAACGAACACAGAAGAGATCTCATGTAAGAGGGCCTGAGAGAGACGTCTGAACAGATCAAACCAGACGGTGTAAGAGAGGAGAGAGAAAGACTGAGATGTTAGCAGAGGTATATGCAGATGAGCAGAGCCCAGTCAATGACTTGGTGAAAACAGAAAAAAGGAAAAAAAGAAAAGCATCAAAGTAAAGCACAAGAGCGAAAAACTACAACCAATTTAATCTCTGAACTGCAGCTGGTTTTCAGAGTCAAGTATATGCCGACTACACAGCTGAATATTACTCGTTCTTTTATTAATGGTGTTTCATGAGCCAAGAATCACTATATCCATGCATATTAACGCTTTCCCCGCCAGCGTTTTTGACAAAAGTTGGCAATCTGCGCCAGCATTTTTGATCATTTTCACAAAACCTTCATGACCCCCTGAATATTTTGTTTTAATGAAAATCAATCTGAACATGCAATATAATCAAAAGAAAGAACAGACTCTCTGCTTTATGCTGGGTACACACCAAAAGATAATCGGGCTGATTTTGGGCCGATTTCCCCCCTTCCGACAATCCTAGCTACGTCCCGATTATCTAACGCATTCTCATCCTAGGGTGTCATATACTGACGCTTTTGACATTTCGTCTACATCCAACGCACATGGCACCCTTTAGCGTCAATATGAGACGCAGATAGATATGGGCCAGAAGGCGCCTCCTAGCGGTCTAACCCTAACCCTACCCCAGACCTAAACCTACTCATAATCTGCATCTCATATTGACGCTAAAGGGTGCCATGTGCGTTGGATGTAGACGAAATGTCAAAAGCGTCAGTATATGACACCTTGGGATGGTTCAACAGATTATCTTATCAGATTTTCCCTTGGTGTGAGGTGTGTTAAGAATGTCCGAACCCGCTCGGAAGAACATCGGAGCCGCCCCGATCGCGAATCGTAAATATTCAACATGTTTAATATTTACGATCAGAAATCCTGATGTGTGGGGGAACTCTGAGGACAAACGCGTGCACACTCTGGAGATTATCACGTGAAATGAAACAATATCCAATCAGAAAGCGAGATGATGGAAGACACGGTCATTCTCACACACACACACACACACACACTTGCAGGAAGCTGAGTGTTAAGGGTTCAGTGAGGTTCTATAGAGGGATTAAATAACTTTTTCTAAAGAGACAATAAATCCAATAAAGAATAAATAAAGACAATAAAGAATGAATATATTTCTGTATAAAAGGTTATATATAATGGTGCTGGGTACAATGTTTTCTTTTTCATGTGAATTTTCTGTGAAAATCATTCCAAACACTATCGTCGCAATTTCTTCCTGCATATCGTCCGCCATGCTTATTCTGAAGTCTTATGACGGGCGTACACCAAAGGATTTTCACAGTCCCAGACTAAAGACCGGCATTTTTTAGGAATCTTACTGGAGTCTCGGCGCGCTCCCGTCGTCTCGATCTTTAAATGTGAGGTGATAATCTGCAGTCGGCGACCCGATTTATGCCCGTCTTTCTCTAGTCTTTCATATCAAACATGTTTGATATTATCGCAAGTCTTAGCGTAGTCATAGTGACGTAAAACAATCAACAACCAATAAATTCGCTACCTTTGCTGTGAGTCCATTCTCTGTATTCTATAGTAGATATGTATCTTTTCTTGTATTATGTACCCTCGAATATTCACTGTGAAACACTTGTTCATAATTTCAACACAGCATTTAAAATTATACCCTTTCAAGATATTTAGTTCAAACTATTGTTCTCATCATATAATGATATAGATTCATAACCCCCATATACAGTCATGTGAAAAAGTTAGGTCATCCCATTAAATAGTCAACTCTTTATTAAGAAATGTTCACATAACAATGTCTAATTTGATTTTTTTTTCATTCCTGGAAAAGAAAGTGATTTATTGTAATTAAACAATACCATCAAACAAATCACCATTAAATTGTGGAATGGCTGATGTCAAAGTCCTTTGATATCTTTTTAAATCCTTTTCCACACTCATAAGCAGTGTGGGGGAAATATATGGGGGTTATGTACCCTCAAATTTATTATTTGTCCTAATTTATTCCTCCTCAAAAATTGCATTCTTTTAAAATTACATTTCACAGAGAGTCTTAAAAAGGCCTTCCTTATTTTTAAATAGTTTAGTTAAATCACTGGGTCCTTCAGTATTGTTCAAATTGTTATTACATGTCCATATGTTGAAAAATAGACAGGCTTTCGTGGTGTCCTATTTTTTTTCACATGACTGTATGGTTGCCTTTATATAATTTAATAATAATGATAATTTATTATTAATATTATTATTATTTTAATTATTATTTAATGATGATAATCACATAATTTGGACAGTGACTCCCACCCCCTGCAGAACACCATCACTGCACTGAGCAGCTCCTTTAGCGATAGACTCCTTCACCCCAAATGTGTGAAGGAGAGATCTTATCTGATATACCACCACTGTAGGCCTACCTTCAGAAATATTTTGGATCATGCAACATAATGTGATACATGTTGATATCTAACTTTAGCTGCTTCTCCTCCATTTTTGTTAAATCACTGCTGAGCATGATAGGAGGAATTTGGTGGGAATAAAAAGCTAAAATAATCTAGTTGTAGTCTTGTAAATAGTGTCACTACAAGATTCAATGTTTGTAAAATCTTTAGTCTGAGACTAAAAACTGTGAACCCCAAGTCTTTAGATGTGAGCTGATAATCTTATAAAGTCTTTTCTAAATCTTATCAAAGTCTTTAGGTGTACAGAAAGCATTATTCTGTGTTCACAGTCCAGACTCTGGTTGAAAATCTGTTCCTGTGTGGTGCGCTGTCTTTGTCACATCATGGCACACAACACACTATAGGAGCAAAACGCTTAAATCTAGGATTTTTTTGGTCCTCATGTTTGTGTTCTATCACATTTTGAAAATCTTATAAGATGTAAAAAATCGTTTGGTGTGTACCCAGCGTTAAACGTTTTATTCAGCTTCATGCACTCTCTTTTATCAACACTTGAATGTGGGTAAGTTTCATGAAAAAAGCACGAGGCGCATTTAAAGAGCACATCCAGACCGGATGCAGAGCGATGATCAAAACAGTAACAGAGCGAAATGTGCAAAAACACACGTCTTAAAATCTACAAGTAAGAAACTCTGAGAGTGTGAGTATAGGCTGTGAAGTTGTAATTTCGACTAGAAAGGGAGTATAACCACACAAAGCCTATAAAGCAGCAGCATCCATCAAGATGAAATATCACTGCGGTCATGTGTTGTTCGCATACAGCATAAGTCACTTATTAAATGTATTCATAAACCTAGTGCTTTGTCAACAACATAGATCTGTTCAATTCATATTTGATTGTGGGCCTATTTTTCGCAGAATCTGTTTACTGGCAGCAGGAAAAAAATATGCCTGTGTGAAATATGTAATTTGTCCCTTTGCAGTGGCACTGAATTGCACCAGCCTTTCATCTATATTACATGTAGATATAAGCTCAGATCTAAAGCCGAGTGCATGAGCAGCCGTGCTGTTTATGTACTGTGGGCATATCCTTCTAAAGTATCAAATAGTACACTTGTTTTAAACTAAATATAACTATACTTTGCAGATAAATATACTTACAGCGAGTATACTTGGCTTATACTGACAATATATATATATAATCTTTTGATTTAGATATACTTAAGAAAAGTAAACTTAAGTACTCTAAGTATATTTGGCTTGTAGTCGTGTTTACTCTTTTGATACTGCAGCATATATTCTACATTCGATCTTATAAACTTACATGGTTAAGTTTATAGTAGCAAGTAAAATAGCAAAAGGAGCCAGTCTCTTTATGTAATGCATAAATCTAATTCTATGTATTGTACATAGAAGTTCACATCAAGTAATACAGTTAAAGTAAAAAAAAAAAAAAAAATAATAATAATAAATAAAATAAAAACCTAAGTAGTAACCTGTAGTAAACTTAAAGTGCAAAAATAATACTCATCTATCAGTATGAGGTAAAGTTCATTTAAAATGTACAAGTTTACTTGCAGGATAAACAAACAATCAAGCAAACTAGTAGTTTACTGTGAGTATACATCAACGTGTCATTTTATAAACTAGTTGGCTAGAAGTAAATAGGAAGTTAACAGTTCGCTTGTACATAATAATAATAAAAAGAAAAGGGAAAACTGAACTGTGTATTGAACACTTACTACTGTTACTCTTTAAAAATACACTTAATTAGATTTTTTTAATGATTGAAATAGCAAATTTAGTTATATATTACTACTACATTGATTTCAGTATACTTACATAAAGTATAATTGGAAAATGTACTTGAACATTACATGAGTTTACTTAAAGTAAAGGTTTCAATGTATTTTGATAGTCCACTTTAGACATTCTACTAACTAACTGTCACGGTTGATGAGTTCACTGTCTCTTCCTTGTCTCGTGTGATAGTGTAGTGTGTATGATTAGTGTGGGTGTGTCCTCTGATTACCGCTGATCATCAACGCCAGCTGATTCCACTCTACTCAGCTATATATTCTCAGTGACTGGTGTCTTGTGTTGTCAGATCGTTGTGGTGTTTCCAGTGTTTGTTCCTGTTCCCGTTTGGCATTCTCTCATGGTCTCCGTTCCTGTTGGATTGTTCGTTGTGTCTTCGTCTCCGTTCTTCGTCTTCACTCTCTGGAACTGGACTCGTCATTTATCCACCATCCACCTTCAGCCCGGTTGCACGTCGAAGTCCTGCGTAACTCTCCCGCCCCTATTTTGTGTGGACCTGACCTTCTCTGTTTATTCTCGAATAAATGTGATTTGACCTGCTTTTGCCTTCTCTCTTTCGTTCATGACACTAACTTTTACTAAGTAACTTTGCAACTACATGTTAACTAACTCTCATTAGAGTGTCAGTAGACTGTCAGTAGACTGTCAGGTGTTAGGGTTCGGGTTAGTAGTTGTCAAGTAGAATGTCTATTGGGGGACCAACAAAATAAAGTGTTAGCAGATATTAAGCAGACAGTCTATTAATACTGTAATGACAGTTAGTTGACATGTAGCTGCAAATCTACTTATAGTTAGTAGAATGTCTAAAGTGGACTATCGAAATAAAGTGTAACCAAAATAAACTTGACTTAGGCTATACTTCTTTTTTGCAAGGGAAGACACACATTCTTCTGTGCCCGAAAGCTTATCAATGCTGTCTTCGGAGGATGCACGCGAGTTAGGAAAGGGATCAAGGCACGTCCAAAATCAATGTTATGTTCACTTGCTGTCTCCTGATCTTTGAAAAATTAAACTTCTTTTAATGGCATCTTAAATCCGAAGCACGGCCATACACATCCGTCTCACACAGTTAAAACCCAGTGTCCTCCTTCCTCCAACCCCAATCAAACATACCTGAACAATCAAATCAAGATCTTCAGGATTACTTCCTAATTCCCAGCAGTGTGTTTGATTAGGGTTGGACGTGAATTACTCGAGGACAGTGCAGCTTACACAAGCTTGCAGTGGTGAAAAAAAAAGAAAGACAAAATACAGAAATTGAAGGTAATTGTAGTGTTTAGGCATTCAGGGAGGCAAAGGAGTAGCTATTGTAACTAACAAGGGAACATCAGCAGGGAAACATGAAGTGAACAATGTAACAAATGTGGACACACATATCTTCAAAATAAGAGTCCCAGACAGACACAGGGAACACAGGCAGGGATCGTGACAGCAATAATGCTTCATCAACACCCGCTTAAAACTGCGTCAGAACAAAGATGGACTCTCATTAAAGTTCACTTATAAATGACAATTATGTCATCACTTACTGTTATCAAATATGTATGAGTTTCTTTGTTCTGGTGAACCGAAAAGAAGATATTTTGAATAATGTTGGTAACCAGACAGTTGATGGTAGCCTTTGACTTCCATAGTGTATTATTTGCTTTTAACTTTATTTTGATGGTTTCTTTAACACATTCTGTTGTCTATAAGTAACATTGCACCTACATGTCTACTAACTCTCATTAGAGTATTAGTTGTGTATTAGTTGTGTATTAGTAGAGTATTAGTAGAGTATTAATAGAGTATTAGTTGATTATTAGTAAAGCATTAGTAGAATATTAGTAGAGTATTAGTAGAGTATTAGTAGTGTATTAGTAGTGTATTAGTAGAGTATTAGTAGAGTATTAGTTGTGAATTAGTAGAGTATTAGTAGAGTATTAGTTGTGTATTAGTAGTGTATTAGTAGAGTATTAGTTGTGTATTGGTAGAGTATAAGTAGAGTATTAGTAGTGTATTAGAGTATTAGTAGAGTATTAGTTGATTATTAGTAAAGTATTAGTAGAGTATTAGTAGAGTATTAGTAGTGTATTAGTAGTGTATTAGTAGAGTATTAGTTGTGTATTAGTAGATTATTAGTAGAGTATTAGTAGAGTATTAGTAGAATATTAGTAGTGTATTAGTAGAGTATTAGTAGAGTATTAGTTGTGAATTAGTAGAGTATTAGTAGAGTATTAGTTGCGAATTAGTAGAGTATTAGTAGAATATTTGTTGATTATTAGTAAAGTATTAGTAGAATATTAGTAGAGTATTAGTAGAGTATTAGTTGTGAATTAGTAGAGTATTAGTAGAATATTTGTTGATTATTAGTAAAGTATTAGTAGAATATTAGTAGAGTATTAGTAGAGTATTAGTAGAGTATTAGTTGTGTATTAGTAGAGTATTAGTAGATTATTAGTTGTGTATTAGTAGAGTATTAGTAGAGTATTAGTTGTGAATTAGTAGAGGTAGAGTATTAGTAGTGTATTAGTAGTGTATTAGTAGAGTATTAGTTGTGTATTAGTAGAGTATTAGTAGAGTATTCGTTGTGAATTAGTAGAGTATTAGTTGTGAATTTGTAGAGTATTAGTAGAGTATTAGTTGATTATTAGTAAAGTAGTAGTAGTGTATTAGTAGAGTATTAGTAGACTGGTAGGGTCTGTTGAAGGACAAACACAATAAAGAGTTTGCATATATTAAGCAGACAATCTACTAATACTCTAATGACAGTTAGTTGAAATGTAGTTGCAAAGTTAATTATAGTTAACAGAATGTTCTAAAATGACAATCAAAATATAGTGTTACCTATTTTTTTCCTACTATGGAAGTCAAAGGACTGTTTGATTACCAACATTCTTTAAAATATCTTCTTTTATGTTCAGCAGAAGAAAGAAACGCATACAGGTTTGGAACAACATGAGGGTGAGTAAATGATGACAGACTGAAGTGAACTGTCCCTTTAAAGACTGATTTCCACATGAAAAAAAGAGCACGACTTACGGAAATGAACGAGAAACATTCATCCAAGTTAGCTCAATCTAATATTCCATCAAATGTCGAGAAGACCAACTATCCAAATAACATCCAACTATCGCATGATTCCTCTCTTCAGGCCGTGACAGCGGCTGTGAATAATTAGTGTCAGGAGTATGAGTGCTCGTGTCAGACCTCTCGGCTTGGACACAGATGGTGTTCTTCCCTGCAGACTCACGGGTCACGTTAGCATAGCTAATCACTGTCAGAGAGACACTTCATATCTGCGCCTGCTAACACACACTTACCACACTGACACCAGCCGAGAACTCTCTCACTGTCTTGTCATGTTTGGGGAAATTATTCTGACTGAATGGCGTTAAAGATCCACAATGGTAATTGATTGACTCTGAGGGCACACAAATAGAAACCTCACGCTGAGCTTAATCAAGCTTATTGAGTCTCTTTCCTACATTTTAAGGTATAGTTCATGCAAGATGTTGATTCTGAAATGATTTTCTCACACTCACGTCATTCCAAAACTAAGCACCAGTTGTCTATAAAACGTGTGTGTTATACTAAATTAGCTTTGTGTGAGCTTGTCAGTTTTATTTGTTTGCAGTGTAATTTGCAATTTGCATTTGTTTATTTGTAAAAAGTGTAGTTACAAATGATCTTCAGTTGAAATACCAAATAAAAAGCATTTAAACACACAAAATAGCTTTGTGTGTGGAAATGGCATCTGTATCTGTGCTTGCAGATAATATAATATGAAATAAAAGGCTACTTATTATGATTTATTGTCTACAATATGACAAACAAGTTTTAAAATTGGACATACAAGTTCCAAAACAAGTTAAATGAAAGTATATTTCAATGTACCATAAATGCTTGTCAGTACATTCAGCCATTAAGTAAATATGAAATTACATATAAAGATGTGCTTAAGTCCTACTTAAGTGGGTCAAAAAAATATTCTAAAGTTCAATTTGCATTTATTATAAATGTAAACTATAAACACCATTTTTTTATTGCAATTGACTTGCAATTATCATGCAATTAGTCACTTTCACTTTCAAAATCTGTCAGCACATGCTTCGTATGACCTGCTTTAATTGTATTTTATGATGCTCTTTTATCAGTTGTTTTGAAAAAATGAGCGTGAGAACGTTAAAATATTCCTTTAAACCATTTGCACAATTCTCAAGAACTTCTAAACCAATCAAGTGTGTTCCAGGCTGGCATCTCTGACCATAAAACTGGCATAAGCAGCTCCCCTCCCTCAACCTTTCTGAGTCTTAATCTACTTAAGAGACCAACCCCGCGTGTAAATCCATGCAAATGTGCGGTGGGAATTGTGTGGAAAGCAAAATCACCAGACATGAGAGAAAAACTGAATTTCTCGACACAAAATGCAGCGTCAGGCACAGAGGAATTACTGTATCATACTGACCGTAATATTTGACTGTGCATTTGATTCATTTGGTTCCTTTTTATTTCTGGAAAGGCCTAATCTACTCGTAGCGCCACGATGGATTCTCACGTCCTCTCTGTGTAATTGAGTTCCAGCTCTTTGAATTAGAGAATCCAGCTCTGCGCCAGAGTTTGTCCCATTAGCTTGTTTGTTATCCTCAGTGGATGCAGGGGGGGGGGGGGGGGGGGAGTTTTGTGCTAAAGGCAATATTTTTTTGTGGGCAATAATTAAAGGTCCTGGAAAGATTTCATTTCAAAGAGCCCAAGAAAGTGAGCCGGTGCGATGAGGAGTTTACAAATCAAGGCTAATGTGGATTCCCTTCACGCTTCTCTATGTTAGCGCTCCGACCCGGCAGACTACGCATTCACTCGGGTTTAATTCCAGGGTGGAGACCGGCGCCGGGAAATTGTGGCTGAGCGCTGAGGCTAATGGGAAGGGATGTTTTTAAGCTCTGACCTGATTGGGCGTCAGTGGCGTGTTGTGAATTTATGAAATGATGAGGCGAAGTCTCTTCCGTGTTTGTTTGTTTTTTTAGTTCAATGCATATTTATGTTTTAATTTGATGTTTACATGGTGTTAATGGAACTGAGCATACTTAACGGAAATGGAAAATTGTGAAATGACAAGTTTTTGGACATCATGGTCATAATCACAGACTTAATTACGCAATTATATATACAGATGTATTTAAGTCCTACTTAAGTGGGTCAAAACACTCAGTTGATTTAATTTACCACAAATGCAAACTAATACATTTTCCTTTATTTTTTTTGTTTATTTAAAGTGTCCAAAAACATTATATTCAGTTCACACTTATATTCCTTTATCTCTGTAATAATTGGGACTACTCTTTTTAACGAATGTCAAAGTGTACTTATTTTGCACAAGATCAAACTTAAAGTCTATCAGCAATGGCTCATATTAACTACTTTGTATTTGTATTATGATCTTTTAACACCATTTACATTATACTATCAATACTATAATATTTGTTTGGTTTAGGGTCCAATTCTCTCTATTAACTAGTTGCTTATTAGCATGTATATTAATAGGATATTGGTTGTTTATTAGTACATATAAAGCACATATTAATGCCTTATTCTGCATGACCATATTCTACATCCCTTAAAGGGTCATTTCACCCGTGGAGACATGAATGTGTATTGAAAGTGGGTCATTTATGTAGAAGAAATGTGAAATTATTTTTGAATTTGGAGCTTTCTAGACTGAGAAAAGCCAGAAAATGTATTTTTGGCTTATGTGGATGAAAGACAACAACTCCCAGAATGCACTTGCTTCGCTGCCCTACAAGGCCACTCCCAAGCCACGCCTACCGGTAAGACAGCGCAGTTGAAAACAAAACCATCAAGGCAAGGCTAGGCTACGAGTGAGTCTCCGTGACAAGTTTGCCCAAAATGTCCGGGATTCGGCTTTTGCGTTCTACAGTCGCCATTCATCATGTTTACTGTGGCGAGCAGGACGAGGCTGAGGGGCGCGGGAGAACGGCGCGAGGCCGGTGCGTCATTACTGACGACCGACACCTGTGAGGCACTGTTCTCGTATCTCGCACGGAGGAGCAGGTATTTTCTTAGCAATGGTAAAACACACATCAACCGATCACGCCACCGGCCTCGCGTCTTTCAACCGATCACGCCACCGGCCTCGCGTCTTTCAACCGATCACGCCACCGGCCTCGCGTCTTTCAACCGATCACGCCACCGGCCTCGCGTCTTTCTCCCGCGGCGCTAGCCTCGTCCTGCTCCCTGTATTACTGTGATTACTGATGAGCGCGCCTGTGAGATGCACCGGTCTCATGGGCTATCTCTCACGGAGGTGCGGGTATTTTCTTAGCAATGTTAAAACGCAAATCAACCGATTACTTGTTTAGCATTCATGTAAACATTACATTCAGATTCACCAATCGGGGTGAATTCAGTTAGATTGAAACAAAAGGTGAGCATGTAAACAATGGATGGCGACCGCAGAAAGCAAAAGCTGAATCCCGGACATTTTTGTCGATCTCGACGGCCGGACATGTCCGGGAAATAGAGTATGGTAACCCCTAATACTAGCTTTCTTCGTCCCTGTTTTCTGCAGGTTTCTGCCGTTGAAATCAAACGCACTCGCACTGATCTGTGATAGGTCTGTTAGCGCATTAGGTCCAACCCCCTATGGGCGGGTTTGAAAGGGTGGATCTAGTGCTTGTAGTCTTAACAGAAATCCCCCCCTCTTACACTTCCTCCTACAATGACGCAAAATGACGATTTTTGCGTCATTGTAGGAGGAAGTGTAAAGAGGTAAATACAGATTTCTCTCGTCTCGGGGGAAAATGAAAAAATGTTGCATGACCATTCAATAGTATGACTGGATTTCTAACAATGCAAAGCTTAATGCAAATGGGTGAAGTGTCCCTTTAAATCTTATTGAATACCCAAACTTAACAACGACCGTACTAACTATTAATAAGCAGAAATTAGGAGTTTATTGAGGCACAAGACATATTTAATAGATATAAAGAGAATTGGACCCTAAACTAAAGTGTGACCATAGTTTACATTAAAATGCTATTTATTAAAACAAAATCAAGTTAAAAAGCATGTTTTGTTTTTCTGACCTTAAGTCACCAGATACTCATCAATATGTGTGTCATGACGGTCGATGGACAGAGAGGCGGAGGTCCATTCAGACAGTTCATTCACAGATCAAGCTAATTTTGGTTTTAACATGTGGTTTACTCGGTAATTAGTTTGTCCATTTCCACTAGTTTGACTCATTGAGGCTGATTTGCAGACTGTTGTGAAATCTGCAAGGGTAATGAGCCAGTGTCAGTGTGATGGAGGCCGTCTCACCTGTGTTTCCATGTGTATTTCCTCATTCACATTCACAGCACACACTGCTCTCTCTGAAACATTCACTGCTGGACAGTGTCGACTCAGAAAAATAACCCTGTACAGCTCGACATATGGAACAATCATCAGAAAATGTTTGTTTGGAATGGAACCGTTTAGAAAAACTATATATAATGGATGAAGTAAAAAAAAAAAAAGTTGGGTTGGGTTACTGTTGGGTTAAAATTTAATAAAATAATTTGAACCAATGGTTTGGTCAAAAATGGACAAACCAAACAATTGGTTAAAATTCTTCTACTAAATTGTTAGCCCATTGTCCATAATTGACCCAAACATGGGTTGAAACAACCCAGCATTGTTTTTTTTTTTTAGAGTGTAGGTTATATTTATAATTTATATAAATATATAATTTAAAGATGGTGAAACTTAAAACTTAAAGCCTTTATAATGTGTGTATATATATATATATATATATATATATATATATATATATATATATATATATATATATATATATATATATGGTAACACTTTACAATAAGGTTCATTAGTTAACTACATTAGTTAACATTAACTAATAATGATCTGCACTTATACAGCATTTGTTCATCTTTGTCAATGTTAATTTCAACATTTACTAATACTTTATTAAAATCTTGTTAACATTAGTTAATGCACTGTGAAATAACATGAACAAACAATGAACAGCTTTATTTTTATTAACTAACATTAACAAACATTAACAAAAACAGTAATAAATGTATTGCTCATTGTTAGTTCATGTTAGTTAATACATTAACTAATGTTTAATAAAGGAACCTTATTGTAAAGTGTTACCATATATATATATATATTGGACTTGTGTTCACCACAGACCTCATTTCAGGCATTTAACCAAAAGCCCATTGACTTCAGGATGATGTAACCGGAAGTTGAAAAATAAGAACTTATTTACAGGTTTTAGGATTCATTCCCACAGCTATTGATTATTTCTTGGATGTCAAGCTTTGGTTCTTAATGGGCAACCTCATCCTTCCCTTCCTAGTGCACTAGGTTTAGGAACAGATCTAACAGCGATACGTCAATGAAACACATGCGAGAAATCTATTAGGTCATGAGCAACCACAAGAAGAGCTTTGGTTTGTGTGTGTCATTGGGTCAGTGCATTGCAAACCTCTGGTGTGAGTTTGTCCTCTCTTCCGGCCAGTGGAGGAGCTGTGTGTAACGTTCTGGAAGTGTGTTATCTCCATAGTGGTGTTGGTCCGGAAACTCTCTTTAAATCTCTGCATCAGTGCCTCTACGCTCTCTTGATCGGGGTCCATCGCTGAAACAAACACACACACACACACAAGGCTGTGAGACACACACCTCTGCTGAAAGGCGTTAGAGGGCAGCGCATGATTTACTACATGCTGAAAATGCTGTAGTCATGGTTATCTATTCCTGTGTATAAAAAAAAAAGAGAGAAGATAAATGAATGTAAAGGGCGAGAGATGATTTACTCAGTAAACGGTTTGTCCTTAAAAGAGAATGAGGACATATGAGTTATGCACAATCTCCAGAACTTCATTTATCCTGTCTTTAACACACTCTCCTTTCCTGTCCACTGTCTTATCTCCCCACATCACCTCGTTGCTCTCCTCATGAACAGGCACTCTTTGATGCATTTTGGAAAGAAGGCTAAAAAAGATGTGGAATCTGAAAAAGTGCAGGTCATGAGCGAAGACTATTCGCTCTTCAGCAGTTTGTAAAAGTTTTGTTCTCGCCATGAGAGTAAAAGTCGTAGTGTACTATAATAATCCTCCTGAAGATTCAAGGTTCAGCTGTGACAATCCTTGAAAAATGTCCAAAACGTCCAAAATTACAGTGGCAGTGAATTAATAACTGGTCAATAGTATGTGGACAGCCTTGACCGCATTTGCTAATCCTTTAATTTCAAAACCAAGGACACTGAGATGCTATAACTTCCAGTGGATGTCGGAACGTGGATAAAGGGATTTGCTCCCATTCGGATGCAGAAGCATCAATGAGGTTTTTAGTGTAAGTGCACTTAAGTGTGTTAAGAAACATAGTCATGAAAGTCTACTCTCTTTAAGTGCAGAAGTGGCCTTTTATTTCATTAATATTATATTATCTGCAAGTACAGTTCTTTAAAAATATTCTTTTAAGATTGGAAGTACACTACGAGTGCACATTCACTACAACCGAGTGTGTTTCTTTTTCCCTGCGACTGTTCATCGAAACACCCCTAAAATTGTACAGATTGCAAGCTTTGTTTTGTAACACTTTTAAATTTTGTCATTTTAAACAGTTAAACCCATAGATCAAAAGGGGGGTGTCCACATACTCTTGGATGCAAACCTTTATTTTGCATTATTTCAGGTTCAGGGAGTCACGCTATTAAGGTCATGCTATTACTCTTACAATTCGACTAGAACCATGTGACGTTACAGGCCAAATGGAGAGTAACTTCATTTTTATTGACTTGCCAAAAAAAACCCCGAAAATTCCACACAGATGGAGCACATCCAACAACCTTCACATGTGTGTGTGTGTGTGTGTTGTAGTTTATGTAGGGTCACTGTGAGATTTGAGTAAACGTCTTGGGCTCCCCGTTTGGAAATCAAGAGCACTTCCAGACGGGGGGCCAAAGGAAAGATGGGCAAGGGTGGTGCGATGCTCACAGCCTGCAGTGTTAGTATTATATTTCCAACTGGCAGTAAAACAGACTCCCTCAGGGGACACCGCTGACCCATCTGAACATGTTCTGGCCCATTTGCACCACAGCAGAGGCATAATATATAAAAATAAACTGCCCTCTTATTGTCTGCGCCAGGAGTGGGAGGAGGTGAAACAGAGAGATGGAGTGGGATGAGATGCCTCAAATAGTCGCAAACAATTTATCTCCCACCTCCATTACAAAGACCCATCGCTACTCCCATCGGCCGGTGCTGCATCACAACTTCAATTAACTTGAGATATGTAGAGGGCCGCTCTCTCGGCACAGGCGTAATGGCTCTGGACAGGGGCGATTTCCCCCCGTGCCGTGAGGCTTTATGTCGAAGGCCCCCTGACGGAGAAGTTCGCAGATGGATGAAGCCGTGGTCCCTGTAGTGAGCGACTGGTTATTTATTTTGCTGGGTTTCACTGGTGTGTGCCATTCTGTCTAATTACCAGCTGCTTGTTTAATCTAAGTGTTACACTCATGTGTGGATACTGTTCACAAGACACACGATCATTGTGGAAAACAATCGTATCACTGCATTTACAGAATAAGTCATGTGGAGTTGTTCTTTTGTTTGAGTTTGGAACAAGCCAGCCAAAAATATAAAGGTGAGTCTCTGCAAACTTAAAGCTGCAATCACATTTAATTCTGTCTGGTGAAGTTGTGCAGGCAAAATCTATTCATTACAAAAGGAACCTATGAAATCAGGTATTTTGTACACACACACACAAACACACACACACACACATATATATCTATATTCATATGTATATATTTAGTACACCATTTTTAAGTAGTTGTTCCAGATTTTAATTATGCCAATTTATAGTGTGCCAAAAATACATTTAGTTATACTCAAGTACATACAAATAAATTGTCCATAAGTATACTATTTTTTCACTAAGGTTATATATATATATATATATATATATAGCACATTTCAACTGCCTGTTCTGTCCCTGTGTTCCCTAGTTATTTTCCTTTGTTGTTAATTAGTTTTACGCACCTGTTTCTGTTCAGTTGATTACCCTTCCTGTGTGTTTAAGACCTCAGTTTTCTTTTGTTCAGTGGTCAGGTATCGTTTATTATTTATGTAGTCGTGATGTAAAGTCTGATTCATTTCTACGAACCGGTTCTTTCGGACAGTTTGTTTCAGTGAACCGGTTCAAAAACCCATTCATCGCTTCCTTACGTCATCAAGCAATGATGGCACTACACATTTATCTTCTAACATCTCAGTGTCATGTTATATCAGTGAAATGTATTCAAATAAAGCAATTTGTGTCAATGCATATTGAAACATTCAAATAAAAAGTTATTTGTGTGAACACATATTGCTGATAATTGCCTTAAATTCACTTAAGTTAATGGTGTTTATCGTCACAGTTTCATTCGCAGATCCTTCATGTCGGATACCAATATTGTAGCCTACATCTTCCTATGAACCATTTTAAAGGTGCCATTGCATGGATTATTTTATTATTTTAGAATGTTTCCTGGGGTGCCCTTATAATGTTAGTATGTTTTTTAGGTCAAAATTTGTTATAATTTAGTAATAAAAAGCATTTTTAGCCTCTGATTTGAACGCTCTGTTTGAAGGGGCGTGTCTGTGTGAGACTTCAGTGTAAACGCCCACTGCTGTGATTGGCTGCTGTGAGACTTCAGTGTAAACGCCCACTGCTGTGATTGGCTGCTGTGAGACTTCAGTGTAAACGCCCACTGCTGTGATTGGCTGCTGTGAGACTTCAGTGTAAACGCCCACTGCTGTGATTGGCTGCTGTGAGACTTCAGTGTAAACGCCCACTGCTGTGATTGGCTGCTGTGAGACTTCAGTGTAAACGCCCACTGCTGTGATTGGCTGTGAGACTTCAGTGTAAACACCCACTGCTGTGATTGGCTGCTGAGAGACTTCAGTGTAAACGCCCACTGCTGTGATTGGCTGCTGAGAGACTTCAGTGTAAACGCCCACTGCTGTGATTGGCTGCTGTGAGACTTCAGTGTAAGCCTGTTGATCACGTGAATGAAGATCTTATCATTGCAACGCAGTTTCTGCACTCTCACTAATGATTTCACCAATGCAAACATGATGTACGTACAGTAAGAGCTTTGTTGTGCAGTGTAACAGCGTCATTGATTTCATAACGAGTTTTGGCAAGATAAACTCGATAAACTCGCGCTGTGTGATTGACAGCTTGGGCGATTGGAAAGGGATTGTTCTTTGATCGCTTTCTGTAAATTAATCACAGTTTAAGTAAGATTATTTTCATCCTACTAAGAGAAACGACGTGAAGTTGATCGTTTAGTCACTGGCTTGATTTACTGATGCATAAACAGTATTGAACGACTTTGAGAGAAAGATTATCTGTCTGAACTTGAACAATTACACATCAGACATCCACATAACCCACTGGTTCTTCAGAGGCTCGGATGAAGGAACTAAAAAAATACCTTTGTGTTCATTTGTACATCCAAACACTGAGCAACTGCCATGCTTCGCTCGTTTGCAAGCCATGATGTCTCTCGAAGAAAAATGATTCGGACGATGATTCGGCTGCGCCGTTCCGCCTGGCCTTGAACATGGGCTGGCATATGCAAATTTTTGGAGGCGTACATATTAATGATCCCGACTGTTGCGTCACAGTCGGTGTTATGTGGAGATTCGCCTGTTTTTCAGGGGTGTTTTTCAAAAACGAGATTTAAATAAGAAGGAGAAAATAATGGTGTTTGAGACTCACTGTATGTCATGTCCATGTACTGAACTCTTGTTATTTAACTATGCCAAGATAAATTCAATTTCAAATTCTAGGGCACCTTTAAAAGAACGATTCGTTCAAGAACTGAACATCGCTATTATGGAGTTGTTTTGCTGTTTCCTGAGTTTCTCATTGATCCTCTTGATCTTGTGAATTTATTTTTAAAGACTTTTACGTTTGGTTTGTTCTCCTCATCTTCGTGCACTCATTTCACCCTACATGACAAATACATAGTATACAGAAAATCTCAAATGCTTGATTGCTTGTATCGTCAAAAAATGCAAACCACATAGAGTAGCGGCTCTAATATGCTTAATGAGACTATAAGGCATAAATATATTAAGATATTATAAATATTAACATCATGCTGCTTTGAATCAATGTGTCTTGTGAAAAGAGCTACAGTATATAAATACATTTTACTTGACTTGAAATCTTCTGGATATGGCCAGGGTCCCTCCTTCAGTGTCTAATGGGATGTTTTCTCCTGTTTTATTGTTCATCAAGCAAAAGTCAGAAATATCTCAAAAAGTTGTACAGTATCATTGATGTTCAACGCACAAATAGTGTGGAATGAGTTACTCATAGAAGTGGTATCAAGAATGCTGATCGAGGAACATGGCTATAGGATAAATGCTGTCACCATGGCTGATAATACAGTGATTATAAATGGAAAACAGTTGTTTCTAAATATTCTGAAAGCACAAACACAATAACAGCAGTTCTGCTGTGAACTGCATGTGTTCTTTTATCTGTGTAGCGCAGTGGTAGACTTTGAGTCGAACGCGGTTTCTCCACTGTGGACCCACAACAAAGACAACTGAAGACAAAACGCCTTAATTCAATTTGAACGTGCTCTGTCAGAGTCGATACTGCTGAACTCTCATTAGACTAAGCTCTCACTGAGGCCTACAATACTATTGCACACATGATCATTTCTCTAAATCAATTTACAATCATTTCTTATGTATTTGGCAATCCAAAAGAGGGTAACATCCTCTTTCCATTGACCAGGGAAAAGGAGAACATAACAAAATATTTATAATAAAAAATGCAAAGACCACATCATGGCTTTTGAAGATTTGTGTTGATGCTCTTGGGAGATTTAAGCTTTGAATTACAGATTAAAAGCAACAGTCAGACTCCAGAAGTAAAAAAATGCCATTCATTTTCTCCATAGAGCAATATACTTTCAACCAAACACCTTTGATACACACCAATCATAAACTCTGAAATTATAAACAGTGATGTTTCTGAACTACTTTAAACGATTGTGATTTCAAGAGATCCACCATTCCCACAGAAATGCAAAATGCAGCAACTGTCCATTCACATGAAGCATTGCAAATGACATAAGATGTTCGCCTTACTCTTTAAAACTTCTGTATTTATGCAATACCACATGATCAATCGTGCTGTTCTGAATTTCAGCACAGTTGCGATTTGGCCACTCAGTTTAGATTTACAATCATTTCAATATTCAATATTTAAATCAATTCATATTCAATTGCTTTAGTCTTTGCTTCTAGGCGAGGTGGAGAGAAGTTACTGCATTTAGTACGGTGAAAACGCCAAATCTTAAAAAATACCATTGGCGCTTTTCCACTGCATGGTACGGCTCAGCTCGGTTTGCTTTTCCAATGCAGTTTAGCACCAGTTCAAAGTGGCTGGGATTATAGTTGCGCTGTCTCTACTGCCGTGACATCATCGTAAACGCGACAAACAAACGCACAACACATGAGCAATGGAGCATATCGATGGAATGATGTTCTTGATTCCCGGCATGTGGATGTGTTTCACTGCAAGACGAAGAAGTTTGTTTTTTAGCGGGTTTAGTGTCTCGTTTTGCAAATCCAATGATGCTGGTAGCGACATTTTCTTCTAAAACAATTTTCACTCATAAATTGCTATTCAATTTCACAAATAACAAGAAAACACATTGCAAGTAACACACTGAATTAAACGTGACAATTTGAAGTAGAAAGACACTTTAAAATAATGGTCCAGAACACTAATAGTTCTTGAAGAGTAACTAGGTAACACTTGAGTAATTAGTGATTAATTTTATGACCACGTTCAGAGTAAAACGTGTGAAACATGTTACTATTGTGATTAGTAAATCATTGGTAATTCTCTATAATTTGTCATTGTTAGTTATTGGTTCTTAATGAGGCTAATCTCATTCAGTAATTAATGATTCCCTAATAAGGAACTATCTCAGTGCTGAATTTGTTATTTTGAACATCACTAGTTAATCTTGTTTCTATAATGGCGGTAGCTGAAGTGTTAATGTAGCATTACTCTTTTGTCATGCAATACTTCCAGCTCAGTTGCCTAATAATGACAGACCATATAAGTGTAGCCAACATGCTTTTAGAACCAAAGCATTGAAAAAGGTGACGGTCAGAGAGCAAAGTGTGGTAAAGGCGCGGTAATGCTCAGTATTCCCTGTCGTGTATTTGACTGTGCTCATGGCTAATCCAGCCACAGCTAACCAAACAAATCGAGATTGAGCCGGATCCACTTAAGACCCGACCTGCCATGACTGAGAAGTACAGGTTAACTGCTCCATGCATATTTCATGTCCGCGGCCCGTGTTTGTTCTGTTGGGAGTTGGAGATGAAATCTTTAAGAGTCTGCACTCCTCAGACGCCCATCGTTCATCCCTGATGGTTTGCTGTGTGTCTGTCTTGCTCGTGCTGTGACAGTTTATTGATCGGATGCTTATAAATGCAATCAGTTGCTTTTCCAGGGTCATCCCATCATTTGTTTAAATGGGATTTGGGGGTTTAGTTGGCTGTTGTTCTAAATGTCCACTCGCGAAATCATTCACGACAGCCAAGATAGGACAATTTGTTCAGCCAACTCAATTCTTACTGACCGCGCTAGACGTGGATCAATAAAACATACAACTTTTGTTGTACCACACAGAAACAACATTGATGTTGAAAATGACAAAATATTCGCAGAGCCAATAACCAGGTCAGCGTGTAAACAGAATCTGGCGCTTGTGTCCCAGTTCAGTGAGTAACCTGAAGAAATCGTCTCTAATGATTTACTCTTTAACTGTGCATTTTTAGAGACACTCACAGTCTGAACTGGGTCGTCCGGCACCCGGTGACTGTCTGGACTCCTCTGTGATATTGATCACACATCACGACTGGCACAAACCGAGACAAAATCACTGCTACACCCTGCTTGAGGCTGGAATACACTACATGATTTATACCCCGATTTACAGCCGACACAATTTGCCGAAAGTCAGTGCAGATGTTGAACAGTCGGAGTTAACAGATTTCACAGAAAATTGTGCAGTGTATGATGAGCACAGACTCTGATTTTGTGTCAGAAGTAGCACAGGCACTGGGATTTGTCGTGTCACACCGCATCCAGTGTAGACAGCATCACTGATTATAATGGGTTTTTATTTGCTTTTGTCGCATCACGTTGCACCAGTCATTCGTTTAATGTACGATGGCCAGTTTAAATCTGTAACCCTTCACAGAGTCGGCAAGTGTATGATGCCTACAATAAAGTTTAAAAAGTTGTGTAGTGCATTCCAGCTTTTACTTTGTAAACATAAGTGAATTATTAAAAAGATAAACACCTCAACCATTCTTGCGCTTTTTATGTAGGTTCTTTATGCATAAAAAATGAATGGTAAAAGTTTACAGAAAGTATTTGTTGGCATTAGATAGCTACACTTACATTTGATAGTAGGAACTAACAATGAGCAATACTTTTAAAGCATGCTTCTTAGTTGGTATTAAAGGGTTAGTTCATCCCAAAATGTAAATTATGTCATCATTTACTCACATTTGTGTCGTTCCAAACCTGTAACTTCATTTTCAAAGCACAAATGAAGATATTTTTAATGAAATCTGAGAGATTTCTGTCTCTCCATTGAAAGTCTATTCACTCAAAAACCTGACACTTCAAAACATTCATAAAAGAAATTCATATGAATTGAGGGGTTTAATCCAAGCCTTCTGAAGAGACACGGTTTTTTATTATCATGAACATTGCATTTAGGCTTTTATTTTTGGATTAAACTATCCAATTCATTTGACGATCCCTTTATGAATATTTTAAAGCATCTGGGGCTTTCATTGGAGGGACATAAATAAATCAATTTCATTAAAAACAAAAGTCTTATGAGTTTGGAGTGACATGAGGGTGAGTAATTAATGACAGAATTAAAAATCTTTGGTGAACTATCCCTTTAATTTCAACATTTACTAATACATTATTAAAATCCAAAGTTGTATCTGTTAATATTATTAAATTAACCTGAGCTAACATCAACTAACAATGAATGGTTCTATTTGTATTAACTGTTCTGTAACAAATGCATTGCTTATTGTTAGTTCATGTTAGTTAATGCAATGCCTAACGCTACTAATTCAACCTTATAGTAAAGTGTCACCATATACAAAAAGTGTTGAAATACACGGAAGTCTTTAAAAAGACAGAGTGAAATTAACAGCAAGAGCATCAAACCACGGACTCCTTCATCTTCTTAACTGCTGCCACCGGGAAATGAAGAAAGATGCATGCGTGGGTTTGAGAAAGATATCTCTCAAGAAGATGAACAACTTAATATCAGAAGCACGAGCATGCCTGCTTTTTATCTAAGACAAGATACATATTTTGTCTGCCCTACCTAGAGCCTAAAACAGCAGGAGTTCAGGAACACGAATAAAGGTTCGAGAAAAGCTGCATTTTCAGCATCATTACTTACATGATCCTTCAGAAATCACTCTAATATGATGATTTGATGCTCAAGAAACATTTATGATTATTTTCATAGTTGAAAATTGTTTTGTTTTTTTCAGGATTCTTAACGTTTAAAATAAGCATTTATTTGAAATACAGTAGAAATGTTGTTTTTGATCAATTTAATGCATTTGTGATGTATATGTTTATTAAAATCTCACTTATTTGAACATATTTCTGTCAAAAAAAATCCATTATATCAGTCAGCAAAGGTTTTACACGCCTTGATTTTGTTTGTTTTGGACCCCTGTCATGCTGTTGAAGATGACATTTTTAAAAGCGATTATTTGAAGATTGTCCAGGAAGCGTGGAGTAATGTGAAAATTCGCACCTGTCACCTTTCCCACAAAATGATATCTGCCATAAACACCAGTGAATTATTTCTGCGTTCACAGATAAACACAACAGTGATCTGCATGATTTTGAAGAGTGACCATAACCAAAGCAAATCCATTCGCCGTCATCTGAAGCCCTGCGCCCTTTGTTTCTCCTTCACTCTCATCTTATCTTCTCTCCTCTCTTATCAGCAGCGGCAGTGGGTTAACTGTGTCTTTAGGAATTGGACACAGCCAATAGTAGTGTGTCGAGGTCTGGAGCTTGATCTCAGCGGAGTGATGCCAGCAAACCCTTCAGATAATCCACCAAACCCACTAGGGGCGCATGCTGTTTGTTCCAGCTTAAGCGTTGTGTACACTATGTGTCTATTACATGGGTCCCGTGTGACACAGGAGAATGAGATAGAGGAATGCCAATTACCCGCTTGACTACACGCTGAGGACTAAGACATAAGAAGCGACGGTCAGCCATAATTCAGAAAGAAACGGCGTCAGGGTCAAAGTCAGTTACAATCTGGAGAATCACTCGTCTGGCTGTCTGTGTGCAGCAGATGCTCATAAGAGCACGAGAGCTGTAATAAAGAGAAGAGCGGACTGACACGCGAGCTATAAACGCCGCTCCTGAGGGATCGTCAACGGATGGTGACAGACGTGGAGACGCTAGAGGCGGATCTGTGTCCAAATGTCCCATTATCTGGCAGAGAAACGGCCAGAGTGACAGTTCATGGCAGTTCAGCCGTTGTCATGAATGTTCGTGTTTGCTGTGAAAACATCTTAAACACTGCAGCTTGAAATCGAATTAGATATTTCATCAGAGCACTTGATAAAGGATATGTCTAAGTAAATTTTATGCAAAAGCTGAACACCGCAGAAATACGTTTCTTCCTCAGTATTTTTGCCTTGTGTGTTGAGAAGCAGAAGTGCATGATGTATTAAGACTTTGTTTCAGAGAATATGAGCAAATACGATCGTTTTAAGCTTAAAGTCGGCATGAAGTTGTGCTAGTCTTTTCTTCCCTATTGTGCCGTATATCCGAGTGAAACGCTTCTGGAACAAGAACACATGTAGGGCGGGGCTTTATTTTTTCTGTGCGGTATTGATTGGATGATTGGATGGTTGTGGTTTGCTATTGGCTGATCTCGTGTGATTGACAGGTTGCCCCGCCCTCGTCATCAGAGAAGAGATGCAGCAAGAGGAAGTTAATCTGATTCAAGGTTACCAGGAACATGAATTTAAAACAATAATAATGATGTGCACCCATGAATCATTTATAATGAAAAAGAAGAATTTGGATTTCATGGTGTCTTTAAACCTCATTAAGATCTGTTAGATTTGTACTTAAGACAAGACCAAAACATTGCCAATGGGGAGAAAAAAATATATATTACACAGTTTTATTTTAACGATATATAGACTTAGAAAATGATAGAACAATGATTAGATTAATTAAATGATGAATTTCTCAGTATGTGTTTTGGATGCTGTTGTGCTGGTGAGCAACCAGGCTTTTTAACTAGATTAACTAATCAGACTAAACTGGTCCACCAGATTCACCAGAGAGACCAATATAATTATAATAAGTATTTTTATTGGAGAACATGGCCCGGTTTAACCATCATAAAACCAGCACTAACCATATAGACCAGTCTTGACCAGGAGAGGGATGTGTACTAATAATACCTTTAAAATAATTAACAAATTCTACATAATAATAACAATAATAAATATAGCTGCAAGCAGCGATGACGGTATGTATTTGTATTTAAGTGGGAAAATATAAGAGGACTATTTGAAAGTGTATGTGGCAAATCCTTCTGCCAGCTGGTGGCCTTATGAAGTGACTCACAACAGCCATGTGACCAATACAGATCAAATCTGATCAAAATCAGCCAATATGTGAACACTGTATGTAAGACTCATTCTGTTTCCCGGTTTCCTGTTTAATCCCTCACCATGGCAACACGGTTTAAAATATCAGGAATATGTTTGCAAGCATAGTGAGTGTTTAACAAAAATCCTGGTTCACAAATCAAAAGTGACAGACTTCCTGTTGACTGTCAGTGCCAAAGCTGTTTGTGCTGAGGAGAACAATGTGAGTACTGTGTTCTATTGTTAACTAAAACCTTTATTATTTGATATTATAAACATATAAACAATATAGAAACAAAATAAGTCTAATATGCATACACATTTACAGTACCAGTCAAAAGTTTGGAAACATTACTATTTTTAATGTTTTTGAAAGAAGTCTCTTATGCTCATCAAGCCTTCCGTTAAAAACAAAACAAAAAAAAAAAAAAAAACAGTAATATTATGAAATATTATTACAATTTAAAATAATGGTTCTCTTTTTTAATATACTTTAAAATGTAATTTATTTTTGTGATGCAAAGCTGAATTTTCATCAGCAAGTACTCCAGTCTTTGGTGTCTTATGATCCTTCAGAAATCATTCTAATATGCTGATTTATGATCAATGTTGGAAACAGTTGTGCTGCTTAATATTTTTTTTATAACCTGAGATACTTTTTTCAGGATTATTTGATGAATAAAAAGTTAAAAAGAACTGTATTTATTTAGAATAGAAATCTTTTGTAACAATATACACTACCGTTCAAAAGTTTGGGAACAATAACTATTTATTTTTTAAGAAATTAGTACTTTAATTCAACAAGGATGCGTTAAATTGATAAAAGGTGATGGTAACGATTTATATTGTTAGAAATGTTTTTATTTTGAATAAATGCTGTTTTTATGAATAAATGCTGTTAACGTTTTACTCATCAATGAATCCTGAAAAAAGTATTCCAAAAAAATATATTAAACAGCACAACTGTTTTTCCATCATTGATAATAACTGAGTATCAAATCATCATATTAGAATGATTTCTGAAGGATCATAAGACACCAAAGACTGGAGTACTTGCTGATGAAAATTCAGCTTTGCATCACAAAAATAAATTACATTTTAAAGTATATTAAAAAAGAGAACCATTATTTTAAATTGTAATAATATTTCATAATATTACTGTTTTTTTTTTTGTTTTTTTTTTTGTTTTTTAACTGCAGGCTTGATGAGCATAAGAGACTTCTTTCAAAAACATTAAAAATAGTAATGTTTCCAAACTTTTGACTGGTACTATATATATATATATATATATATATATATATATATATATATACACACACACACATATATACACACACACACACACACACACACACACACACACACACATATATATATATATATATATATATATATATACACACACATATTTATTTATTTACTTATATTTAGACTTATTTTGTTTCAGCTAGTTGCCAAGGAAACATTTCATTTAGTTTAACTTGTACTAAAATAACAAATTTTTTTATAAAAATGAATAAAAACTATGAAGACATAAAACCTTGCCTTCTGTGCCTGTGAGTGTGGAAATAACTGTCTGTATCAGCAGGAATCAATAGTCTATATTCGTCATTCAAACAGTGGAACCGAATCTAGACCTGCACAAATACAAACCTTAGACAAAGCCGTGCTTGCTTACTGTTCTGAATCTCAATCATCACTTTGTTCATTCCAGACGGCTCATGTTGTTATGAAAATATTTGCGTATGGGAATGCTCAGGTAAGATGCTCAGGTAACGGCCGTCTGTCTGAGCTGTCTCTTGCTTTTATTACATTTACATTTAATCATTTAGCAGACGCTTTTATGCAAACCGACTTACAAATGAGGAGAGCAATAGAAGCAGTTAAACTAACACTCGGACAACAACATGTTCATGCTCAAGTTCTGGTGGTGCACTGACCCGTTGGCTATCCTGAACAGCCAATCAGAGTGATCTCTCGTATCGCCAACACACTGATTCAGTCAAACGCACACCATATGGTACACACTGCTAAACCTAGCCTGACAGACGCTCACCGACGCTTGGTGTGTCACGGCTCTTAGTCTTCTGAAGGTTAATGGGATGATAGAAGGACTGTAAACTTTACGGCAACCAAAATCAATAATAATGTGGATGAAACAACAATTACAGCCTTCGAAGAGATGAAGGTCCACCATGAAGCCATTTCAATTTCTTTCCAAATCCCAGCAGAATTTGAGTTTAGTGAAACCACAGGGAGGAGAGAAAAGCACATCTCTCTCCCTCTCTCCCTCTCTCCCTCTCTCCCTCTCTCTCTCTCTCTCTCTCTCTCTCTCTCTCTCTCTCTCTCTCTCTCTCTCTCTCTCTCTCTCTCTCTCTCTCTCTCTCTCTCTCTCTCTCTCTCCCTCTCCCTCTCTCTCCTCTCTCCTCTCCATCTCAGAGGGAGAGATACTGAAAAACAAGCTTGATGCTCAGCAGTGTGTATTCCCTCTGTGAATTATTCAATTTGAGAAAATCTGGGAGAAGCAGCGAGAGCCGGTTCTCAGGGAAAGCATCGAGTGACAGAACTTCTTCCCAGCGTGACGACAGAACAAGCGAAGGGCACAGATGACCGGGCGATCGATCACCAAGGGAGAACAAAATGAAATTAAATACACTTATAATGCGACACAGTCGTGACAAAAGGATCTTGTGAATGCTATAAAGGATATACCGTGTATACAGTGCAGTGTGTGTATGTCAAATCTCGAATATTCATTTGAAATATTTTCATGTTTTAAGTCATGCATGTTCTTTTGTGCCTTTCCATTACAATGTTTGTTTACAATGACATAATTAATATGCTTAAAAGGTGTAGTTAAAGATTCAGATTGAATAAGTCTGTTTGGACTGTTGAATATACTAATGCGTGGCTGTACTGATGCTGTATGTGAGACTATTTGGTCGTCAGTTTAAGAGCTTCATGACAGATTTATCAGCTGGAAAACCTGCAACCATGCGTTCAGTACTTCTCTTGCTCATGTCAAATATAGGTTGGCCAGATGAAATGAAATTGGGTGAAAAGAGACAGATTCCCTGCAGGTTCTTGCCCTCTGTATGAATAGCAGTAATAACACACTGAACTCTAAGTTAATGCATCATTATTCACAGCACTATTACAGCATCAACATGATTCAGAGAAACTGGGACTATTTCCTTTAAAGCATTGGTGTAACCATCATCTCTGCTGTTTTATTAATGGTTTCTTCCCCTGTACAAACAAATTGATTAGTTATATACCCATTTTCCGCTTTGTGTTGACCATCTAATTTTGGGATTCAAAAATCCCTTTTCATTATTGTTATACCATCAGTGTCAGTAATAATCAACTCAATCACCTTTACTATAAAACATTACCTTCACTGACAGATTATACTCAAATATAACTCCCATCTAGCTGTACATTTCCCTATATTGAAAAATATTGCTTTTTCTGCAACAAACACATACATACTGACTTTAAATAATGCAATATGTATGCAATATTTGCATGTTAAGGCTGAAACCCCAAAACATTATTTTGAATAACAGAGTGGGCACAAAAGAAACATGCCATGGTTTTCAACATTTAATTTGATCTATTACAAAAACGAAGTGACACTTGCGACATATACTGTTATTTATTCAAAGTACATTACTATTAATTTCTTTTTTTTTTTTAAGAAATTAATAGTTTTATTCAAAAGTGACAAAAATCATGTTTTGTAGCCTAATCTCAGTTTCCAATTTTCCCAGTTTTTCAATTAATTAGATATTTAGCTCCTGTTTCCATGTGTCTTAGTTCATGTTTCTATTTAGTTAATTACTGATTATGTTCATCTGTGTCTTGTTTAGTTCTCATTATCCTGTCTGAAGTTTGTTTCAATCCATTGTCTTGTATTGTCTAAGTGTAATGCTAGCTGTTCTGTTTTCTCATGTGTCCTAGTTTCTTGTTGGATTATCTGCTCTGTTCTTTGTTTATTAATAAAGTAAATATCTGCAATTACTCTTTCTCCATTTCTTTCAGCTGTCAAGCCATAACATGCACCATACATTTGCTTCTTTACATTCAAAAAATCCTTAAAAGAAAGTATCACAGATTCCACAACACAACTGTTTTCAGCATTGATAATAATCAGAAATGTTTCTTGAGCATCAAATCATCATATTAGAGTGATTTCTGAAGGATCATGTGACACTGAAGACAGGAGTAATGATGCTGAAAATTCAGCTTTGATCACAGGGATAAATACTACTGTTTTTACTTTATTGTTGATTAAATAAATGCAGCCTAAATGAGCAGAAGACTCAAAAACATACAAATATAATAATAATAATAATAATAATCTTACTGACCCCAAAGTTTTGAATGGTAGTCTAAAATAAGTGCATGAACTATTGTACTGTAGCTTTTTGGGGTTTGGTTTGAGTTTCGTACCAATAAATACCTGTTGAACTGTTGTGTAGCTCGAACCACAAATGTAGGGTTTGGGCACGAATCGGCCATTGAAAAACAAGAACAACACTGTGTGTTCCCAATTTTATGTCTGAGGTGGAAAAATATGATTTAATGAAATTGGTAATGACAGTTTCCTGCAAATAATTTCAAAACAAATCAATCTACACTTGTGTCATATGAAATAAAGATGTTTATTTATGTTTCACAGTCATCCTGCTCTCTTACTGGCTTTTATACCTCAGTTTAATGTGGATCAAGTCCTGTAAACACCTTGAAAAAGAACATTGGCAAAAAAGGTCACGATTGTGAGATGTATGTGTGTGTAATTGGTTGTGGTCATGAATGGCTGAACGCTCTCCTTTATAGCGGCACTCTGTCCCACTTTCCTTTCTTGTGCTTGACAGTGAAGGTCCTTCAACATGGATAGTAAGGACACAGAGAACAATACTTATGCTAATGATGTACAGTAAAATAATGGTAATTTATGGATTCACTTCACTAAGTCGACCCAGACTGTAATGATACCGTTAAAGAGACACTTTATGACAAATGATCATGGCTGATGTTGTGCATTTCTAAATGTAAATATGTCCATGCATGGGGGAATCTCACAAAAACAGGTCCGTCACATTTCACCCCCAAATTAAAAGAATTAATAGTAGTGTGTGACTGTTTTTAGAAACATTATTGCACTTTTGAAAAACGTTGCCAGTATTTTTGATAATATTCACAAAAGTTGCATGGCCCCAGAATAGTTTGTTGTATGCATATCTGAATATGCAAAGGGAGAACAGAGCTTTTAAAAAAAAAAAACACAAAATAAAAAATATAAAAAATCACCACTTGAATGTGGATAAGTTTCATAAAAAGCAACATTTTGAGCAAAAAGCTCAAATCTAAATCAAAGACTACATCTGTATCGGATTCAGAACGATGATCAAAACACAGAACACTCCTAAAGCTTCACAGTCCTGTAGCTCGTCCTGGGTCGACATTTCATTCAGTAACATTATCAGTTTTGATTTATATGCTGTTTAATATTGATGATTGCGTTATTTTATATTTGCATATGATTACATATGCTATTGCTTGTTTCTGCCTCTTCTTCACATGTCTTTAGATCAGGAGATTCAGTCCTCTTTCAGAAGATGTGCAATAGCGCCCCCTACCGTATAACAGTGAAAACACGGAAAGCCAGACATTTCCGTCAATGACAGGGAAAGAGTTACGAATTAAAGGGACGGTTGACCCTAAAATGTAAATTAAGTCATCATTTACTCACCCTGGTGTTGTTCTAATGCTGCATGCTCATCTTTCTTTTATGGACCACAAAATGAGAATAAAAAAAAGGTCCTGTTCGCGTTCGTCCATATAATGGCAGTAAATAGTGAACAGCATCAAGCTTTTAAAAAAAAGATACCCAGAATCACAGAATGATCCCATGCGTTTGGTGAAAAACAAACCAAAATTTGATGTATTATTTAAGGAAAATCCAGACCTTCGCCAACATTGATCATCTATGCATGCTGTGCGGTTGTGAGACTTTATTAGTGCGTTGCTAATAGATTCTCATGAACGTGCAGCCGTACAAGGTCAGGATTTTCCTTAAATAATACACTCAATTTTGGTTTGAACACTATCATAACAACACTTGAAATATACCATATATATATATATATATATTCAAGTCAAGTCATCTTCATTTATATAGCGCTTTAACAATGTAGATTGTTCCAAAGCGGCTTTACATTGATAATAGGAAATTAAAGTTTGCATATAGATATGCAATATGCAATATAGAGTGAATAGCAACCAGTATATATATATATATATATATATATATATATACTGTATATATATATATATATATATATATTCGTTTGTGGTCTGAAAAAAAAGAAGGGCATTCGGCATTAAAACAACACCAGCTTGAGTATGATGACTTAATTTTCATTTTAGGGTGAACTATTCCTTTAAATCTCATTATACAGTCATCATGTGTCACTAACGCAATTCCTATTAGATTATAATTATATATATATATATATATATATATATATATATATATATATATATATATATTATTATTATTTTTTTTTTTTTTTTTTTATTTACCAAGAACGAGCAGTGATAAATCCAGATCCACATTCGGTCTCCTCCCTTTTAAATTCAGCTGTCATAGGATAAATATACTTTAAAAGCTTGACAGACATTTGATCAAATTTGTGACTGATTGTCTCAAGTGTCGTGCCAACATAACAATGGGCCTTGTTTCCTGTGGGCTTCAGCAGACACCGGCCTCCTGCCTCCCGCTCCGTCACAATCCACATCCATCAGCGCTGTGCCAAGACAATCCATAAACGCTCCGCACAGCGGCTGTCAATGAGGACTCAGATAAACTGTAATCACCAAACACTCTCGGCCTCCTTAGTGTCAGTAACTATAGCAACGTCACAATCAGAGACGACCACTCAAAAACATGACGAGCTTTAGTGCAATTGCGAACTGTATGTGAACGACATAAAACGACACATATGATTCAAAGATATGAAGATAAATAAGAGTGAGTATTTGAGTTTTGGTTATGAGTGATCCGTTGTCATCATTTGACCTATTTTCATGTACATGATCTCCAAACTGATGGAAAGGCTCTCGAGACGGGAATAAACATCTCTAAAAAACGAGAGCAAAGAGGAGAAGCAACCGGACGTAGTTCTTGTTTTGTCTTTCAACCTCTAAACCCCAAAAGCTTTATTTTTTCTCCAGGGTTTTTCTTCTTTTATAAAAGAGTGGCTTGATCTTTTCTTTCATGCAGAGCCATTTGAATCACTTTAAAACATAATGAATATGATTGAGTTGTAATTTAAGGATTTTTTTTTTCTATAAAGGTGTAAAGCAGATGTTCGGAAATTGTACAGTATTTCAAGATCACAGTTAGTCAAAGTGGTCAAAATGGTCCAGAAAGGGACAGAAATATGTCAGATCTCATTAAAAACATCTTCATTTGTGTTATGTTAAGTCTTACAGGTTTGGAATGACATGAGGCTGAGTACATAATGACATTTTTTTTTTTTTTTTGGCGAACAAACCCTTTAATTAATGGAATATGATGCACACATATCCAGTATGATGAAGATGTACAGTACAGTACAGTAAGCATGACCCAGCTGGGGTTTTTTGGCTGTGTCTGCGCTTGTTCTGTTCTTTCTGCTATCTATAGCCTCTCTTGCCACGGGCCGGATGAAATATGAATGTATCTTTGTGACTCTGCGGGTCTCACGCTGATAACATACAGAGCTTCAGGACGCGGGACGCTGCAGATAAATTGGCTCTTAATGCAGATTTTGCCCTGAACCACTCCCTGAAGAATAAGCATCACTTCCATACACGCGGTGCGAGAATTGTAATGGCAAGAGGCTCTGGTTGGAAAGAGGTGTTTTAGCTTTTCTTAAGAATGAGTGATCCTTCAGAGACATATTGGCCTTTTATAAATATCATCGTTACACTAGTGTCGTATGACTCTCTCAAGCGGCAGCCATCGAGCACACTCAGAGCAACGCTATATCTTCATATATATTCGTTTCAACTTTGACAGAGTCGCACCACAAGACCTGTCAAACGATTATTGCCTCATTTATCTTCCTGACATGACACTTGTTTTGCTCCAGATGCAGATTTCCTACTGGTTTTGCTTCATTATCGAGAGTTAAGTGGCGACTCAAAACAAAGCTAGACCTGAAACCTCTATTGGTTTCTTTTAAACTTTTAATGTATGGTTTTTATTTAATTTTACCAAATGTATTTTTTTTTCTTCAATTTGTACTTCTTAATGTGCATTTTTATGATACTTTTTGTTCAATTTTATTTTGCAAAGCACATTTAATTACCAATGTGCTAAATAAATAAGCTTGCCTTAACCGGCATAATGCTGTTGATGGGTTTTGAGGACGAGGCGACACAAAACCTGTTCATGCTGTCATCTGTGTAATCGGACTAAGCGACAGAAGAATCTGCACCAAATTTGATACACGTGATAAAAATATAGTCAAAGACATCAAAGGAAAACATATAGGAAGTGTTTTCTCCATTTAAAAGACGTCAAGCCTGTTTATTTTGCTACTGAGATTCTCATGCACGATTAGATGTTTAGTTGATCAGTTGCACATCAAATATGATAAACTGAAGCTCAAATGTGTTTGATGTGCGAGGTTTGTGGTTTCAAATCTCTATTTCCCAAAATTAAATCTGTTAATCATATAAAGTGACAGTATATCTTCAAAAGACTTTGATTAGATGCTCAGTTTATACAGATTACTTTCATGATATTTTTATTAACTTTATTTTTTAGTTGCGTGGATTTTTAATGGATGGACAAAAATTGTGAGAATTAACATTCAACGTGACCATATTTGCATTATTTCATTATTGTACAAGTGCATGTTCACCTATATTGCGTAATTTCTGTCTATATTCAATGTTGGAATACGAGTTGAATTCGGCACCAGAAATCACAGAAATGAATGAAGCTGTTATTCTGTCAAATTAAGAAGCATTACATAAATGTGATGGGAATTAACATATTTAATTAATCTTATTGATAATACAGCAAAATGACCCTATTAATTCCATGAATTCAATACTCCATTAACCTAAAAGGATCTGCACATTTCTAAAGTTGCTCAGTGAATTATCATTTGTTTCATTGCACTGCTTCTTCCAGTGCTGCTCATTTTTTCATCCTCCAAACATCTGAACCCAGAGCATCACGTTCTCACGTCATCTGGTGATCCATCAACGCCTCTGCATTTTTATCTACAGCACATGTGTTTTGAACGCTGGCATCTCTTAACGCACAAAAAACAAACAAAACATGACATACAGGAAGTGAGCCGGCTTGACGAGGAGGAGATAATTACATGAAGGCCATTAACAGAACTCGTCTAGTGAAAAGGATCCATCAGGGGTAATCAGTGCTGTCGTCAGTCTAAATGAATGAGGACAGAAGACACAATTACAATCACGCTTTATGAAATTTGCCTCTGTGGACGCTAAAAGTCAGTGAGATTTCAGTGATAGCTGGGATATCTTAAAACTAAAAAATTTTGAAAATGATTATACTTCCAGATAGCCTAGAAATCTAGATGCAAATTTTATGTTGCAGCCAGTTTCGTCTAGCAACTCTCCGTTGGCTTTCGAGGTGGAAAAACCAAACTCTAGTCAGGCCAATCACATCGTGTATAGAGTCGGTGGGCGGGCTTAAGATAATGACGGCAGAGTTGTGACGGTTACAAAGTTAAAGTGTTGCTACTTGAAAACAAAGAAGAGCTGCTTCTGGCGAACAGTGGTCTTTCCAATCGATTTGGCCGCGACTCTGGAGGACTTGGAGTTAAGCTTTTCTTTGAGAAAAGAACAAAGAACGGCACTGAAATCATTCTTAAAAAAGGAAGATATGTTCGGAACACTGCAAAAAATGCTTTTCTTACTTAGCATTTTTGTCTTGATTCCAGTCCAAATATCTAAAAATTCTTAAATCAAGATGCGTCTCTACTATATGAGTAAAATTACATAAAATATTATGTCCTGTTTTCCGGGGGAATTCATTATTAGAATAAGTGAGTTGATGCTTTAAAAAAGCAAAATGATCTGCCAATGGGGTAAGAACAATTATCTAAATTAAAACAGAAACAAGATTATTTTTCTTACCCCATTGGCAGATCATTTTGCTTGTTTTAAGCAAAAACTCACTTCATTTTGATTAATTCCCCCAGAAAACAAGACTTACTATCTTATGTCATTTTACAACTTTAGTAAATGCATCTTGATTTAAAGGAGACATATCATGTTTTTAAATCATTCCTTTTTACATATAAATCATACATTTGTGGTCTATATAAAGCGGAACTGCAATGCTTGGGTCTGAATTCCTCATTATTATAGCTCCACAGGCCCCTTTTCTTCCCCTTTTCTGATGTGCGTCTGAGAGCAACTCGTTTTGGTGCGGTCTTTTTAAATGCAAATGAGACACTTCATACCCCGCCCCTCTCCAGGATGCAGAGGTGACACTCGGTTCAACTCCACCCCGTTCGGCCATTTTTGTAGTTTGATAGCAGAGATACGATTATCTAGCGGCACAGAAACTTTTGGACATCCAAGATCTGTGTCAACACAGAAAACATTTCATCATTGGATAGTTTTTTCGTTTTATTAAAGTGTTGTTTTATGTCAGCTTAATGCCCGGAACGCTTTTCAGAAAAGATAAGGCACCTTATTTAGCACAATTCACACGGTAATTCAGGAAAAAAATATCTCCGAATGCTCCACATGAAACTTTGGTCTTCCGACCTTTTACCACCGTGTCGATTTATTTTGATTAATATGTGCGAGGGAGAGAGAGCAAGACAGCGCCTCTTGTTTATACTTTCGCCTGGCTCCGAAGAGAGAGAGAGAGAGAGAGCGTGCGCGACTGGGTCTCTCTCTCTCTGCTCGTTCTTTCAGTTAAACATGCGTCACAAGTGCGGCAGTTCATCTACATTACTCACCGATCAAATAAGACTTTGGCGGGACAAAAAAATCGCTTTGGCGGGCGCTAAAACAAGTTCAATGCAGGAAAAACCCTGTTGTTGCTGAAGTAGTTATCCTTGAAGTGCTTTGCGTTCGCGCACACAAAAATGACTTTATGGGTACATTTCCATTAAAAATAAAACTCAACCAGGCCCTTCGAAGAGGTTCTGATGCTGGGAGACGGTGTAATGAAGCATGTGGGTTACTACATCCAACAACCGAACATTTTGACTTACCCTCTCGTAACTTCTGCATCCTCGAGCTTAGACTACAAAATCACAGCGAGAAATAAAGATGGAGGATTGCTCGAAGTGTTGAGCCGGGAGTCGATGTCCTTATTTGGCAGTTCCGCTGCAAATACTGTGACGTAATTGTTCAAAAAACTTTATAGAGAATAGAAAAATCTGAACAGGTTGAAAAATAAGGCCAAAACAGAATATAAAGATATCAACGAAGCGCCTGAAGAGACTAATTTCAAATTTTCTGTACTTCTAAACACTAAAAATATACAACAAATGGAATTTAAGGGCTAAAAAAGTGGATTTAGCATGATATGTCCCCTTTAACCCTTGTGTGGTGTTCATATTTTTGTTACTCAGCCAGTGTTCGTGGGTCTGGTGGACCCGCTGCATTTTTGGGTTTTTAATTCAACACAATCAAAAATGTTATGTTAAAATACTCAACAGATGTTTACTTCATCCCAATTACAAGCATTATAAACAGCATATATGGTCAATATTTTATCTTTACCTTTGTTAGATCACATTTAAGAATTGCATCCTCATGTGGGAATGGCAGGAGTAGAAGCACAAAACGCACTCTTGCACTCTTTCACACTTACACACAATCTCTCTCTCACACGCACGCACACACACACTCATGCAGACACATACACACACCCACAACACACACACAGACACACACAAAACACACACCCACACACATACACATGCACATACACACACACACACTCACTCGGATATGTGGTGTACGGTCACTCTCCATAGGCATAATGGTTTTTCTAATGTACAAACTGTATAATCTATCCCCCTACACTAACCCTACCTATCACAGAAAACTTTTGGCATTTTTTGAATTTCAAAAAACACCATTTAGTATGTTTTAGTATGAGGACACAGATGTCGTCATAAACCATGTTTACGTTGTAATACCCATGTCATTATACACATTTGTGTCCTCATAAACCATATACAAGAACATACACACACTAACAGCAGGCCCTGACAGGAGGAGGACAGAGTAAAGGTACACAGGACCTACAATTTCCACACTTTTATTAGCCCCGGGTCCAGTGGACCCGAACATCCTGTGTGTAATATAAATGTGTAGGGGGGGTGTACAGTGTGTTTTCATTAAAAATGTGTTCTGATATATATTCCTCACAGAAAATGAGCCAAGGCCAATGAGTCTCAGTTTGAAAAAATAATTAATTGTATCATTTTTCTTTTGATAAAAAATGAAAACGGGTCCAACAGACCCGAACACCATACAAGGGTTAAGAAATGTTTGATTTGGACTGGACTATTTGGAAACGAGACAAAAATACTAAGTAAGAAAAGTGAATCCATCAACTAGCTCTGCTGGTGGGAAAACGCTCTGGTTGGTTGTAGCGCTATCCTATTGCGTGAATTTGAAAGACAAAAGCCCTCGGATTGAGCCCTGCCAATGGTGTGTTCCCAGGCCCAACATCTTGATGTGGGTCTGGCTTGTCAGGCTAACTTCCAGAACCAAGGCCACTGAAACAGTACAGGCAATCTCTGTTGTGCTCTTCAATGACACAAAGGAATAAACGGGGAGCAAGCTCAGTTCAGAAACCGAGGCCATTAGCAGTTTGCAGAAGGCCAGCGCTGTAAGCCTCTTTCCTTCCCAGTGACTCTCAAAGGGTAATGAAGCCAGAGACCTTTCTGCATCTGGAAAAATCACACAGATGAAAACTGACAGGCCAAGCCGATCGATCCGGCCAGGTTTGTTCTCATGGGAAGATCCTAATGGAGTCTGAGCACAGCCAAAGCTCCTGAGACTTTACATGCATGCTGGATATATTGCAGATTTTTTTCATATGTTGTTTTAAGTGTGTGCCCTCAACTACTTGTTAGTATGCAATGCTCCCTAAAGCCAAGTGTGTTTGACATAACCTTTGTACATGATGTGTTTACTAAGTATGTTTTCAGTATTCCATTCATGCAAGTCGTGCATTCCTAAAAGAGATCTGAGAATGATTTTAACAGACACCATGAAATCAGAATGGACTTTTTAAATGGAATATTGTAGTATTTACTGTAAATGATTTATCAGTGCACATCATTATTGTTTTAAATTCATGTTCTTTGTAATCTTGAAGCAGAATAAATTCCTCTTGCCCTTGCAGCATCTTTTCTCTTCTCTGATGACGAGGGCGGGGCAACCTGTCACTCACATGATATCAGCCAATAGCAAACCACAACCATCCAATCAATTCCCCACAGACAAAATCAAGCTCCGCCCACATTTGTTCTTTACATTTATTAATTTAGCAGACGCTTTTATCCAAAGCGACTTACAAATGAGAACAATAGAAGCAGTTGAACTAATAGTAGGACAACAATATGCAAGTGCTATGACCCTTCTCAGTTGTATCCAACGCAGTACATGATAACTTTATTATTATTATTATTATTATTATTTTAAAATAAATAATAGAATGGAATAGAAGAGAAAGTGTTAGTATTACTGGAATATTTGCTCTTGTTCCAGAAGCTGTTACAATTGGATATATGGCACAACAGGGAGGAAAAGATGAAAGCAATTTCTGTTTAATGCCAACATTACAGATTTTACAGTATTTATTTATTTATTTATTTATTTATTTATTATTTTTGGCAATTTAGTGTAACGAATTACAGAATTGAAGTCCTGTGTGAACCATATTTGTAATAAAATAAAATAAAATTGTCTATTTAATTAGTTTAATAAAAATTTAATTAAATTAAATTAAATTTATTCATCTGCTTTTCTCAGAAAAAAAAAATTATATACAGGATTAAAAAAATGATTGATTAATAAGCACATCAGCTTGATCAATGTTTTTATGTTATGAAAAAAAAAAAGCACATTTGCAAAAATAAATCTTTTACTATCATCGCATATGAAAACACAACATACAAATCTAGCATGCAGCTGCTATAATTACAGTATCGCATAAACACAGTTAAATGAGAGCATCTGTCCATCCAACCTGCCACTCACAACTGATTTATTTGGCAAATATATAATTTCCTAAAACACACAAAAAGATATTTTTTTCGTGGGGAAAAATATCAGTAGGTTCATGGCATACCGGCACTTCAGTAATTAAGAACACATGTAAGGGCGGAAATGAACCAGAAAAGACATTATGCAAATGTAATTATTATGGCTGAGCAATTCATCAGAGCCGCAGATAATTCAGTTAATGGAATGTGCCATAAATTAGAGTGATTTCCCCTGAATGGTGTGCTGAGTGAAGGGGTCTGTCGAGGTGATGCCATGATGGTCTGTCACGACCGGCTGGCTGATGTCCTGTGAACGATTATTGAAAATCATCTGCAAAAAAAAAAAAAAAAACAAAAAAAAAAAACATGCAACTCTGACTGGCCACATTTACACGCCAATAACATCTAATCGGTGTTCAGAAACATGGATGCACGATGAGGATAACGTTATTATTGAAAACGTTATTTTGGAATGTTCTCTGAAGTTTTTATTTATTTATTTTTTATGTTATGCAAAGGGAACATTCCATTTAGAATTCCGCAAACGTTATGGGAACGTTACTTTTGAATGTTTTTTTTTTCCAGTTTTTTCCAGTTGCTAACACACTAAATAAATGCACAACACAATTATTGAAACTGACACACAGAGAGCAAAGCCTCTTCTCAAGTCTCCAAAAGTCTAAACTCATTTTCTGCTTTACACACATTTTGCAATTCAAAATGGCACTTTTTAAACACACTGAACACGTTCTCTGCATAAGACTCAACAATCTGACATAAAGTCACATGATTGCCATTTCAAAACACTGCCATTCAAAATGACACTCCATGATCTGATTGGCCGACACATGTGTCACCTGACCTCAATGCTTCACTGTTAACACTTCAATCTTTTTTCAGTTTACTGTTTTTTTGTGAGCATATTTTTGTTCAGTCCAGTGTAAATATATTATAATATATTATTAATATTTCTGCTGTGCATATGTTGCACTGACTTGTTTGGTGAAAAATAAAATAAATAACTGTTTGAACAGCATGTGTGTGTGTGTCTGCAAATATTTCTGTGCATGAGAACAATCTGAAGAATGTTCTACAATTTGAACTATTTTAGTATTATGGCAAATCATACTAAAGATGAGAGTGCTCTTCATTACGCCCAACAGTGTGTAGTTGCTTAGGCAACAATCTGCTAATATGAATGAAGTGTGTGTGCCATTTCGTGCAAAAGTTTGATTTTGATAATGCTATATGTAGTTGTGGTTGCAGCGCTTCATTTTGCAGGATATATTCGGTATTTTGCAGTTTGGGTGTGTGGCTTTGTGAATTGTGTTTTGATAAAACCAGCCTAGTTTGCAAAATTGTGTGTTAGCAATTGGAAAAACTGTAAATGTTAGACAAAAGTCCAATTAAAACATTTCATGAATGATGCATAAACCACGTTTTTGTCCATGCTTTGAGAACATTATTTAAGAGCAGATTACTCTGAACAAACATTCTATCAACATTACTGGAAGAGTGTTTGTTCGTAACTTTGAGAGAATCTTGCCAGTACGTTCCCTATTAGCTGAGAGGATAGATGCTATTATTCCTGAACAACAGAGTAAAATGTGGTGCAGACAATTTCAGCAGTAAATGTTTGTGTGAGACTCAGATGGATTGAGGACAGCAGAAGGGATTTCTGTGGGAATAACAGCTAAATGTTTCTTCCTTCACACACTTGACATTTCCACATTTGCCTGCAGCCGCTGGGGATTTCAGTTCAGAGATCAGGGATGTTCTGAGGGCATTTTAATTTTCGCCCACACCTTGTCTTTGACGTCCATCACTAACTGAGACACAGTCCATCTGCTAATGCCACAGTGTGAGACTCTCTCAATATTCTCATTAGAAAAGGGGAGGAGAGACTCCAAGAGCTAAATAAATGAGAAACTTGCTACACACGGCTCTCTGTTTATAATACTGTCACTGTAAACTTCACACTGGATGATTCCTGATCAACAGTCAGTGTCTACAGCACATTAGACCGACTTACACACACACAGCTTTATATATAATAACAAATATTTCAAATGAAAAAGAATGAATTGGTTATACGATGAATGCATATATTCTCTTCCTCAGGTTTCCTTGTGCTAGGCAACGCATTTATTGTAGCTATTCAAGTAGGTCAAATTATATTGCGTATCCACACCGTACAGTTGTATTTCCACAAACTTCAGCTCATTCTTGGGAGTTATATAATGTGACAGATGGTGAAAAGCAACATGTCAGTTGCAGCAGTCAAGTCAGAACGCAGATTATGTGATTCCTGAAGTCAATGGAAAGACTGAATGAGGAAGAATATTTGGAGGAAAATGTGTAATATTATAGGTACACCTGTTCAACTGCTCGTTAACGCAAGTATTAAATCAGCCAATCACACTCAATGTGTTTAGACATGGTCAAGACGATCTGCTGATGTTCAAACTCGGCTACAGAAAGGGGAATAGAAGTGCATGGTTGTTGGTGCCAGACGGGCTCAGAAACTGCTGATCTACTGGGATTTTCACACACAACCATCTCAAGGGTTTACAGAGAATGGTCGGAAAAAGAGAAAATATCCAGTGAACGAAACTTTCATGAACAAGCCAATGAGTTCACTAAACTCAATTGGCCTCCAGTCACCAGATCTCAATCCAACAGAGCAGCTTTGGGATGTGCTGGAACATCAGGAGATTCACATCACGGATGTACAGCCGACAAATCTGCAGCAACTGCGTGACGCTATCATGACAATATGGACAAACATCACTGAGAAATGTTTCCAGCACCTTGTTGAAACTCTGCCACAAATAATTAATGCAGTTCTGAAGCAAAATAGTCTCCAACCCTGTACTAGCAAGGTGTACCTAATGAAGTGGCCAGTGAGTGTTTATACATATACTGTATATATGACCCTGGACCACAAAACCAGTCACATGGGTCACAATTTTGAAATTGAGATTTATACATCTTCTGAAAGCTGAATAAATAAGCTTTCCATTGATGTATGGTTTGTTAGGATAGGACAATATTTGGCTGAGATACAACTATTGAAAATCTGGATTCTGAGGTTGCAAAAATATCGAAACATTGAGAAAATCGTCTTTAAAGTTGTTCATTTATGTTGGCCATTGTGCTGTATTCACTTACAAAAATACATGTTTTATATATTTACGGTAGGAAATTTACAAATTATCTTCATGGAACATGATCTTTACTTAATATCATAATGATTTTTGGCATAAAAGAAAAATCAATAATTTTGACCCATACAATGTATTGTTGGCTATTGCCACAGATATACCCGTGCGACTCGTGACTGGTTTTGTGGTCCAGGGTATATATATATATACACTCACATTATACATACTTTGTTGGGGGCACTATAAGAACAGCTGTTTAAACTAGTTGAGAACAAGTCATTCTTCAAATGAATCAAATCAAAAGGTTCATATCACACAAAATGCTTTATTTTTGTTGTTTACGGTATTTCGTTGCAGACATCAGCTCCATTTACAATGTCAAACATTTGAACCACAGTAGTGGAATAATAATCACAGTTAAAACGCATGAAAGCAGCGGCACCGTCCCAAACGCACCCCTACAGAAGAGCAGATACAGCTGCGCTTTAATGTTTTCTGTCAAACACCACCATTTCCATGCTTTGATGTCATAAACAGAGTGGAAACTGAATAGTCTGAATTTAATGATGTTGCAGTTATTTCAGTTAGCCTTTGAGTGCGGTCAGAGGACAATAGGTGTGTCCCAATTTGCATACTATGCAATGCACTATTATTCTGTGCCGTTGTGTACTGTAAATAGTGTGCTCAGTGTGCCAACACTGAAAAATTCATTTAAAATAATGCAGTTTAAATACACAGATGATGCACTTATACACTCATACAATAGAGGGGAGAGTACATAGTATAAAGTGTGTCATTTGGGACACAACTAAAGTCCTTGTGCTCTTTCCATCACTGTAGCTATATTTCCATCTACCTATTTTTATGCAAATTTTGGATATTCACATAAAAAAAAAAAAAACAAAGGATGGAAATGCCAAGATGCACATACATTCAAAAAATGAAAATAAAAATACTGTTTTCTATGTGAATATATTGTGAACTGTCATTTGTGAATAAATTCATTTATTCTCAAAAACGTATGCATTCGTTTTAGGTAGATATTTTTTATCCGACAAGACACCAAACCAAGGTTTGGAGTAACCAGCGGACCAATCGCATCACAGCATCTCAAACGTTGGTTTGGTGTTTCTGAAACGTCTGAATCAAAGTCTGTCATCAGAATGATTTGGTTTAATTCTCTCCCAGAAGCGTGTCAAACACCAGCATCCGAACGCAAGATTATATGGCAGCGTTTATAGCGTTTCGTCTGTCATTTACGATGTACGAAAGGGATGGAAACGCTGCTACATTTGCACATGTTTTATGCAAAACTTCAATTTTGCACAAAAGTTAAATTCGCAATTTCACATGGAAACAACTACTGGCATCTGCAGTTACCAGCAAAAATATATATATAAATACAATAAAAAAACGGGAAGAAGTGCAAGATGAAGAAATCAGTTCATTCCAATACAAGGTTTGAAACAAACCCTCATTGCCTCGGCACAACTATTATTCTAATTTTTTTTATTCTAAACTATTTCTGAACACTCTACTTCTCAGACATGCATCAGAAAACTCTCTGAATCCACTGATTTTGTCTTCCTCCTCTGCTCGATCTCTTCACAAGAGTGTTGTCCCTTCTAACACATGATATCTTAGTTTACTGCTATTGTTCATAACCTAAAAGAGGTTGACAGCCCTAACATTGGTGCCTGGATTGGAATAACCTGAAAAGTGCACACCTCATGCAACACCTATGTCAATGACACAACAGACCACTAGTTGTCAACTGCTGTTTCATTCATACAGCACATTTCAACCAAACTCACTCCTAAAGTCCGTGTGAACCGGAAGTTGCAAAAGACTTTTCTCCAGTGTTGTGACATATTTCCCAGTGAAAGGGAATATTGAACCGAGGGCAGGGTTTTACTCTATCGCTCCTCCTCTCCATCTCTCGCTCATAACAGACTAGCGGTTTGAGGGGAGTGGTTAAGCGTTTCCGACCCAAGCCGTCAAACCTACATCATCAGAGAAGAAACGCCATTCCAGACCGGAAGTAACTTTTCAGACTTTGATTAAAGATTACGACGGCAAACAATTTTTTTTCTGTGTATTAATTTGTCGGCTTAATTTTTCACCACAAGACTAGTAATATGCGCTAACAAAGTAAATAGGGTCAATTTTGATTTCAGTTGGACTTTAAAATAGTCAAAACTGAACTAGATAGTGTTTTTGATGAGACACATCTGGACAGGATATAAACACACTGGGTAACAAGAGCCTAACAAGCAACAGGTGAAGGTGATCAGTTACTATGGAGACAAACTGGACCAAACACAGGCACAACAAAAAATACTAAAGAATATCAAAATAAAAGTCCTGAAACATAAAAAAAAAAAAAAAACAGGGGAATCATAACATTATTATTATTATTATTATTATTATTGCTTTATTGGTAACTATCTGAAATAAAATAAGTTTAAGGTTTTTTTTTTATGGTTTTTTTTATTTTACTTTTAGTTTTAGTTGACTATAATATCCCTTCTCTGAGGAAAATTTCTTCCAAAACGTTGCTCTTCGGTTCATTTCACTGCTGTCAAGGAGAAACAATTGAGAAATTAACAAGATCTCTTTTGCAATTGTTTCTATCCTAAGGGAGACGGAGTGTAATTTTAAACATGAGGTATGCTATTTCAGCGCCACTGGAATCACGTAATTGCAAAAGCAATGACTGTTCAACCTCTGTAAGCATGTAAGAACTTGCCTAATGGTGAAAATGACACAGCTAAGTGAAGTCTGTGACTACTGACCCTTTTCTTGAAACGCTCCACAGCTGCCCGGCAACAGGCGACACACGCAGGACTAATAATAATTTGAACCTGGAGTCACTTCAAATGGAGAGCAGCCTGCAGATTTATTCAGAGCAGTGAGCGCATGTGGGAAAGAAGTCGTCACAGGTAATTGATAAAGAGCTCGAGGAGGATTGATGCTCTGTGTGTGTGTCATATTTAAAGTGTGAGAGTGAGCAGGATAATGTTTTGAGAGTATATCTGTGTTGCATCTTCCATGTAAAACCCCTCCATTGATCTGTGTCATTTAAAGGCGGCTGCCAGTGGCTTCAGCATCCAGTATTGAATCAAAGCATAGAAATAATTTATTTCTAAAGTGACGGTCTGTGGAAGGATAATCTGTCTGCGGCACACATAAGTGAGCGATGTGACAGAGGCGTCCACACACTTAGAGCCAAGCAAACACGCAAACGCTTGCATGCATATGCCTGTACAGCGAACCGAGGGCATAAAGCATTCAGGAGCTTTCAGAGAGAGGAAACAATACAATAAAACATTCTGCACTGACACTATCAGCCAGGGCTGGGTGAGTGTTTTCATCATGATTCTGAGAAAAGTAAGCAACATTCTTTGCAAATACTTTGAAATGTACACTGTAAAAAAAAAAAAAAAAAAATGTTTTAAGTACAGTCAACTTGGATGTTTAAGTCATTTCAACTTAAATCACAAAAAAATGACATGAATCTTGTCTAACAAGAATTTTTTTTTTTTTTTTTTTTTTTTTTTTTCATGGTTACTTCCACAGAAATATGAACTTTTCAAAATTGATGATAAAGTAAGAAATGTTTCTTGAGCATCAAATCATCATATTAGAATGATTTCTGAAGGATCATGTGACACTGAAGACTGGAGTAATGATGCTGAAAAAAAATCAACTTTGATCACAGGAATAAATTACACTTTACTGTATATTCACAAAGAAAACAGTTCACTATTTCAACAAGAATTTTTCACTATTTTTACAGTATTTTTTTTTTTTTATCAAATTAATGCAGCGAGCAGAAGAGACTTCTTTCAAAAACATTGAAAAAGCTTACCGACCCCAATTTGTGGCATTGATGTATATTAATGACAATAATTAAATATTCTATGCTCGTTCGGTGAAGAATGGTGTTAAAAAATGCCTTGACAGTAGACCTAATATGTTTTCAATAAACATTTTGAATCTACTTTTCTACAACAGCTGTCTGGTCTAATGATGTATCCGTTTAAGAGCTATTAGATATTTAGCTCAACACAAATGAAAAAGCTTCTATCTAGTGGACTTCACAGATTTATACAGAGAAATCTATGAGAGTTTATACTTTATGTCTGTCATACTTCAGGCCGAAGCCTGTGCATTTCATAACGGTTTGAAAAATAACCCATTTTGGGCAGAAAATGTGTCCAAATGCATCAAGCGAATGCATGGCCCTGTAGTTTCTCCGAGTTTTATCACATCTGCCCCCTGTGAAACAAATAGCTGGTGGTGAAGCAAAGATCTGCAAGCTGTAATAAAAAACCTTTTACTCATAATGAGCTTTTATTTTTATACTTCATTCTCCCCGCACACTTTAAATCTTACATTTCGGAACCATTTTACATCGAAAACTAGCTTGAAACAAAGAACAAACAAACAACTTTTCATACTTCAGATCATGCGTCTTGCTATGGAAAAGTCGCCTACTACTTTTCTAAATAGTAAACAAAAAATAAAATAGAATTACATTTTATGCATGGTGAATGATGAAACAAACAAGCGCCACTCATATTTTCTTGAGAAAATGTGCAATATTGTTTAGTTCTAGTGGTTCTTCAATCACACCTTGAGCTTTAAACACACCAAATGTTTTTGATTATGCCAAAATGCATATCTTCAATGCCAATAATGACCAGCTCGATGTTGCCTAGAAAGCAGACATGTAGGACCCTATCTTGCACCCAGCGCAATTGACTTTGTACACCGATGCATGTATCATTCCTATTTTGCACCCGATGCACAGCGGACTTTTCCCTCCACAGACGCACGTCGGTAAATTAGGGAATGAACCGGCGCTCCAGGGCCTTTCAGTGCAAAGAGGAGGTGTGTTCCGGCGCAAACGTTCCCTGGTGCTATTTTGCAGTTTCAGAAAACAATTCCGCCCAAACCACACCTATGAGTAATGAAGCTACTTCAGACCAACAGATTTTAGATTTGCGTCGGGCGCAAGAGTCATTTATCCCGCCGGTATAATAGCAACAGCGCCCGAGATCCGCCCACAAAGTTACTTGCGTTTCGCGCTTGATACTTGCGTTTCAGATCGTTAAAATAGGGCCCGTAATGTCTAGTTATACAGCAAGTCTCTGTCTGCCATATGTCTCTCACCAATAAGAGCAACAAATGAAACAAAGTAATAGTTCACAGTGATGCATCACTATATGAATCTGATTTGTACTTCCCCACAGGTCTGCTGTTGGTAATAAAGTAAATGTTGTGCAAGTGTGTATGTTGTCAGATGGAAACTTGAGTCTGAGACTTGAATGACAATGGAAAAAAAATTTGATTTGAGGATTGTAAGCATTTGAGTTGGAGGTTAACTTGGACTCCATTTTACAGACCTGTGAGTAACAAAAGTCATTATGTGTAAGTGGAGAAATATTTTGTCTGAATATAGCAAAAGTTTTGTGTGGAAGTCCATTTCCACCACATAATCATGACATCAAAAGTCATTATTCCATCATGTGGACGCTCTGTGTCATAACTATGACTTTTTAATAAAGTTATACATTTGACTATTTGTCATAACTCTGACTTTTCATCTTTTTTGACTCATTTATTTTGACTTTACTTACTTTAACATGACTTGCTTTTTATAACTTTGACTTTTTGTCATAATGTGACTTATGCAATAATTTGGGCTTTTCGTCATAATTTCGACTCATAATTATGACTTTTTATGTCATAATTTTGACTTTATCTTATAGAATGTCATAATTTTGACTTTATCTTATAGAATGTCATAATTTTGACCTTTTATACTCTAATTATGACAAAAATTCGACTTTTTCTGTCATAATTATAACTCTTTATGTAATAACCATATATGTTTTCATACATGTGGCAAATTATGTCTCTTGTTTTTCAAATTTATGCTTAAAATAAGTAAAAGAAAAATGGTCAATGACACAAAATACACTTTTTAAGGCTTATTTTAAAATAAGCCTTAACAATCTTACACAGTTTTTCTTGTCTGGTGAATTTCTGTTGTTTTAAGAATGTTCAGACTTTATATTCTTTCTGGAAAACAAGAAAAACAAGATTTTTTTTTGTTAAATGTTAAACCTCATTTCTGAGAAACACAGTTCCTACCGATATCAGTGTTTGTCTGTGTGTGTGAGAACTCCCTCGTTGTCTCTGTCTAATAAAAGTGAGGCGTGTTCTTGTGTTTGACACCCTGAGCACATCCAGAGCGAACAAAGCCCCTGACAGCCTTGGCTGCAGAAAAACACAGCAAAACACACAGGACACAAGCATCCGTCTGAGCAGAATGAGTGTGAGAGCAAAGGCCATGACAAACCCGGGGTCTCGTATGAGCTCTCGTCTCCGCTGGTCCCTTCTCACAGCGGTTAACACATATCTGATGCTGTCACTGTGATCGGCTACTGAACCCTGAAACAAGGCCAGGATTTCCACGCATGACGTCTGCTATCGGATCCGTCCAGCAGAACCCCTGCCGTGTCGACAGTCTCAGAGGATTTACAGCAACACCGGGTTCCTTCCGCTGGGAGACTCTGTATTAAAGACCGCAGGCAGAGGCCTGATCCGTACCGGAAGTTCAAGGTCCCAGTATGGAACGAACACAAATCAGGGGGTAGACTTTCAACAGAAATCACCAAACGGTAAAACAAAGATCACGATTTTAACGGTAAAAGACTGTAAAGTGATAGGGTAAAAACCTGTTAATTGGTTAAAATAAGTCCCCTTACTTTGTAAGGTGAAAAACTGTAATAGATCTAATTGGACATTTACTGTTACAGTAAAATACTGTTTAATATACAGAAATTGAAACAGAACAAGTCATCTTATAAGTTGCAGGATTCCCAGAATTCTCTGTGAGAATAACTGTTTCTTCTTAGTTTGTTCTTCTCAGTTATGTAAATTATGGTTTGATGTTATATCTTACGTTGTCAAATTAATGTTTGTGGCATTATTTTAGTGTCATGTGTGTTACCATGATGCTGTTTTGTAGATGGATAGATAGATATCTAGACTGATAGATAGATGATCATTTATTATTTATTTTCTATGGGCGCACACACAAGTACACACACACACACACACCCTAACAGAACCTGATTTCACCAAGTAAAACATCTTTGTTGATCTTGGAACAACATTCCAATCAACCAATCAGATTTGAGGGACAAGTTTACAGTTTATGTCAAGTTTAGGCTTACAATCAGGGTTTGGTGCTTCTAGTGTTATTCACCATCAGTTTCCTCTGGTTTTAGGGATAACTTATGGGTAGGGTTAGGTTTAGGGTTATGATTGCATCTTCAGACAGGAATGTTGTTTCAGGATCAACAAAATCTCTCTCTCTCTCTCTCTCTCTCTCTCTCTCTCTCTCTCTCTCTCTCTCTCTCTCTCTCTCTCTCTCTCTCTCTCTCTCTCTCTCATACTGGGAGTTGGGGATAGTGGTGGTGGTGAGAGCTGTTGTGTGAGGGTGAGAACTTTCTTGTTTTCTTATTTACATTTTATTTTTTTCCTTCCAGAAAATACATGGTCTAGGAAACAAATTGTAAATATAGTGGTGGTTGTGTGGCAGGATGTCCATCATTATCTCTCCGCAATGGTTTTAGATGTGTTCCTGAGGATAATGCCACAGTGGAGGATGTGTTAATTGCAGTTGGCGATCAGATTGGTCACGAGAACATTGTATCTGCATCACGGATGAATCAGGCTGTTGTCGTTTTTTTTGAAGGAACAAAATTTAACAAAATTTTGTATATATCGACAACAAAGGTAACAATTTCAAATATCCCGCCTTTCGTATCCAATGACGTTTTGCAACGTGAGTTAGCGCGTTTTGGAAAAGTTGTTAGTCCCTTTAAAACTGTTGCGCTTGGATGTAAACATCCGGCTCTGAAGCACGTTGCGTCTTTTAGACGGTACGTTTACATGGTGCTAGAATCGCCTGAGAATACACTGGATATTAATTTTCGTGTGAAACACAAGGGAAGATTATATTCGGTGTATGCAACTACTGGCAGCATAAGATGTTTCGAGTGTGGAGACATCGGACACAAGCGCCTGATGTATCCACATAAGAAAACAGGTGCAGAAAACGTGACAGGAGCAGAGGACGAGGGCGAAAACAATAGCGTTGATGCGGTCCAAGATGAGGTTGTTCCACTAGTTGAGGTGAGTGATGTGAATTCAGATGCTGTGTTACCGGCTGTTGACACTGAAAATGAGGATGTTGTAGCTTTTGTAGCCCCAGAGATTAGCATAACTGATCTAGTTTCTGATGTTAGCAAAGAAGTAGCTAGTACCAGTGGTACTAAAACGGGGGAGAGTGCAAGTGATGGAATTGAATCGTTTTCAAGCGTCTTGAATAATGAGGAAATGGAGGAGGAGCAGTCTGATGATACTGAGTCACAAGTTTCTATGTGTGAAAATGATGGTAGTTCACAGGGAAGTGTATTTAACGCATCTCAGACAGTTTTTTTGGGAGTTTTCAATAAAGATTCGTTGTATAGTCTGGAAGAAATTAACAGTTTTTTGGACGAAACGTATGGTAAACAAATCAACATAAATGATTTCTTCTCTGATGTAGACAAGTTTGTTCACTCTGTTATTTTTTATCAGAAGACTGTTGGAGTTGATGAACTTTGTGAGAAGAAGCGTTTTCATTTGAAAAAGCTTCTTACCACTATCAGAAAAAGTAAAGCAATGAGTAAGAGAAAGAGTAAATAAAAAAAAAATGTATTACACGGTGTCTTTTCTTTGCTTTTCTATCATGCTTTGTTCTTTATTTCCCATCTTAATTTTGTATATGGAGGCTTTGAGGATAGGCTCTTTAAATATTAATGGTGGGAGGGATAGTGTAAAGCGTGCTACAGTCTATGAAATAATTTAGCAAAAAAAAAGCTTGATATCGTCATTCTCCAAGAAACTCATAGTGACTTGATGAATGAAGTTGAGTGGAATTTGTGGTGGAAAGGACATAAAATACTCAGTCATGGTACAAATTTGAGTAGAGGTGTGGGCATCTTTTTTTCTTCAAAAATAAGGGCGGATATTATAAGTATGAGGAACCAGTGAAAGGTCGATTGTTGGTGGTTAAAGCTCAAGTTCAAGAGATGCTTGTATTTATGATAAATATTTATGCACCAACTGTGGGACAGGAGCACCTACATTTTTTAGATATACTTAGTGAGAGTCTTAAAAAAGTGTCTTAGTGAAGGATGTGTTGTTATTGGTGGAGATTGGAATTGCACTATTAATTTTACTATAGATCGTAATACTGAGGAACCTCATATACAGTCCTCAAGTGCATTGTCAAAACTCATTAAAGATTTCCAGCTCTTCTATATGTGGAGAATTAAACACCCAAATGATAGACAGTATACATGGATTAAGGCTTTTAATAATCGAGTTAGTGCTGCCCGATTAGATAGATTCTATGTGTCAAAATCTTTTAACAGTAGAGTAATTGAGTGTTGCATTTGTCCTGTGGGTTTTTCTGATCATCATTTAATTATTATGACAATGAACATGTCAAATACACCTAGAAAATCTGTTTACTGGCATTTTAATGTAAAATTGCTGCAGGATGCTGCGTTTTGTGAAAATTTTGTTTTCTTTTGGGATGATTGGAAAAAGGAAAAGAGTTCTTTTGAAAACTTCAAAAGTTTTCAAACTTTTAAAGAATGTGATTGAAACACTTGAAAAGCAAATTAATTTAATGGAATTGAAGTTGGTTGATGCACACAATTCTATATTGTACAATGATTTGCAAACAAAAAAGAGAGAGCTTGGCCTAGTCTTAAATGAGAAAGTGAAAGGAGCCTTGATAAGGTCCCGTTTCATGTCATTAGCAGAAATGGATGCCCCAACTTCTTTCTTCTTTAATCTGGAATATAAAGCGGCTCAACAAAAACAAATGCCATGTCTTAAACTCCCTGATGGCAGGATAACGTCTAAAGGACCTTTCACACCGGATGCGTAATGAAAAAGCGAAACGAAAAAGCGAATAGTTCGTGTGCGAATAGTTCGCGTCAAAACCATTCACATCAGCCGCGACGCGAATTTGTGACGTCTGTGACGTTCAGAGAGCTTCAACATCCCAAAACTTTTGCGCCGACAGTTGAGAAAACATGGACACTTCATCATCATCCAGTGAAGACAAGCTTTTCATTTTCTTTAAAAGACAGAAAAGAAGGTTTTGGGTGCACCCAATCTTAAAGAACAGAGAGTCTGAAGGGGAGTATGCTTATGTGCACAGTTTTGTGCGTCTTCAACTAAACAGTGCGTTTTGTAATGTCACTACACATTACATGTAACACACGAAGTAAGTAAGTTAAAATCAATCGACTAGAAACTGTAGATATCACACAAAGAATGTATAGTATACTAAAAGCAGCCCTAAATAGTCTCACTACATTTTGTTACATGTTCAAAGTAAACACGGCCTCTGTCTCTATCTTTGACGATAATAGTATTAGCTTTCTATCCCAAATGTAGTTTAGCCTGCTAGCCTACACAGCACAGAACTATACAACGACTAAAACTATCACACAACATACTCACAGTCGAGATAACCGAGTTGGTTGGCAATGCTACGCCACACATTGTCTTTCAAATCGTTGTCCTTGTAGTATGTGATTGGCTGAATCCTTTTCTGTCGCCGCAAAAGTAAAAAAATAAAAATAAAACCATCGCGTGAATTATTCGTGCGTCAAAATCGCGTCCAGTGTGAAAGGGCCTTAAGACTGTAGAAATGAGAACCCATGCAGTGGATTTCTATTCAAGCCTTTATGCTGCAGAGAACTGTGAAAATAGTGACTGTATGACACAGCTTCTTCAGGGTCTTCCTCAGCTGGACTCTGGTTCTAAAACTGTCTTGGATGCTGGTATAACATTTGAGGAAGTTATTGCTGCTGTGGGACAACTTAATTCAGGACGATCCCCTGGAATAGATGGACTGCCAGCAGACTTTTATAAAAGTTTTTGGAACTGCATTGGACACGATTATTTTGATGTTTTATGTGAATCTATAAGATAAGGTGTTTTACCAACTTCCTGTCAATATGCGGTCTTATCACTGTTACCAAAAAAGGGTGATTTAGCCCTTTTAAAGAACTGGCGTCATGTTGCCCTTCTTACAACAGAATATAAAATATTCTCAAAATGTCTGGCAAATAGATTAAAATATTTTTTTGGGTTTGGTTGTACACAAGGATCAGTCATATTGTATTCCAAAACGATCCATTATGGATAATTTGTGCGAGACATTGTGGATATTTGTAATGGTTTCAATGTGAATGTTGGGTTAATTGCCTTGGATCAAGAAAAGGCTTTTGCTCGTGTGGATCACAATTATCTTTTTAATGTATTGAAGGTTTTTGGTTTTGGCCAAACATTTTTAAATTTGCTACAGTTATTATATAATGGTGCATCATGTATGGTGAAGATAGGGGGCACTTTGAGTCGGCCAATTCCTATTTTAAGGGGAATTAGTCAAGGCTGTCCATTGTCTGGTCAACTATACAGTTTAGCAATTGAGCCGCTGCTTTTTAGACTTCGAGAAAGACTGTCGGGTTTTAATGGGCCTGGTCTTTCTTTAGACTCAAGTATGTCTCTCTCTGCCTATGCTGATGATATTACAGTTTTTGTAAATCAAGCTGAAGATGTCAAGTGTCTATCTGAGGTACTCAGTCTTTATGAGAAAGCTTCATCAGCTAAAGTGAACTGGGCAAAAAGTGAAGCTTTTTGGGCTGGTAAAGGGGAGTTTGAGAGTCTCCCAAAGTTACCCGGAGACCTAAAGTGGGGCAGAGAGGGACTTAACTTATTGGGAGTTTTTTTGGGGTCAAATGATTATCAAAAGAAAAATTGGGAGGGGCTAGTGGAGAAAGTGTGCAGCAAGTTTTCTAAATGGAAATGGTTGCTACCGCAGTTGTCCTATAGGGGGAAGATTTTAGTGACCAATAATTTGGTTGCTTCTACCCTGTGGCATAAAATAACTGTCCTACAGCCACCTGTTGGACTTATTGAGGAGATTCAAAGGCAACTTGTGAATTTTTTTTGGTCTGGGCAACACTGGATTCGTGCTGCTGCTTTATACCTTCCGCTTCAAGAGGGAGGTCAAGGATTGATCGATATCAGATCCAGAATCATGGCTTTCCGGTTGTAAGCAGCTCAGAGACTGTTGTATCACACGGATGCTTCATGGCTAAAGACGGCTTCTGCTCTTCTCAGGAGGGTCAGACGTATGGGATTGGACAAACATCTGTTCTTAATGGAGCTCCAGAAAGAGGACCGTGTGAATTTGACTGTTTTCTATAAGTCAGTTCTGGAGGCATGGAAGGTGTTTACCATTTCACGTACACCGAACACACATGCTGTCTTTTTGAAGAGCCACTTTTTCTTAATGACTTTTTACCGTCAAGACTTTTGTCTGGACCCAGTTTGCGTGCATGTTTCACTGCTGCGGGATGCACAAAGCTGGGACATATTTTGACCAAGAGCTTAGAGGAATTGAGTGAAAGGACTGGAGTGAGATCTCTGAGGCTGCTGAAACAAGCTACGACTGGAATTTTAAAGTCTTTGCATGCGGATCATAAGTTTTTACAAATGACTCTATAGCAACTGATCAATGGAGAAAGGGGGTTCCTTATGTTTTCCCTTCTCTGAATGTGACTATTGCCGTGGGAGAATGGCAAGATGATGAGAATTGTCTTTTGTCTTTTGAAACCCCTCAGCTTGGAGTTTTTGAGGAAGTGGGGAAGAAAGCCCTCTATATCTCCTGTGTGAAGGCATTCAATGCTGGTCGCTTGCATGGACTTGCTTCAAATAAATGGACTGATTTTTGTGGAATTCTTTCCTCCCCTAGAGGCTGCTGGCGGTCCTTATACAAACGCCCCATTGACAAAAGAACGGGAGACCTTCAGTGGAGGATCGTTCATGGGGCGATAGCCACAAACAGATACGTGGTGCACATTGATCCTTCGGTAGGGGTGGGCTGTCCCTTGTAAAGAGGTTGAAACGGTTTTTCATCTATTTGTACAGTGTGCTCGGCTAAACGATTTGTTTTCATTTTTATCTCAATGGTTCATTGAAATTGGTGAAGCTTTCTATTATGAAATGTTTATATATGGTCCAATGTATACAGAAAAAAGGAAAAGTCAGTTGATTTTACTCAATTTTTTGTCTGGCACAGCAAAACTTGCAATATGGAAATCCAGAAAGAATAAGTTGTTAGGACAGGGTTCTGTGGATGTGTTGATGATCTTGAAAGGCTTGGTAGCGGCTCGGCTTAGAATAGAGCATGCCTATTATAAAATGGTAAATTGTGTATCTTTCATGTACATTTGGGGGATAAATGAGGTCCTTTGCACAGTAGATGATGATGATGATTTAATGCTTGCTTTTTAAAATGTTTCTCATTTTAACATGAATAGTATATATTATATTTGTTCTTGTTTTGTGAGTTTGTAATATTATTGTGAACACCTTATTGTTTTAAATAAAGGTGTATTTAAAATTCAAAAATTCTCCCCTCTCTCTCTCTCTCTCTCTCTCTCTCTCTCTCTCTCTCTCTCTCTCTCTCTCTCTCTCTCGACCCATCACCATGTTCAGGAACATTTCATTTAAAAGGCCGTCTTTACATCTGCCTGCAGTCCAAAGAGTCGAGCAGGAGAACAGGATGACAGCCATCATTTATTCAGCTGCATTAAAGATTTATATGACTCTTGGTTACATAGGTTCTTGGTTGTATCCAATATGTTTTTTTTGTTTTTTTTTTAATGGCTAAATGTTTGGACAGCTAATCCATATAGATTGATATTTAGGGGGAAAACAAAATTGATTTAACAATGCGGAATTCCTATACAACAATTTGTTTATATATTCCTAAAAAAATATTTAATGGCTTAACTATTATAATTAAATAGGCAGAGTAAACTGAAAAGCTAACAATGTGATACTCTAATATGCACAAAAATGTGTATGCATTTTAAATTAAACCAAATTGATGATGAATGAAATAGAAGTTATTTTCTGAAATATCTCAGGTTTTTTTTATAGGTTTTGGAAAAGAGTGAATATGATTACATTGTTTTCCCATCACAAAGCTCCTATATTTTCTCTATTACTTCTTGTTATTTCATTCACCATTGGGTCATTTTTTTATAAAACTGGTCCCTGAACAATTTACAATATAAAACAATCCAGTTTACTGGCAATAAAAATGATGTTAAAGTATATATGAATGTATTGAAAATGCATGAATGCATCTGTAAGCAACACAAACACACACACACACACACACACACACACACACTGACTGCAACCTCACGACTCCCTCTCCAGACCTGAAATGACTGAGGATGATTATTCTGGGATCAAACTCCCTCGACAGATTCGTATCCCACACAATCAATTATGCACAAGTGAAGCTGTGAAAAGCACAAGGCAGAGCAGAGAGAAGCTCCAGTCTGAAGGAGTCCAGTCCTCAACAATACAGTGCAGCGTGTCTATTTATTGTTTATTGGACAATAATTCATGTGGAGTGATTAACTGAAAGACAGAAATATTGTCACTGTCATGAGGGGCCAACAAGATGACCAGACCACAACTTTCCCTTTTGCCCCTGTGTATCAGATTTATATTTTGTGAAGAAAAAGCGTGGTGCTTGTCCATGCACAGTAAGGCACAGTATAGTGGGTGTTGCACGAATTTTCTCAGTGGTTGTTGTTGGGGTTTTGCACAGGTGGTTGCCAAATGGCCCAAAGTCTCTGTGATAGTGAAAGAGGCCATATTATGCCCTTTTACAAAGCTTTGATTTTGTTTCTGGACTCTACTAGAATAGGTTTTCATGCTTGAATGTTCAAAAAACACATAATTTTCCTCATATTCTCCATTGCTGCGGCTCCTCTCTTCCCAGTCTGTCAGTAACGCTCTGTTTAGTTCCTGTCTCTATGAAGCCCCTCCTTCTAAAAAGCACAATGTGCTCTGATTGGTCGGCTGGAGCAGTGTGTTGTGATTGGTCAACAGCTTCGAGCATGTTTGGGAAATGTCCCTCCCCTTACCATAACCGCCAGTTTAACACACTACTAACTAACTCAACTAGGCCACGCCCCTTTTTTTGCATATGCCTTGGGTGGGGAGAATATTGTGATGTGTACGTTCATATTATTTGAAATAATAATGCACGCTGGAGAGCTGTATCCGATACGGAAGTCCTGGAGCAAGTGCGGGCCTGATGCCAGGAAAATGTGCTTCATTATTTATTCAGGCCTCTACCTCCTTCTGTTTGTCAACATCACTCAGATGAATCCCCATCCTTCATCCACAGACACGCGCCAGTATCAGCGCCATGGGCTCCAGACTGCAGGAGCCAATTAAACTGTGCCGCACACTTAAATAAAATAAACAATAGATCTTAGCCAAAACATTACGTTATAGACTATACTTTAATGCAAAAAGACAAACACGATAATCTTCCTTTACTAAAATTATGTTGTATCCGTGGGTAATTAAAGATACGCTCAGTCAGACAAATCCTTTTAGCTGGTCTTATGTTAATATACCAACATGTTCAAAACCTGCTTTGCACATCGAAATATAATGATAACCACCATGATAATACAGGTTGATCAAAATAATATAAAGTTGATCCATAATGGCCTTTCTATAAAAAGGAATAAACACACACAGAAAGAGCACCGTCTTGCTCACACAAAATCAGACATGACAACAACGCAATACATATTAGCTAAACAACCTAACACAAATAAAAATAAGCATTACTACTTCAATAAAATACAATCAAATGCGAAGTCAGTGCTTTTTTTTTTTTTTTTTTTACCCTAAAATTATAAATGACAAAACATTTAAATTTTACAAAAAAAAAAAAAAAAAAATACTGCACAAATGCACATATTGTCTTGTTGCTCTAATAATTTCATACTTAAGACCAATATAGAGCTGAAGGCAGTTCACCAACATTGATCAATGTGACCTTTACACCCCTTGTGATCTACTTAACATGAGGCCAAATGTGTTGATTGAAGCACCCTCTTCATCTTTAATCAGGTCTCAGTTCATATTCATTTTTTTTCCAATGACACTGAAGGCTCTCTTATGATTTACAGTGCATCAGGACTGTTCTTACAACTAATGACTAAATCAAATGCAAAACACATCTAATCTACATTGTTAAGCAACTCATATGTCTCTGTTATTGACAAATCAAAATGAATATGGAAATTATTCTCGGAAACAGATACATTTATAAACAAGATAAATCATATTTTGCTTTACAGTAATAAATAAATGTTTTGCTTTACCATCATAACAAAAAAAAAACTGTATGGATGGATGGATAGATGTGGATGGATGATGGATGGATGGATGGATGGATGGATGGATGGATGGATCTTGTTAAGTTCATATTGAATATACATCTTGTAATCAGACACTTTGGCCTTGACTGTTCTCTCATGGAAGGGCGATCTAGCCAACTTATCAACTAAGAGTCATTATCTCTCTCTCTCTCTCTCTCTCTCTCTCTCTCTCTCTCTCTCTCTCTCTCTCTCTCTCTCTCTCTCTCTCTCTCTCTCTCGCTCACCTGGTTCTCTCAGTCTATGTCTTACAATGAATTCAGGCCAATGGCTATAATTAGCCTGCGGTTGGCAGGTGACTTCACATCAAACCCCCAGATGTGCTCAAATGTGCCACATCAGTGTCACTAGAAAGAGATGAGAGGGGAAAAAAATACCCTTTCCCATCACAGATATCATTAGCATGCTGAACAATGGAGAAAGCACTTTACCATCACTCTGAAGATAATGTGAATTTTGATTTAATGTTCACTGGATACAGGTCTGAGTGTGGCTTCAAGGATTAAGATTGAACTTTAACTGTGATGATGGAGGGATGATACTCACCATACAAGCTTTGTGGTGGAACCCAATCCTACCTCGAAAATCATAAGAAAAGGATAGGTTGACTGTAAAACTCAAGTCTCTAACTCCGCTACCCCCAACCCAAAAATCACTTTTCTCACTGTTGTCCAAGAGAAACTTCAGGATAGCCTTGCAAGCACTCTCTTTGCAATCAGATCCTGATATCTCAACTGTCCACATAAATTCTCAGAATGTATCAGTTGGATCTAATCTAGCCAGCGATTTTGCATTTAAAAGACGTCTAATAGCCGTCCAAACACAGCCCTGACGTCTAGGCTAAAACCAGGCAAAATTTGGGCTGTCAGTGAAAATGTAATAGACGTCTAACCATAGCCCAAGACTAGACTAGTCATCAATTAGATAACATGTCAAAGAAATGAAACCAACAACTTTGTATTCACTGTGGACTTTGCTTACATGATGGGATATCATACACATTGCATGTTATTTTGGCAAAAAACGACATGTAACCAAATTCAAAATGATTTTGGCTTGATGTGTGTTACTCATAGCCACACTATACCGGGTCTATAGTTAACCTAGATGCTGAAATGATGGCTATTGCTTGCTGGGATAGAAAACAGACAGTGCGGTTGACAGTGACACAGTAATGCTGAAGCTCTTACCTCTGTTATCCAGACTGTGTTTGTGGTTGGCCTCTCCCATCACTTTCCCCAGACTGTCGACGCTGTGTGTCCCCTGGCTGCACAAATCGTCTTCCAAATGTGCCTTCCCATCCAGCAGATGTCCCGGCTGCTCGTCATCCTCGCAATCGCAGTCGTCGAGGATGGGCGTCTCGCGGATGGGCATGCCGATGACGGAGGTGTGCTGGAGGGGTCTGGGCCCTCGGAAGCTGTCCCGGCTCTGAGGACCCAGGAGAACTGAAGGGATGTAGTGAATCTCATGCGTGGCCTCAGTGCTGGCACTCTTCTGAGGGGCCCGGCGACGCCGGCACCAGCGCTGACGGGTGTAGAGCACCAGCGTGAAGAGTAGGATGAGTAACAGAAGAGCAATCAGACCACCCTGTATGAGAATGAGCCAGAGAGAAATGTCAGAATTCCGAATAATCATGGTCCAAAACTAGTTTCCCATCGTGAACTATCCTGAAAGTACAACTGCTCAAGACTCAATGAGGAGACACTCATTGAAAAAAAACGGGCATAGTCATTGACTGTACTTTTTTGGTTTCTAGTAATCCAGAAGATCTTGGATAAACTATCTCCTGGTTTAGTTGTGTTTGGTTAATATTGGAGATGAACAGTATAGTATGCTTGTCACTGGGATGTAGTAGCCTAAATGAGGTGCTTCTGAACCAACATCTTTTGTTGGTCCTGGAACAACATTGCTGTCCAAATTCTATCCATTAATTTCCACTGAAATCAGAGGGCAAACATAGGTTGACAAGAATGTTGTTGAAGACAAGCTTAACCCCATTTAATCTAAAACTACACAAGTTTAGTAAAAAGATTATTAATGTTCTACTAGGACAGAGGTGCCCAAATCCTGCTCCTGGAATTGAGCTCCAACCCTAATAAAACACACATGGGCCAGTTCTTGAGGAGTGCTAAAGGTGTCCAGACAGGTGTGTTGGTGCAGGATAGAGCTAAACTCTGCAGGGTGTTGGCCTTCCAGAAGCAGGATTGGGCACCCCTGTGTTATGACCAACACGGACAAGGGGTGTATAATTGGGCTCGTGGAGGGCTAATGTCATGCAGAGTTTAGCCTCAACACACTTGCCTGGAGGTCTCTGGTAATCCTGAAGACCTTAATTAGCTGGTTCAGGTGTGTTTGGTTTGGATTAAAGCTAAATAAGTGGCCCTTCAGGAGCAGGACTAGTCGCTCCTGAACAAGGATGCTGATCTGTGAGAATGCCCTACTTGAACTCATTTGTAGGCTAAAGAAAGTCCCAATAAACTGATCTTCTTCACACCAGCACTTACTCTAGAATGCATGTTGGCATTAGCTGGTTTTTATAATCTCGTTTTGTCAGATTTTATGGTGATTTGACATGCAAAACTATTTTGGAAGTTTTCATTCAGGTGAACAGGAGCTTGCATGATTAAAAAATAGCTGACCATCAAATGAACTGGCATGCTTTAAAAGGGGCTTTGCTAAGTCTCTCTTGACAATTAAGCAAGGAGCATAGAATTAAGCATGCATTTGGGTAAGATTGAGTAATACATGATGCACGGCCACAGACTTCAAACGTTGTTCATGTTTTTAGTATCTTGTAAGGAGCCACTGAGCTTTGCTTGTTATTTCTTCCGCTTGAGTGTCTGGCCTAAAGGTGCAATACACATAAAACAGTTCAAGATTAATTTCTCCATGGTTTGTCTCATTTCATGGCATGTCAGGGACATCAAAGATTCCTTCTCTCTCTCTTGAGCCGTTAGTTTGTAATACTCTTAAATCTGCAGTTGTTCTTAAAGAGAGCGGTTCTGAGCTGACAGATAAAGTGAGCAGTGTAATATTTTTAATTGCCTTAAACATGAAACGTTATTTGAAAGAATGAAACCAAATTATAAACAATACTGCATTCTTCTGCTCTGCCATGCATTTTCATTAGACTTCCTCCCAAAAGCCACAGTGTGACATGGAATTGCATATGAAATGTTGCTCACAGGGTGATCTTTTCTTAATAATTACAAGCCAGACTCATGACTCCACAATCGCCTAACAGGGTCCATCCAATGTCTAAGGCCCTAACATTGACTCCTGGACCATTTGGGGCTCGCCCTCGATCCCTCTGAGCTCATTTTAAGACATTGAGATATTCTGAAATGCTAAAGGAAAGATATGTAAGACTTGTTTCTCACAGGGAACATCTAAGAAGCCGGAGAGATCAGTAAAAGTCTGCCTTTTCTCACCATTATTTTAATTAGAGAACAAAATCAAGATATCATAGAGGTCTCATTTGAGATTTTTCTTTCCCATGGGAATGTGCACAGCATTAATTCAACTATTTGAACCACGCAGCAGATCAGAGCCGAGGAAGCAAATGAGGATCCGGCACTGACCTACTCAAGATGGATATTCAGCTACTGCTCTTCAAATATTTAGAAATAATATTCTCCAGCACATTTCATGCTAAATGTACAGATTCAGTACATTATCACAATAGTGACATCAATGACTAACCACACACACACACACACACACACACACACACACACACACACACTGGTCTCGCGTCTATCGCACGTGGCATCCAGGATGAAACCTGTGCTGTGTACCTTCCCATCTAACCTCTTTTCTTCTCCCTGCAGAATGATATAAAATGACTAGAGTGGTGTTATTAATCTCAGAATTTTAAAATTCCATCTTCATGAGGAAAAACAAACCCCTCTCAAATTACAGCTCATGCACTGCCGGCTGTCCATAAATCATAGCGCTGTAGATGGGCATTTTCGATGGGAACAATGCAGCCCCGACCAAATGTGTTCATTAATCTCCAGCAGGAGCTCAGCCACTGAAAGTAAACTTCCCTCAAAGTTAAATGCAGAAAAATGAGAGAGGCTAAGCCATTCTTTAAACTTTCAAACACTCCTGGGAGTCTCTGTGCACACTGTCTGTTGTCTTAAGCTTGAAAACAATGGAGCCGCTTGGCAAATGTTATGAATGGAACTGTAAATGCTACATCCTGATAAAAGAGTCAAGCTGTGCAGGAAACACCTACACCTTTTTAAAAGTTATGGACGAAGGAAGAGCAACTGTACTGCACAATAATGCTGACCAAATGGGACTTTTTTATGTCGTGCAATTTAAAGTGAGCTTGAGACATGTCTATAACCTCATGGTCCTACCGTGAAAATTTGCGCCATTTTGTACCATGGTAAGACGTTGCATTTTTTGTTGTATTTTGGAGTACTAAGTAAAACTTATTTACACCATAATTGCACCATGTTACTACCATGACTAAGGGAGATGAATGTCTTTAAACATACTGAGTGATGTTTTTTTTATTTATTTATTTTTTTATTATTCCATGCACCAGACATGTCATTACCCAGGCAAACACCTGGCCAAGAAACAAGAGGTCTCCAGACATCCAGTAATAGCCTATTCTGTTTAAAAGATAACGATGAATAAACAAACCCATAATGCATGACAGACTTCTGAGACCATCTGGCATATTAGTAATAACTTTTGAAGGTGTTCCATTGCACAGATGCACAATACAGAACCAGCAGCTCAAACAATCAAATCCTCGTCTGAGGAGAACTCAGATAAAAGCAAAACATAACAGAATATGAACAGAATGTAGGCATTATAATATCAGCTTCTTAAAACGTTAATATGTACTATGTCTTCTAAAACACCATGTTAAACCTAGCCTCTGAAGTATACTCCAAAACAATATCCACCTGGTGAATAATGAAGGTGATCTATCTAGTTCTCCGAATCTAGTTCTCATTAGTTTGTATTAGGGACTGTTCTTTATTATTATTATTATTATTTTTTTTTTAAGGGGCTACCGGAGGAGTTTTGAGATCTATAGTCAAAATAGACTTGACCCTCCCTTCGCCAGCAATACATTTTTCTATGACCCTCCAACAGGCCCGGAGTGGGTAATCGGGAGAATCGGGAGAAATCCCAGTGGGCCGCTTCACTTTTGGGCCGGTCGAGGAAATTTACTTTTTTTTTTTTCACATTTCAATGTCACGTTAGTTAGGCTACATTACATGTTCCGCATTCTGACACCGCAGCGCACAGCCTCTGCATGGGTTGTACCATGTGAGGGAGTTCTCCCCTCCCCTCCTATAGAGTTGGTTGGGTCCATAGCCCGTCTTTTCCAAAACGTTTTCTCAGGTAGGCTACCGCGGCACCGCCAGCGCCTACCGATAAGCTGGGCCGGCCCTACCGTAAACGGTACGCGTCAGGGAGGATGGATGGGAGGAAGAGGCCAGGAGGTATGGAAGCTTGTTTCCGCCACAGAATAAAACATTTTAAAAGTTAATTGCGACTTCTTATCTCACAATTGCGAGTTTACATCTCGCAATTCTTTCTCAGAATTGCAAGATATAAAGTCAGAATTGCGTGAAATAAAGTCGCAATTGCGTGTTATAAAGTCAGAATTGCGAGATATAAAGTCAGAATTGTGTGAAATAAAGTCTCAATTGCGTGTTATAAAGTCAGAATTGCGACATATAAAGTCAGAATTGCCTGAAATAAAGTTGCAAATGCGTGTTATAAAGTCAGCATTGCGAGATATGGTCAGAATTGCGTGATATAAAGTCGCAATTGCATGTTATAAAGTCAGAATTGCGAAATATAAAGTCAGAATTGTGTGAAACAAAGTCGCAATTGCTTCTTATAAAGTCTAAGTGAATTATTATTTAACCTTTACATTATTTGTTGAACCATTACAAACTACACAATAGTAAGAGCTGAACTGTTGCTTCATTTATCCAATTTGGAAAAAGTGCTAATTTGGAATTCCACCATGGAAAAATTGGGCCGGTCTTGGGCCTGAAACTCCCGGGCTGAAAAGTGGCCCCACTCCGGCCCTGCCCTCCAAAATGATTGTGAAAAAAGGCATGACCCTCCCCGATTATTTATTGATTACTTTTGTACTGGTTTGTGCTTGGCAAATATGTTCAGATAGCCATTGTATTTTTACAACCATTACAAACGACTTACCCGTTTCACATGAATAGTTTTTAATAAAAGTTGCTAATAACTTCTGGATTTGAAATAAAAATAGTGATAATGTGTTTGTGGTACAGACGTGGCTCAGTTACTCACTGCAAACGCGGAGTATGTGTGAAATGGGCGTTAACCTCTGCTTTCTCATCTTACACATCACACTCCACTGTTATGGTGGCCATTTCAGCAGATTTACTCACTAACATTGTTGTGGAAACACAATAAGCATGGAAACTATAAGATGGTAGTATCGTGCTACAGCGCACACTCTATCAGCTGCAGTTCTGGCGCCTCAGTCCCAATACTGTAAAACTCGACGTACATTCACATCACATGTTAATGCAGCGGTAGAGTTACACTCACAGGACACTTCACTTATTCGCAATCACAAAAGATCATTATTTGCTCGTGCTTTAAAGCTTTGCTGGGTAAACATTTCATTGGCGTTCTGTTCTGTCCTGACTTTTTCTGAGTGCGTACACCCGAAGCGCGCGCGCACTGTCAAACAGCGCCAACCTGGATTTTTGTTGGGTCAGACCCATCTGTGAGCGATGGGGGGGTCGAGACTGAGAGAGCTACATGGAAAAATATGCACAAAACAAGCCACTTTGAAATTTTGATGTTTTCATGAATACAAAAGTTGGGTGACCCTACCCCTAGACTAAAAAAAGTTTGATGACCCTCCCCTCAACAAAGAATAAAAAGACATGACCCTCCCCTATTTTCCTACGGTGGTCCATTTAATAAATACCGAACGGTCCCTTAATGAGACATTTGCCAGAGTAAAGTGCCACACAGTAGGGCATATAGAGTAAATCACACCTCCAGCAACATGGATGGCAAGTGAAAATCATCCCTGTCATCTGTTCACCAGGTGATCACAGCAGAGGAAGCCATGGCTTTAGGACAAACTCTAGGATAGAAACAACACAACACAGATGAACCTAACCCAGCACCTGCTTCTCTCTGTTCCTACCATCTGCGCCCAGGAAAAAACTCCCAGTGCTGGCAACGTCGACGTCAACATAAGAGGCACAGACTACATTTATCTCTCTGGCAAAAATCACATGAAACATACACAGACACAGGCATACAAAACACATGCCGCATAAGTAAAAGGACACATCTTTGCGAGCTCATAATATGACAAAATCGAGTGAGCTGACTATGACTGCAGCCAAGAAGGTTTTTCCAAACAGCATGCAGCACAATTATATTGGCCAACTCAAAGGTAGCACTGCATAATTTGAGAAAGCACTGGGACAAGCAAAAAAAAAATATAAAAAAACATACAACATGGCAGATAAATCATGATACATTTTGATTAAAAAAAACATCCTTATAATATCAAAAAAATGTTCATTAAAAATGGTTCACTCTAATTAAAAACTGACTCTTTAAAGCTTATGCTATTTAGAGTATTGGAGTGTCAGTTTAGCAAAAATGCTAATGCCAAACTCTATTACAATCAACTGCAAGTCAAGTCAAAGGCTGTCAAACACCAAAGACAGTTCACTCGTATTGCTATGAATGGGATAAACTGCAATACACAATATGGCGTCTCTAGTAAAACAAGTAATTTTAAGAACCAATCGGTAGCAATTGGTAAATTCATTGCATCACTACTGCTACTTTTAGATGCCCCAGCCACAGAAACCTGAGTCTCGTGCTTAGAACTGCACATAACGTGAAAGTACATGTCGGAATTTATTGCTGATCTGCAATATGCAGTTGTTGAGATTTCGGTTGTCTTGCATGCCTGAAATATGCGTTGGGGGTGTTGCAAATATGGCCGTGGAGCGAACTGACTTTCCTTGAATGGACTTTGGTTTGAGTGTCCTGTGCGCTTTGCATGAACACACAACATATATTTGTCCGGCAGGATCGAGGCTCCATTTTGATTGCGTTACTTGGACAGAAAGCAGCTGTCTATGTAGGAAGCTGACTAGGTTTTGGAACAGAGTTGAGGACAGAATGATACATGCAGACGTTCCAGCATCTGTTCAGTCTGGGACTCCTGGGGTGTTGGGATGTGGGTAGATGGGAAGCTCTGTTGCCCACAGGGATCTATGGGCGGCTCTGACATGCGAGCAAGCTTATTAGAGTTGGAGTGGACGCCTGTGCCGAGAGCTGCGGGCCGCCGTCTCTTCGCACAGTATGATGTTTAAGTGCCATGTGTTGTGCCAGATGCCTCCTCCCACTTCAGTCCAAGAGCGGATCAGAGAGTCGGATACCCCGCCTGCCGTCGCTGTCTCCTTTTTTGTCTCTGTTTCCTCTCTTTTTCATTCCCTCTCAGGGGAGGGTTTTATTTGACCATAGAGGCTGTTTTTCCTTGGGCTTTGAGGCACTGTCTCTTAGACTGACAGATCTGAAGAGAGAGTGAGGAGAGGAACCCCAGTGATACTCAACCCAAGCTTTGTCCAATTATGGCCTTCAAAAAGCAGAAGAAACAAAGCTCTGTACCAAAAGTAGAAATGCTGAGTTGATAGGCTGCTCACAAGGTTTTGGAACAAAGATATGTCTTTGTTCAAATTGTTTGTGAAGCCAATTTTTCGCCATGATAATACAGCATTATTGTTCATAATCAAACGGGATATTTGTGACATTTATCTCTTTGGATTTGGAGCCGGATGGATTACTTCTGTAAAGGATGCATGCACATTTTGGGACTTGAAGGAGGTGGACCCCATAACCCCATAACTTGACATTATAACCACTGAAAGATCTGAGACATTTTCTAAAATAACTGAAAATGTATTCATCTGAAAAATGATTGACATATGCATCTCGAATGGCTTGAGGGTGAGTAAATCATGGTTTTAATATCATTTTTGGCCGAACTATCTCTTTAAGGGAGTTCAGAAAAAGTTCATAATGATATAAAGAATAACTCCTTTTCATTTAGCCTAAGAAAATTGATTAATAATCTTCCACCATGTCACTGTGGCCTTTAATACTGACTCAGGCTGTGTGTCCACCCCCTCCCAACACACACAGAGCACAATATGTCCAGTCGATCTGTCCACCCTCCCTCCACCCCTCGCTCTCTCTATCTCTATCTCTCTATCTCTCCATCTCTCTGTCCACTCCTCGGCTCTGACGTTGCACATGGGGAAGATTTGTCCAGCAATTTGTCTGTCCCTTGGACTTATGGCGGGGTATTACTGAAGAGTTAGTGAGAGTCGCACACCACCCCAGAGAGACGGACATCAGTCCAACAGATGTGACCTCATTACACACACCGGACAATAGGGAGGGAGAGGGAGCGTTAAAGGCTCAAGCTCACTACTACAGAATCAAGTTCATAGTTTTCACAGTCATTTATTCCCATTATCCTTAATGTAATCAAGTTTACGGTAACAATAAACTTGAAAAAAGAAGCATCACACTGGGTGGAGATGGAGATGGAGATGCTCTGCGGTAATGAAGAGTCATGAGTCACATGTCACAGAGATTTCCGGGTATTGGATATTCCAAATTACAAATTGGGGTCTAGATATTTCCTGGATGCACTACGATGATGTCACATTTCTGTGTATCATTTAAAGTGGTATTCAGTTGTTCTCTATCTAGTGTTAGCATCGCTTTTCTTTGTGTACTTCAAGTACCAATACCACAGAGGTGTTAAAGGATTAGTTCACTTTCAAAAACAATTTTGCTGATAATTTACTCACCCCGATGTCATCCAAGATATCCATGTCTTTCTTTCTTCAGTCGAAAAGAAATTAAGGTTTTTGAGAAAAACATTCCAGGATTTTTCTGCACAGAATGGACTTCAATGGCAACCAACTATACCAATGTTCAAAGAAGGTTCAAATGTCCATCTCAGTGCAGCTTCAAAGTCTCTACACGATCCCAGTCGAGAAATAAGGGTCTTATCTAGCGAAACGATCGGTCATTAATATATATATATATATATATATATATATATATATATATATATATATATATACAGTACTGTGCAAAAGTCTTTGGCATGTTAATATCCCCACCCCAAAAATGTCCCCAAAAATGGTTTTAAGTCAGTTATTTCTATCTTTTGCTGTAGTGTGTCAGTAGGAAATATCAGTTTACATTTCCAAACATTCTTTTTGCCATTCATTGTAATAATCCAGTGAGATTTCTGTATGCACAAGGAGTCTGACAACAGCCGGTATGATCTGATCTCACCATCATCGAGTCCGTCTGTGATTACATGAAGAAACAGAAGAAACTGAGACAGACTAAATCCAGAGGAACTGCAGGAACGTCTCCGAGACACTTGAAGAAACCTTCCTGCAAAGCTCCCTGAGAAACTATGCGCAAGTGTACCTGGACAAAAGCCGTTTTAAACGCAAAGGGTCGTTACACCAAATATTGATTTGGATTTGTTAATAGAAGTTAAATCAGAAATAAATTCAATTTATGATTTTATTTTTGAAAGCATTCTCACTTTACAGCATTTTAACACAAGTGCCAGTGCTTTTCCCAGGACTGTAGCTTTGCAGGAAGGTTTCTTCAAGCATCTCGGAGACGTTCCCGCAGTTCTTCTGGATTAAGTCTGTCTCAGTTTTGGGGTGGGGATATTAACATGCCTAAGACTTTTGCACAGTACTGTATATATACTTTTTAACCACAAATGCTCATCGTGTACCATCTCTGAGATGTGCCACGCATTGCGTCATCACGTTGGAAAGGACATGCGTCACGTCATCTAAGTTATTTGTCTGTGTACTCCGGTTCAAAAAGGTAGGAAAGGGCGAAATATTACATCTCATTTTCTCCTCCAACTTCAAAATCGTCCGACATCTTTGTTTTAATTTATTATTATTATTATTTTTATTTTTTTCATGACCTTTCCAACGTGGTGATTAACGTGGCACATCGCAGAGATGGCACAAGACGGGCATTTGTGGTTAAAAAGTATATATATATATATATATATATATATATATATATATATATATATATATATATTTTTTTTTTTTTTTTTTTTTTTAGAAAATGACTGATCGTTTCGCTAGATAAGACCCTTATTTCTCGACTGGGATCGTGTCGAGACTTTGAAGCTGCATTGAGACGGACATTTGAACCTTCTTTGAACATTGGTATAGTTGGTTGCCATTGAAGTCCATTCTGTGTAGAAAAATCCTGGAATGTTTTCCTCAAAAACCTTCATTTATTTTCGACTAAAGAAAGAAAGACATGGATATCTTGGATGACATCGGGGTGAGTAAATTATCAGCAAAATTTTTTTTGAAAGTGAACTAATCCTTTAAATGCTGCGCTGCTGTCTATCAACGTGGATCAGCATGATTCTCAATGTAAATGACACCGACACTAGTGGAGGGAATGTGGTTGATTATTGGTCATCGACCATTTATCTCTCACCTAATAACCCACCGTCTCAGTTATTTATGAGTGCTTAAAAATTAAATCAGCTCTTACTCACACTCCAAAAACTTCACCTGATGGTAAGCATCAATTTATTTTTGACTGGAAGCACAACTGAATCTCAATTTGTCATGCCAGATGACACTGCAGACATAAGAACAGAGCACCTTTTATTATTCATGGAAATCGGAAACAAACGGGCCGGTGTTACGGTAATGGCTGCCATTTGGAAAACAGAGCTCTCTTTCTGTGATGCTGTTTTTCTCTGTCTTTAATGATGTCCCATGATGCACCCTGTTTGCATGGTAACCAAATATAATTGCCTGATAATCATGCATCACTGCATGCTCATTACAGTGGTAAATTAGCACTGGTGGGTGAAGTCGCTCACACCTTGTGGCACATTTCTTTAAATAAGCTCTTGTAAGAGAGAGAAATAGTCAACAGTTGCGGGAGTAAAGCCTCGCTGAGCTCTGCCCTTCTCGCTGACATTTTGAGATGGACTGTAATTACTGTGCAGGGCCTGTTATGAGTGGCAATAACGAAAGAGGTCAATCCGGCACTGAATTGTTTAGTCAGGCATCCCACGGCAAAAAAGTAGATAATGTTGGGATTGTTATGGCATCAAAAAGCCTTAACAGTAACCTAAAATTACAGTGTGTTCTTCACTTGGTGAATGACAACCCATGACTGACACAACAAACTTCTTACATCCTCACAGATTTCCCTTCTTTTCAACAGCATATTTCTCTGCTAGTAACAATGACAGAGGGAAATGCTTCCTTTTTTTTACTTTAAATGTCTGCCAGTGCTTCTGGCTAAACATTCACTGTATAGAAACATGGCAGCCTGGGGAAAAAAAAAATCTAAGCAATTCCCAAGAAGTCAGTGAGTTGGGCTCTCATCTGAAGGCTACACCGTTCGCCAAAGTCCTCATCTCACAAAACTCTGCCAGGCTCAGACATCCAACAGCTGTTGGACGTCCCATGACAAAAAAAAAAAAAAAAAGGTTCTGTCACAAATGCTTCGTCAGTCTCGTAGGAGCCACAGAGAGGAAAGTATACTAAAGGATTATCCCTAAACCTAAGTTCAAGTTTGCAGTTCCTTCTACAATAAAGAATGTGTAAGTATAAGCTAGTGAGGGTTCAACAAGGACACAACCAAGAGTCTCAAGCCAAGTCCGACCTTCTTTTTGAAAATTAATCTTGACAAGAACTTGACGGCAAAACTCCCAAAACCTACTTACTGTATGCAAACAATTAACTGCAGTTTCCAGCTGAAATGAACACTAGTGGCAGTAAAACACCAACAACTTGTATTCCTTTTCACAGTAATTATAACTGGGAGCATTGTTTCTGCCACAGAATAAAATAATTTAAAATATAATTGAAACTTTTTATCTCAGAATTGAGAGATATAAAGTAAGAATTGCGAGTTATAAACTTGCAATTCTGACTTTTTTTCTCTGCAATTGCGACTTTATATCTCACAATTCTGACTTTATAACACACAATTGTGACTTTCTATAATGAAATGCTGACTTTATATCTCCTAATTGCGTGTTATAAAGTCAGAATTGCGAAATATATACATGCAGTTTTGAGAAAAAGTCAGAATTTCAAGTTTATTTCTTGCAATTGCAAGTTTATATCACGCAATTCTGACTTCATAACACACAATTGCGACTTATTTGACGCAATTCTGAGATATAAACTCGCAATTGTGAGATAAAAAGTCGCAATTACCTTTTTTATATTTCATTCCGTGGCGGAAACAAGATTCCACAGATTATTGATTAATAAAGACTTATTTATTGCACGGTTCCTTGAACAATATGTTATAACACTTTAACCATAGTGCATGACTTGGAAACTAATACAATTTGCATCACATAAGCTCCATATGTGTGTCTTTTCTGCTGTAGTAAACTTGCTCTGAAGCTCACCTGATACAGCATTACACTCCCAAGTCACGAAAAAAGAGCACAAAGACTTGTAGAACCAGCTAAAATGGCATTGTTCCTCCATCAAATGTTTTTTTTTTTTGTTTTTTTTTTATGTGCACATTTGCTTTCTTTTGTAAGTAATATTTATGCTCAAACTACTTTTCTGGCATTGCCAGGAATATTTCCCTTTTCTGTTTAACATCACCCCCTCTTTCCAATGCTTGAGTGAACGTTACGGAGGCCTGGAAAGTCCACCCACTCCGGTGGAGAGACGCTCTGATAAAGCGGGGCTAATGGCTCTGAATTGGCTCTGGCGTCTAGAGATTCCCGGCAGCTAAGAGCTTTAAGAGTGCACAGATGTTGTCAGTTGACACCACAGTCATTAATGCACATTGGTCCTCGTGTCTGCCGTCATTAGAGTTTTAGGGGGAAAAAGAGTCTCCCACATAATCTGCACAGCATCTCGAGGCCTTTAAGTCGCCCAATTTGAATGAATCAATATGGCAACAGGAAACAATTTGGAAGGGGCTTTATAGTGGCTTGAATGCAAAGCAACAATGGGAGTTGAAAACCACTGAGGGGAGCATTAGGGTTAATTAGATATGGAACTTATTTTGGCTAATCTTTTGGAGTCAGAGTTATATAAAGGGGATTATGGGAGAGAACTTGTCTAGCAGGTAAAGCAAAGTAATTAAGACGTGAGACAATCTACAAAAAAGCCATTAGCGGGATGCTATGAATATCTGCAGAGCTCGTCAGAATCCTCGGAGAGCGAGGAGGTGCAACTGTGTTAATGAGCAGATATAATGCTGAATTTCCTTAACAGGATTGAAGGTTAGAAACACTCTTCTTAATTTGGCATCTGCCAATTACATGCAAGGCAACTATTACATTTTACTTGGTTCTTTGGGAAATGGCACCTTTTGAAGTGTCACACAAAGCCAGACATTGACTCGCGGCATGAAGTCTGGCCCGCATTACATCATATTCTTGCAGAGAACCGCGGAATGGATGTCTAGTTTACTTGCTACTTAATGTCTCAAAACACAATCTCTGAAGATCTGAAGCCACAAACCTGGCACACTTGGGCAAACCCATTGTTTAGTTCTTCCTTTCAAGTGCTTTTAAATGCATTTCCCCAGTGGACTGATAAAAAGCCTGTTCAGCCAGACTCTGAGAAATTGCATTGCAGTCGGGCAATCTGACTGGAGCTTATTCTCACAAGTCATTACCAGTTTTGTGTGCAATATGCATCAGACAGTAAACAGGCTGTTAGTGGTCAATGGCTGAGTGTTTGTCAATCTGTCAATCTATCTATCTATCTATCTATCTATCTATCTGATCGTCTGTCTGTCTGTCCGTCCATCCATCCATCCATCCATCCATCTATCTATCTTCTATCTGTCCGTCCGTCCGTCCGTCCGTCCATCCATCCATCCATCCATCCATCTTCTATCTGTCCGTCCGTCCGTCCGTCTGTCTGTCTATCTATCTATCTACAGTGGTGTGAAAAAGTGTTTGCCCCCTTGGTAAATATGATCAAATATGGCTGTAAAAAATAAATCTGCATTTTTTATTCCTTTTGATATTTTATTTAAAAAATGTGCAAAAACCTAACCTTTCATTGAAGTAAAATAATTGAAAGTGGGGGGAAAAATCACATTATGAAATAAATGTTTTTCTCCAAAACACGTTGGGAACAATTGTTTGCCCCCTTTTATTAAATACTTTTTGCAACCTCTTTTTTCCAAGATACCAGCTCTGAGTTTTCTCCTATAATGCCTGATGAGTTTGGAGAACACCTGACAAGAGATCAGAGACCATTCCTCCATACAGAATCTCTCCATCCTGTTCTCCGTTATAAGATTTCTAGCACAGACTGTCAGGTTTAGATTTTTTATCTGTTGGTATTTGATCGAATCCGTGATGCCATGTACCTGAACAAGATGTCCAGGACCTCTGGCAGAAAATTAGGCCCACAGCATTAAAGATACAGCAGAGTATTTCATTTTACACATGGGCTACTTTTTTTATCCCTGTGTGCACCAAACCCATCTTAAAGGAGAACTTGGTAACTTTTTTAACTTAATAAAACTCTAGAAATCATTTGGATGGTTAAACAACCTGTTCTGGTGATATTGGTGACTTTCCCCACTCCCCCCAGCGTTCCCAGGCGGAAAACCAACCTTGCAACTTGGGGACTACCGTCCCGGCAAGATAGAAATTGGAAGTCTCGTGAGAATCGAGAACGAGAACGAGAACGAGAACGAGCGCGAAACACGAATTGCTTTACGGCAATTCAACATAAACACACACGCATGTATGATGTATTACCAGATTACCCGCCTCGGTAGACATAGCTCCACACGATACAGTTGGCTTGCTCCGATCAAAACAAACGCACATGAGCAGCGGTAGAGAGGGGGAGGAGGCCGCCGCAAGTGAGTTTTTTACAACCGTGTTGTGAAATATACGCCCCCCCACAGCTGTAGGGGGAGCTCGTGGGGAAAACATGCGACAACAAAAGGGAACATCAGCGAAGAAGTGACTAGAGTTTGCTAGAGTTGCCGAGTTCTCCTTTAAGTGTTTGCTGCCAAAAAAGCTAATGTTTTTGTTTCATCTGACCATAGAACCCATCCCGTTTGAAGTTCCAGTAGTGTCAGCTACTTTTCAAATGTTCTATGGTCAGATGAAACAAATCTATCTATCTCTGTCTGTCTGTCTGTCTGTCTGTCTGTCTGTCTATCTGTCTATCCATCCATCCATCCATCCATCCATCTGTCCGTCTGTTCCTCCGTCCGTCCGTCCATCTATCCATCCATCTTTCTATCTATCTATCTAATCTGGACAATTCACACAGTGTATATGCTTTCCTTTGGGGTGAATGAAGCCTGGTTTTGTGTTAATATCATGCAAACCTCCATAGCGTATACACAGACTACAAAACGTTATCTACAGCATTATACTACTTGAGACAGGACTGAGACCTGTATTAGACAAGACTTGTAGGACTCATCCGGTCGAGTACTACAACACTGCAAACAACTGACAGTCATACTATGAACTGAAAAAAAAAAAAAAAAAAAAAAAAAAACATATAAATACTGAACAAGCCATCTACCACAACACTTGTTCCACTGAGGAGAATATATTAGAAGCTATGTGCTTCAGACATTATTGTTCGGAGAGAGACAGCTGCCCTCTTGACATTCTCCTCTGAGTCTTAAACAGTGCAACACACACACAAACTTTGCCAATAAGGAACATCTGTGATAAACCACAAAATCAAAGCAGCTGAGTGTATTCTCCAGAGTGACACACAATGGCCTTGTGCATCAATCTCCCGTCGGAGAGCCGGATCGAGTCTCCAACCCTCCCACCAACATTCCTGTCCACATGATCAATGTGGCTGGCGTTCATTTTTGTCACATTTTAATCTGTGGCAGAGCACCGGGACAGGATTGCCTGTGTGCTGCCTATGAAAATAAATTATAGAAGCCAGACAACAAGAGGAGGGGCGATTAATGCTTTACAGGCTCAAACATGGCTGGGCAAAAAATAATATCATTAATGTGCTGATGTGAGCATTAAAATATGTACAGACAAAGGTAAGCTAAACCTGACAAAACCTTCCTTTGAGGATGCCTTCAAAAGGTAAAAAAAAAAAAATACAAAAAAAATGATAACACAGACAAGGCAAGTAAGGTAAGTAGGCTACTGTAATTTTCCCACAACAAATACACATATATTAGACCTGCACTGTTAATCATTAAGAGATCTCAATCTGGATTCAAACACCCACGTGATCTTATTACTTAATTACAACGATTCGGCTCTCTCTATTAAACCTTTGACAAGTACAATCACAGCAAAACATTCAAATAGGAATGAAACAGCTTCACAAACAGTGTTTTCAACCACACAATATCATGTTATCACATGATTATCACAGATGTACTCAAAAAGTTTATAGTTCAGATGTTCAAACACTGATGTCTATGATCAAAATAGAGCAAATTACCTTTTAAAAGTAACTTGAAATAAATATTGTGTTGTTACATCGTTACACCAGTAGATGGCGACAAATGACTGTTAAAAAACGTATCTGCCATTGAATCATTCGTTTCAAGAGATTCATTCAAATACACTGATTAATCCAGTAATGTGAAACAAGTGAAGTCTTTATGAGTGAGTCATTGAATCACTCACTCAAACCGATTTTTTTTAAATAATTCAAATTAATTAAATTATTTTAAATAGACTGCAGCTATTAACATTTTGTCAGAACCTCTAGTAAATTACATGTTATTTTGCTTAGTTGTCTATTCGGAATCATGGGAGAATCGTGATATCTATTTCTTTTTTAAAGTGTGTATTTTATGTTTATATATATATATATTTACAGTATATATGATATTGCATTATCACCACTGCCTTCAACAGAGCCTAACCTGTACTGAGTATTCATTTATTAAGGGATTAGGATTGACCAACATTAGTAAAAAGTGCTTATGTTTAATGTCTTCAACCACACTTTACTCTTTATTTATGTCAAACAAAATGAACATTGGCTTCGGATTCAGAGCTGTTCCTCCTGCCACTTTCAGGCCATCTGTGCTTCATAAAATCTCTCAAAGTAAAAAGGGCAGCAATATTCCTAACTAACCTTCCATCATCCAATAATCTTCTTTCCCCTGCAGCCCCATCTCCCAGTTCCCTGAACTCCTGGTCTCCATCGGTAACCATTGCCATGGTAACCATGCAGACGGTGGAAAGGTAAGTGGAAGTCGAGCCGCAGGCTTTGGCAATCGTAAATACACGAGACTCGGCCAAGAAAAAAATATGACTGCAGTGTCACAAATGTATGACAGGTAAAAACATGGATCTTTGTTTTTTTTTCTAAATCACTGTCAAATGCATTTAAAAGCTAGCGGGTTTAATTTAAAGGAAAGCGGATTGCACTGACTGCCTCGGATTCCGGAGTCTTATTCTGTTTTTTGACAAGAAAAATACACATATTTAATTTGCTCATGATTCATCCATCAAGTGCTGCACAGTCAAATATTGGCATTCAGAAAAGAGCCATTTATTGTGTGCCAGTCATGGATGGTGATCATAGACGATGACATGAGATGGCAGGCCTGCTTTATGCAAAGCATGATGGGAAGAGAGAAACAAAGCCCAACGGACAGGGTGGCAAGATCAATGAAACAATCTAATTAAACTGAATGAATGAATGAATGAATGAATGAATGAATGAATGAATGAATGAACGAATGAATTAATTAATTAATTAATTAATTAATTAATGAATGAATGAATGAATGAATGAATGAATCAATGAATGAATCAATGAATCAATGAATCAATGCATTGATGAAGTTTGGCATCTGTAAGATTTTTTTTAAAAGAAGTCTCTTCTGCTCACCAAGGATGCATTTATTTAATCAAAAATATAGTAAAACAGTTAAATATTTGTACAATTTAAGGTAGCTGTTTTTTTATTTATTTTTATTTATTTTTATGTGAATATATGTTAAAATGTAATTTATTCCTGTGATCAAAGCTGAATTTTCAGCATCATTACATTATTGTCACATGATCCTTCAGAAATCACTCTAATACTATGATTTGCTACTCAAGAAACATTTATGATTATCATCAATGTTGAAAACAGTTGCACTGCTTCATATTTTTTGTGAAAACCATGATGGATTTGTTATTGTTTAAGATTCACTGATGAATAGTTCAAAAGAACTGCATTATTTGAACAAGCAATATTTTGTAACGTCATAACAGATTAACTCTAAAAACAGTCAATTTAATTGCAGAATAAAATGATTATAAAAATATCTTAAATTATTAATTTAAATTATTAATCTTAAATTATGATTATTAAAAAAAAATCATACTGACCCCACACTTTTGAAAGGTAGTGCTTAAAGGAACCGTATGTAAGAAATGTATTTCAATTAATCATAAAATGGCCCTGATATGTCACTAGACATTAAGAAATCATGTTCATTTCAAATACTTATATCACTGACAACAGTAGTCCGGCCAGGATATTGTCATTTAAAGGAACACTTCGACTTTTTGGGACTTTAGCTTATTCACCGTACCCCCCAGAGTTAGATAAGTCCTTACACACCCTTCTCATCTCCGTGCATGCCGTAACTCTGTCTGACGCACCCACCGCTAGCCTAGCTTAGCACAAAGACTGGAGGTAAATGGCTACAGCTAGCATACTAATCCCAATAAGTGACAAAATAACACCAACATTTTCCTATTTACATGTTGTGATGTGTATAGTCACAGTGTGTACAAATAACAAGGTCATATGAGAGACAGCCATTTTTTAAACGTTTAAATACTGGGAACTATTTTCTCAGAAGGCGAAGCACTGCTACTTGGGCGGAGTGATTAGCGCAGCACCCGAGAAGTGCCGTGGTGAGGAGCAGAGTTGGAGTAAAAGAGTCAGCAATTACTAGATAGTAAATGCAAAGTTTACAATCATGGGTGTTCGCTGTATTGTAAAGAGCTGCGACAATAAACAGGGGAGACCAGGTAATACCATGATGTTTCATAGAATTCCAACCAGAAACGCTGACCTGATGAATCAGTGGCTACTTGCTCTGGATATAGATCCAAACACACCTGTAAACATCATCAAGGACTATCGCGTTTGCTCAGAACATTTCACTGAGGACGACTATTTAGAAAAAATGGAATTTGCCACACAGACCATGAAACGTGTGCTGAAGGATACGGCCATCCCACCGATAGTAAAGTAAGGAAAGTGGATCACCTGCGGCTGCGGTAAGTGTTCTGTTATGTTTTTAGATGACTAGCCTACTGTTACAGTGCCATTAGCTAGATGTAATGTAACCTTAGTGACACTATTACATGAATAGGGTGCTCACTAATATTACAGTTGTTCCTGGGCTCCATGTATCCCCTGTAATGTTAGTATTGTGTTGTCACAAACGCGCTCTATCGCCCCAGTAACAAATAAGCGGCGCTAAAGGTAACTTTCAGGACTGTAGCCTTCAACTTGCTAATGAATTGGAGGGGGGGTGGGCAGTTTTCATTTTTGAGAAACAGTGACCTTGTTTGTGAAATAGTAGGCTACTCCCGTTCTGATTCTCCCCTCGACCTCAGTCTGTTCGGCATCTTGTCTATCAGCTTCCAAAGTTTGTAACTCCTCGTCTGTGTGTTCTGGATCTTGGTTTGATACCAAATAAAAATCCTCTGACAATTCCTCAAAGTCAGCCATGATCACGAATCATGTTCACTACTAGCTAGTTAGTCACGTTAGTTTTGTTGACGGAACGGCGTTTCTCGGGTGCTGCGCTAATCACTCCGCCCAAGTAGCAGTGCTTCGCCTTCTGAGAATATAGTTCCCAGTATGTATACGGTTAGAAGATGGCTGTCTCTCATATGACCTTGTTATTCGTACACACTGTGACTATACAAATCACAACATGTAAATAGGAAAATGTTGGCGTTATTTTGTCACTTATTGGGAGCAGTATGCTAGCTGGAGCCATTTACATCCAGTCTTTGTGCTAAGCTAGGCTAGCGGTGGGTGCGTCGGACAGAGTTATGGCACGCACGGAGATGAAAAAGGTATGTATGGACTTATCTAACTCTGGGGGATACGGTGAATAAGCTAAAGTCCCAAAAAGTCGCACCGCTCTACAGTCATTTGAAAGTGATTGCAGTACCAGTTTTGGCCACAATCTTACATACGGTTCCTTTAATTGACATAAAAAATAATGTTACAAAAAAAAAAAAAAAAGGCTTCATGTTCTTTATGCAAATTGCAAGACAATTATTATTTTTGTCTTAATACGGTGTGAAATGAGAGCCGGACACGTGTTCATAAGACTCACCCAGAGCCAGTCACGTTGCTTGTTTGTGTTCTGCTGGATACGCCACATCTGAGGTTTGTGCGTGTTGTGTTTCTGAAGCATTGCCCTATGGTTTGTTGTGGAGCAGATCTGTGACAGGTAAATTAAAGTGCGGAACATTCAATCTGCCAAAATATGCAAATGTATTCTAACTTTAGGGCGCGCATTAAGTTTGTTTGTCTCCTCGAGAAAATTATGTGTTATGCTCAGTTCATCCGCACCAAGCAGTTTGCAGTTTCATGCCCATTAATCCACAAACAGAGACAAAAGAACATAGCGGCAAAGCAAATCAGTGATTTAATTAATATTTCATTAAGATAGCATGGGCAAAAATCTATGAGCGTACAAGACGACGCATACGAGCGACGGTTAAATCAAAGATTGTGACACAGAGATATTATAATTGACTCATATTTTTTTATGGTTTGTTTATAGTACAACACAGCCATGCTGAAATATTGCCTGGGAAGAAATGGAGAGAAGGAACAAACTCCATTATATTCTGTTGATGTGTGGAGCTACGAAGGTCTCATATCGAAAACTGTCAAGCCTTGTGCGATGAATAAAGCTTCTGAATAGGAAATGAGAAATTCAAAAGCAGGAGAAGGTTGACAATCAATCAAAGCCCTCTGAAGCATTACTAAAGCCCCTTCTGGAGCTCACCGAACACTGCGCTGATCACTGACTGTTACGGTCCAGTCATGAAACAACAAAGCTATAAAGGGATAGTTCACTAAAAACTGTAGATTCTGTCATCATTTGTCACCCTCATGCATGTTCATGCAGATCTTTTCCATAAAACAACATCTTTCAAGCTCCAAAATGTGCAAAAAAGCCCGGTAAAAGCATTATAAAAGTATTTGACTCTATTAAGGGCTCAATATTATGGAAGATCGTTTCCGCCACAGAATAACACATTTTAAAAGATAAGTGCGACTTTTTATCTCACCATTGCCAGTTTGCATCTCGCAATTCTGAGAAATATAATATGTTTAAAAGTCATAAACTCGCAATTGCGTGTTATGACAGAATTGCATGATATAAAGTCGCAATTGTGTGTTATAAAGTCAGAATTGCGGAATATAAACTCGCAATTGTGAGAAAAATATGTCAGAATTGTGAGATAAAAAGTGGCAATTCCTTTTTTTATTTTTTATTCGGTGGCGGAAACAAGCGTACATACGATATATTTCAAGAGAAATAGGTGTGACATCATTCCGCACAAAATCACGCAAAATGAAGTTCGTTTTGGGAGTTTGAAACAGTTTTCCAAAGCAAACTTTCTGGAAAATTTCGCTTTGGCTGGTAAACACCTTTGAACTACCAACCGTGGTGATGATGTAATATGTGGGCGTGGCTCTGAAGCTCCGCCTTCTTTGACATGTAAAACACTGGAGAGCTGCTTTACAGTAGAAAATGAAGTCGCAATTAAAATTGAAAGTGATTGTTTTTTTTGTTTTGTTTTTCATGTTTAATACTGTAAAACTGCTGCTTTAAAGCAAGCTGTTGTATAAAGTGGTTTATAAATTAAACGTGATGAGATTTGACGTGACTGGAGCATGTGCAAACATAAGCACATCGCTATGATCAGAAGCTTTCTTAACTGCTATTTTCTCACTGTATTTCTGTGTGTTTATTTTGTTAAGAAACACCATTCTCATCAGTGTGGATGTGTCGAGATGTTCGTTAACAGTATATTACTGTAAAGATATGTCAAACTTCTTTTTACTCCTAAGCTTCACCTTTTTTTGGTGTTTATATATATATATAATTTTTTTTTTTTTATTATAATTTTTTTTTTTTTTTTTACTGGAATTGATTGTGGAAATAAAAATGTGCACATCCAGTAAAATAATGTATAATTACACTATTGAAATCTTATAAATCAGGTAAATATTCACAGATGATTTTGATGAGCTAATATCGCTTTCCCCCTCAGATATTTTTTTTTTAAATAGAAAAATAAAAAAAAATAAAAAAAACAAGACAACATTCAAAGTGTTGCATATAATGTGCCAATTTGTATAATTTGCATTAATGCTTACGTTCACAAGATTTCAAAATCCAAGAAGGACTGTCATCATAATATGCTGACATTGAAGTTATTTATCCATAGCTCACAATCTCATTTGTCTTTGCATATTTAACCATATGAAAAAAAAAGACTTTATTAGACAACTTAAATCTCCCTTTGTACAAAGCTACTCTATCACACAATGTTATTGTCCATTTCTGAGCTTAACAGAATCATTCACTTTCATTATATGTGTAAAAAAGCATGATATTCTGTGTTCTACGTAAGGAAATCATACATTTTTTGGCTTAACCAACCATTTAATATCAACCATCAAATGTGAGAAACAGAACAACCTATTACAGAATATAAAATACTTGGTCTCATGTGAACTAGTACAAAGCCCCTGACATCAGGATTAAAATTAATATTTCATACTGCAATGATTAGCTGTAAATCCAGTTAAATATTAATTTGCCCCGTAGATATTGCACATATATAATCACTGTGCTTTAACTATATTCACACAGGGTTTTATAAAGGAGCGTTTGTTAAAGAACAAGGAAAAAAAAGAAAAATTATTGAAGCAAACCAATTAAAAACACCAGGACACCACGAGGGACTCGTTTCCCAGAAACACCTTGAGCGATACCAGCCCGACACTGTTTGAGTTGATCCAAACACACAGTTAAAAAAGTGCACTGTGACATTCATTTCCAGAATCATCATAACATACACTTCCTAAAAGTAATTTGCCTATCAATAAGCAAAAAAATGAAGTACTTGGCATTCGAACGGAGAATCTTAACACTTGCAAATTACTCCGGACTCGATACAACAGATTTATCCGACCATCCAATAATGGTCCTGCATAATAATTAAGCTCATTTGCAATTTAACTTGTTTGGCTTTCGCTTGCTGTCACCTCCACAAAACACATGCATACACAGTAGTCGCAGTTTTGCTGAAATGTGAGCTCCAGAAACCCGTTTCTCAGACCCTTTGGAGAGATGCAGGAACATGTGAGCCAAGCCAGGCCTGTTCTGTCCCGCCGCAGGGCTTCGGTGTGTAATGTCAGGCTATACGGGTCCCGCTGTTCTCTCTACATATGGTGGGCCGTTGTGTAAAGAGATCCACTCTATCAATCTCTGGCCTAGTACATGCTAATGATGTTTAATTAGGCAGTTACACCTGTTTGTCCCTTCTGTGCCATTGACATGCTCCTGCATTCGGGATATACAGCTGATGTCGCGAGTTTGCAGAAAGAAAAAGATTCTGTGAGGAAAAGTTTGGTTTCATAAAGGTTATTTAAGTGACTTTGAGCGTGGCGCATGGTTGTTGGTGCCAGAAGGGCCGGTCTGAGTATTTCAGGAACTGCTGATCTACTGGGATTTTCACACACAATCATCTCAAGGGTTTACAGAGAATGGTCCAAAACAGAGAAAATATCCAGTGAGTGAAAATGTCTGGCTGATGTCAGAGGAGAAAGGCCAGACTGGTTCAGCTGATAGAAAGGCAACACTAACTCAAATAAACACTCGAGGTCTCGAATATACAACCGAGGTCTGCAGAAGAGCATCTCTGAACACACAACACGTCCATCCTTGAAGCAGCAGAAGAAACACACTCCTGTCAGCTGAGAACAGCAAACCGAGGCTACAATTCACACGAGCTCACCAAAACTGGACAACAGAAGATTGGAGAAGCGTCGTCTGGTCTGACGAGTCTGGATTTCTGCTGCAACGTTCAGAATTTGGTGTAAACAATGTGAAAGCGTGGATCGTCCTGCCTTGCATCAGCGGTTCAGGCTGTTGCTGGTGTAAAGGTGTAATGGATATTTTCTTGCCACACTTTGGGCTCATTAGCAACACATTGAGCAAAACTTCTTAATGGTAGTGTAAACATGTTAGGCTGCGTTCACACTGCATGGCTTAATGCTCAATTCCGAATTTTTGAAAAAATTCGATTTTTTTGCAAGGCCGTTCACATTTCCAATTAAATGCGACCTTTTGTGATCTCCTGTGTGAACGTGAAATGACCCAGAAGTGACTCGACGGTACTCGTACTCACGGTCAACGACATCACTTGTTGTTTGCGGAAGTAGCTAAACTTCAACTAACTGTGATTCACTCACACACACACACACAACACACGAGCGTGCGCAGTGACCGTTACACAAGAGCCAGACAGCAGCCGCTGACCTATCTAATATCAGCACAAATAAGTTAACATAACCTTAGTCTACTCTTATTCACATTGGATATATCATGATGGTGGCCGTGGATTTGGACCACATACCCAAGTGGCCTGGGTCGCATTTGAAAAGATCGGATCTGTGTCGTTCAGACTGTCATGAAAAGATCAGATACAGGTCGCATAGGGGCAAAAAAATCGGAATTGGGTCGTTTCAGCCTGCAGTGTGAACGTAGCCTTAATCTTCTCTTAATCATGACGTTTTATGTAACCCTTGCAGCTTATTTTGAGTAAATGAGCACTCATCCTGTCTGCTATTGGTTGTCAACACTGTATTATAAAAGAAACAGTTAATGAACACACCATTCTGGACATGTCATGAGTGTAATAACATCTCGATGGAGAGTAAACAGCTCTAGAAATGGTTGAAGGAAAATAAAGAAAGGAAGGCATCTGTCCCTGTGTGTCATGATGGACCCGTCTCTCACGGCACAGATCGGCTCATCAATATTCACGAATGCCTACTTGTTAACAAGGGGGTTAATTTGAGAGAGAGAAAAAAATGGAAACACTTTACTTGAAGCCTTTATATATAATGCTAGTAAAAGTATTTTTAAAGCATTAATTATGCCTTGTAATGTACCATTGAATGCATTGCGTGAGCTCATGAATAATTTTAACATCAGTTATAATACTTATCAATTCATTGTTACTTCTTTAGAAAGACAATGCATTAAAACACATGACAAACAACCGATTTGGGCAATCTGGAAATATTATAATGCATTTAAACTTTGGTTACAATTATTGATGAAAAGATTTAGTGCATTACAATGTAAATTATGAATACCTTAATACATAAAGTCTTCAAGTAAAGATGCTTTTGCGTTTTCAAATCTCGCTAACCTTATTGAAAACAGCACCGTACACTAGACTATAGTTTGATGGTGTCTGATGGACACCAGACCGGTTTGCTCAGGTCAGGTCAGTCAGATTTGATAGTTTTAGTGAGGTTTGGGACACGTTTCAGTTGGTCAGACTGCGAGACCAGAGAAAACCTGCTCAAATATAATAATAACCTTTATTTTCTATAGCGCCTTTAAATGTACATCTCAAAGCGCTGTACAGAAACAATTAAAACAACAAAGATACAGCACACAAAGAGACATAATGCACTGTAAAATAAACATAAAAGACAACAAATCAATTAAAAGCTAACCTAAAAAAATGAGTTTTAAGATGTGATTTAAAAATACCAAAAGATTTAGCTTGCCTAATCTCAATCGGTAGAGAATTCCAAAGTTTTGGAGCTAATGAAGAAAAAGCCCTGTCTCCCATTAATCTTAAATGAGTTGAGGGAACAGTTAAAAGACCAGTTTCCGAAGAACGAAGATCACGTTTTAGAGTATATGGAGTTAAAAGCTCGGTCAAGTATTGAGGTGCCAACTAACACTGACACGCCAGCTAACAAGGCATTACAGTAATTGATACGGGAAAACACAAAAGTGTTTATCAATCTCTCAGCAATAGTAAACGACAGCATTGGACGCAATCTGGCAATATTTCTAAGATGGAAGAATGGAATTTTAACAGTATTCAGAACATGTGGCTCAAATCAGTCAAGACCAGCAAACGTTAGGCTGGATGGTGCTATATAGTTAAAAACATAACCTAGACATACCGATATGAATGCTCCTAATATTTGAAAGCTGAGTTTTGAACTTTTGAAACCTCTTCAGTAATACAACGCTGAAGAGTAATTAACAATTAGTGAACTCGTTTGGGTTGTTCCCTGAAGTGCTTCGGGGTAGATCAGAAAGATGAATCGCTTGAGTTTTCACTCTGATCTTCTGCAATACACGATGGTTTAGATTTGCATGTGCAATTATTAATGGTTTGTAATCTCAATGCTTTATTGCAAAGCTCACTAAACGGTTGGGCAGTATTGCTCACGGGCAATGTAATAACATTCAATCCAATTGACACATCAATAAGTGCAGATCAATAACCATCCAACAGCACGCTAATAAATTATCCTCTCCTTCCAAGAACTCTTGCTTTGAATTGTCCTTTCCGGTTGCCAATAAGATATTCATGCCAAAGTGTCTTTGTGGAGCCAATTGTTTTGTTCATCCAGTCTCAATATCAGCCTCAAATTAGTGTCAAGATTAAAGAAGGGATTGAAACACCTCAAGGGAACCTTATGTGTCAGCAATAAAGCAATCGTGACATTGAACTACTAAACACTAATGATTGAACTGTGCCCATCAGTTCATTTAGACAAACTCTGTGCATGATTTTAACACCCCATATAATAGAAATTAGGCAAATCAGGTGAAAACAAAAGCATTCAATGCAGTTTGTGTGGCAACATTTTCCATTTCATTTTATACTCGCCCTGTGGTGGAAATCCAGCTTTTAATGTTGTTTATGTGTATATGTGGTGTTTTTAATATGCTTTAAGACAAACCATGTGTAAATTCATAAGTCGACAGCATTGCTGAGTATTTCCTCCTTAAAACTGCAGTGAACCAAAGACAGTCTCAAAAACACACTTTGAAATCGCTGGTGTTTCTGACGTCACAAACTACCCTGTAACCAATCAGATCAACGTGTGATCGTCAACCAGTGGATCTCTGAGCTGAGTGAGTGAGTGGAGGCGGGGCTCATTTGCATATTCATAGAACTGCGTATATTAAATGAGGCAAGAGTGTTAAGTTATATTCAAAGTATTTTAAGGCATGAATATTATTATTATTCTAATTTTTTTAGGGAAAAAAAACTTTTAAATATGTCATTTTGGTGATCAAAGATGAGTTTTAAGGGATAACATTGACAAAACAGGGACATTAAAGTAGTACGCTTGTAGTGTTGTTTTTTTATTTATTTATTTATTAATTTTTATAAAAAAAATGATTTTAGTTGTTTTAGCACATCAACTAAGTCATTGGCAAATTGAATAAAAAATTGTTTTATTATTGTTTCATAATAATTTTTTTCAATATTTAGTTTCATTTAACATTTATTTAACATAACAAAAATGTATCACAGTTGATTCATGAAGGTACCTGCATGTGTAAACTGGTTTGAGGGGCATAAGACACAATTGTTCTTGCTTTGCACTAAAACTTGACTTGTTTCGCTACACAGATTTGACCATGAGATGAACATCCATGCTACTGTGTTTGTACCGCAGAGCCCCAGTGAGTATCTCCACATCTCATTTGTGTCTGTCAGTACAGAAACAGGCCGTGTAATCAAGCTCTGATGCAATGTAAACACTGGCTTGCAATATTGCGTTTAGATGCTAAAAGCACCCCTGTAGCAATAAAGCAACTGAATCCAGGTCACAATTAAAAACAGCAACTCTACCAACTCACTGGAAGAAAGTGTAATGTAACTTACATCTTTAAGATGTAACTGATCTGGAGACCAGATGTGTTGTATGATCACATTCAGTCTTAAAGTCCTCCTGTGGTGAAAATTCAGCTTTTAATGTTGTTTATATGTCTATATGGTGCTTTCAATATGCTTTAAGACAAACCATGTGTAAATTCATAAGTCGACACCATTGCTGAGTATTTTCTCCTTAAAACTGCAGTTGAACCAAAGACAGTCTCAAAAACACGCTTTGAAATCGCTGGTGTTTCTGACGTCACAAACTACCTTGTAACCAATCAGATCAACGTGTGATCGTCAACCAGTGGATCTCTGAGCTGAGTGAGTGAGTGGAGGCGGGGCTCATTTGCATATTCATAGAACCGCGTATACTAAATGAGGCAAGGGTGTCGAGTTATATTCAAGATATTGTAAGGCATGAAGATTTTTTATCAATTAAAAACGTTTATTTTGGTGATCAAAGATGAGTTTATAGATGTCAAAACTATAATGTAGCATCAAATTATGATTGTGAATAAATTGCCTCAATGTGGGACTTTTTATTAAATTTTTTTCCACTGACAGTAGTGCTGGTAAAAGTGATGAAGATACCCATACAGAAATGTAATATATGGCATATATTGCGCTATATCAAGAGGATTTTGCAGTGTCACATTTATGTCAAATTTATGTAAATAATATACTATGCATGTACTGTATATCAAAAGTCATATATGTATATAAATAATTTTCTATAAGACATATGTCAAACATGTATTACATACATAAACATGCATATCTGTATAGGATTGATATATACAGTATGTCAATATCTAAAATGTCTAATAGGCTTCATATATGCATTATTTAATATTACAACATATTTCAAATATGTAGATTTGATTTATGCACATACATTACATATGTGCATGCTTATTATGCTCTCATGTTCATATCTGCCACTGGCTACATGCATGACTCATTAGACACTGTTTGATATTCATGATGATATTGCGCATTCATCAGACGGAACACACGGTAAGGCACATCGACTATTACATGGAGGACAATTAAAGTGTAATTGGCTCAAACTTTAATAGAATAATTAAAGGTGTCCATGCAGTGCATTAGTTCACCTCATGCCAGGCAGCGCATTAATCTCTGAGCCTTTGCTTCTGAGCCAGACCTTCAGTTTAATAGGCTCTGTGTGCTTATCTGTGCCTTACCCACGATGCATCTGCATGAGTAGTTTCATCTACACTGCATAGAGCAACACAACAGCTTATTTTATTGGATATCAAGAGACTAATCTGGTCAAATTTAGGCTATTATTATCACATTACTGACCCAGGTTTTGTGAGATTCATCTTATAGATGATGCTATAGTAGACATAATGAAGGCTACTGATATGGCCATCTATTCTGTAAGACTGCGCTCAGTTCAGGTTGTAAGCTATTAATAAAATAAAACTCAGACCGGCAGGATGCTGTTAGCTGAAATATGGATTTTATTGGGCTCAGTGACATTCGTGAACTATCTGAAAATTAAATTGGGCTAAAAGTCTGTGTAAGGCTAGACCTTAAGAAAGGTCGTTTAAGAACATCCAGACTGATAGAGCTTCCATTCACTCCAGGCAGGACAGGTCAACCATTTGTGCCTTATCTCTGGGTCCTGTATCCATAAATAACAGATGCCACGGCATGCTCTAGTAATGCTGGTCCAGGGTCATGTGACCAGACACGGATCGGATCCGTTTTTAAGTGGCATTCACAAAATGTAAAAACATCTAGAATGGATCAGAGCACAAGGGTTGAGATGCATTTTAACTTGACATTTCATCTTAAAAGCGTAGTAACACTCATGGCTTGAGAAGCTGAAAGATATAGAAAAACGGGACAAATGTGTGTGTGTGTGTGTGTGTGTGTGTGTGTGTGTGTGTGTGTGTGTGTGTGTGTGTGTGTGTGTGTGTGTGTGCGTTTGGTGTTGCCAGACCTATTTCCTGTCATACTTGCGTCGTGTCCACCGAGTGATGACAGACATGACAAAAGACCCATCAGCCGGAATGAAGTGACCTGTGCAGACTCTTCTGTGACTGACAGCATCCTTGTCTTCCTTTGACAACATGTAAAAGAATATCGCTTGGGATAAAGAGAGATTACGCCACTGTTTATGACAGATTGAAGGCTATTAGCAGCCACATTTTACTGGAACACTGCTTGTCCTCTGAGTGAACTCCAATTCATGTCATTATGTCCATATGTACAGCATAACTGTCGTTTGTAAATCAATATCCTCTGTTGTTTCATCTGAGCAGCTTTTGTCTATGATTTCCATTGTTACCGGCGGATGTACAGGTACTAATACACAATCACACAGTTTTCACTCGCGGTTCCCCAGACATGTCGTTCTCTCAGTGAGATGAGGTAATTATGTTTGGTATCCTCTCCCAGGAAGTTTTGTTTAATACATGTCACCATCAGTAAGGCTTTCATCTGTGACAGTTATTAGTTAGGAATAAGTGTTAACCATTTAAGTCTCTCTCTAAATGTGACCTGTTGTAAGGTCAAGGGGCTTCATATAACCCATCATCATCATCATCATCATCATCATCATCATCATCATCATCAGAAAGAGAGATAACACAAGGATTGTTTGGTTATTGCTTATTAAATCTTGCATTCTGTTAAATTTCTGCATGAACAAACAAAAGCAGGAAATGTAAATGTTTTTACACTGTAGCATATGGAGGGTGAGTCAAGTTGCAATGATTCAATTTGATTTCATCAGTGGATAGGTTTATATAACACTTATTTCTGCACAATTAACCGTTTTAAAATATGAGAGATGTTTACATGTGCAAAACTCGATGCTAGGGTGTTATGGGTGTTTGCTATGGTGTTGCTTTGTGGTGGCCATGTTAACCCTCTGTTGGATAGTGTTGCTTCAGGGTAACATACCCACTTTCCCTCATATTCTCAGGCTTACAAAATCATACACCATAAAAAAAAAACTGCTTATTTTAATCTGGAGGAAGTTTGAAAAGCCAATAGAATGCTTGTATTTGATTACATGACTTGTCCAACCCCATTTTCAATGTCTTTTCCTCACCTGCACTCACATGCGGCAGCCATGTTTTTTCAGCTCCACAAAACTTTGAAAAAGTGACATTTTCCTTAGGATTTCCATGAAATTAAAAATATTTTCACAATTTTGGGTAAGTTCTGATTTAATTTCACTCTGTTGATTATGTTTTCATTGAATGTTTCTTTTGTAAAAGGGTAAAAAAGCTATGTTGCCTCAAAGCAACAATATGCAACAGTGGACACACTTTGCAGCAAGAGGGGACGTCCATCTCTGAGTGTCCAGGCAGTTTTAGACCTGAAACAAAGACGGGGTGCAACTGCATCTCTACCCCCGGCCCCAGTCCGCTTGGACCGCATAGGCCACTGGTCTGTCTACAGTGAAAACAGAGGGAGGTGTAAATATCCTGGAAGCAATGGCATAATCAAGTGCATGAAATGTGACGTGTTTCTGTGTCACACTCCTGACAAAAACTATTTCTTCTCCTTTCACACACAGTAACCTAAGATGAAGTGGCTCATCCATGATTTATGTGTTAATACTGAATGATTTTGAGACTTTGATTTTTAACAAGAAAATGGAATGAGAATGAATGCATAAAAATAATACTCCTTTGTTACTTCTAGGTAACAAACCCCACTAAGATGGTAACTGGTTGTAATTGTATTACTTTTTTCAGATATGTAGTTGACATCTACTATAGTTGATGTTGAAGATCTTTCATAAAATGTGTTTTGTTATGAAATAAAGAAATATATTTTAAATAGACTGCACTTTTTGTATTTATTCCCATTATTGCATGTTGTTGCGCCAAAGTAACATACCTAGATCTACCCCCTATTATTATAATTTTTGTAAATTATGTGTTGAATTGTTCAATGTGCTCTATGACTGGTAATAAAATGTGTGGAAATATTTTTTTTCTCTATTATTTCCTATATCATGCAATAGAGGGTTAAGTGCTTTTTAGGCTGTTCTGGGTGGTTGCTAGAGTGTTGCTATTGGGGATGGTAAGGTTGATGGGTGGTTTTTACACATTGCTGTGTAATGTTGTTAAAATATTGTCTTAAACCAGCTAATTGTTGTTTATTGTTCATTGACTACTATTACTGTGCCATTCATGGGTTTATCTTCACCACCAAAAGTGTAAACATTGAGAGTTTAGGGAGTGGTTACTGTAGCAGGCTGAGAGTTTGGGGCGTGGCTACTGTAACAGGCTGAGAGTTTGGGGCGTGGCTACTGTAACAGGCTGAGAGTTTGGGGCGTGGCTACTGTAACAGGCTGAGAGTTTGGGGCGTGGCTACTGTAACAGGCTGAGAGTTTGGGGTGTGGCTACTGTAACAGGCTGAGAGTTTGTGACGTGGCTACTGTAACAGGCTGAGAGTTTGGGGCGTGGCTACTGTAACAGGCTGGGAGTTTGGGGTGTGACTACTGTAACAGGCTGGGAGTTTGGGGTGTGGCTACTGTAACAGGCTGAGAGTTTGGGGCGTGGCTACTGTAACAGGCTGGGAGTTTGGGGTGTGGCTACTGTAGCAGGCTGAGAGTTTGGGGGCGTGGTTACTGTAACAGGCTGAGAGTTTGAGGCGTGGCTACTGTAACAGGCTGAGAGTTTGGGGTGTGGCTACTGTAACAGGCTGAGAGTTTGGGGCGTAGTTACTGTAACAGGCTGAGAGTTTGAGGCGTGGCTACTGTAACAGGCTGAGAGTTTGGGGTGTGGCTATTGTAGCAGCCTGAGAGTTTGGGGCGTGGCTACTGTAACAGGCTGAGAGTTTGAGGCGTGGCTACTGTAGCAGGCTGAGAGTTTGGGGCGTGGCTACTGTAACAGGCTGAGAGTTTGGGGTGTGGCTACTGTAGCAGGCTGAGAGTTTGGGGGCGTGGTTACTGTAACAGACTGAGAGTTTGGGGTGTGGCTACTGTAACAGACTGAGAGTTTGGGGTGTGGCTACTGTAACAGACTGAGAGTTTGGGGTGTAGCTACTGTAGCAGGCTGAGAGTTTGGGGTGTGGCTACTGTAACAGACTGAGAGTTTGGGGTGTAGCTACTGTAGCAGACTGAGAGTTTGGGGGCATGGTTACTGTAACAGACTGAGAGTTTGGGGTGTGGCTACTGTAGAAGGCTGAGAGTTTGGGGTGTGGCTACTGTAGCAGCCTGAGAGTTTGGGGCGTGGTTACTGTAGCAGGCTGAGAGTTTGGGGGCGTGGCTACTGTAACAGACTGAGAGTTTGGGGTGTGGCTACTGTAACAGGCTGAGAGTTTGGGGTGTGGCTACTGTAGCAGCCTGAGAGTTTGGGGCGTGGCTACTGTAACAGACTGAGAGTTTGGGGTGTGGCTACTGTAGCAGGCTGAGAGTTTGGGGGCGTGGTTACTGTAACAGGCTGAGAGTTTGAGGCGTGGCTACTGTAACAGGCTGAGAGTTTGGGGTGTGGCTACAGTAACAGGCTGAGAGTTTGAGGCGTGGCTACTGTAACAGACTGAGAGTTTGGGGCGTGGCTACTGTAACAGGCTGGGAGTTTGGGGTGTGACTACTGTAACAGGCTGAGAGTTTGGGGCGTGGCTACTGTAACAGGCTGGGAGTTTGGGGTGTGGCTACTGTAGCAGGCTGAGAGTTTGGGGGCGTGGCTACTGTAACAGGCTGGGAGTTTGGGGTGTGACTACTGTAACAGGCTGGGAGTTTGGGGTGTGGCTACTGTAACAGGCTGAGAGTTTGGGGCGTGGCTACTGTAACAGGCTGGGAGTTTGGGGTGTGGCTACTGTAGCAGGCTGAGAGTTTGGGGGCGTGGTTACTGTAACAGGCTGAGAGTTTGAGGCGTGGCTACTGTAACAGGCTGAGAGTTTGGGGTGTGGCTACTGTAACAGGCTGAGAGTTTGGGGCGTGGTTACTGTAACAGGCTGAGAGTTTGAGGCGTGGCTACTGTAACAGGCTGAGAGTTTGGGGCGTGGCTATTGTAGCAGCCTGAGAGTTTGGGGCGTGGCTACTGTAACAGGCTGAGAGTTTGAGGCGTGGCTACTGTAGCAGGCTGAGAGTTTGGGGCGTGGCTACTGTAACAGGCTGAGAGTTTGGGGTGTGGCTACTGTAGCAGGCTGAGAGTTTGGGGGCGTGGTTACTGTAACAGACTGAGAGTTTGGGGTGTGGCTACTGTAACAGACTGAGAGTTTGGGGTGTGGCTACTGTAGCAGGCTGAGAGTTTGGGGTGTGGCTACTGTAACAGACTGAGAGTTTGGGGTGTAGCTACTGTAGCAGACTGAGAGTTTGGGGGGCGTGGTTACTGTAACAGACTGAGAGTTTGGGGTGTGGCTACTGTAGAAGGCTGAGAGCTTGGGGCGTGGCTACTGTAGAAGGCTGAGAGTTTGGGGTGTGGCTACTGTAGCAGCCTGAGAGTTTGGGGCGTGGTTACTGTAGCAGGCTGAGAGTTTGGGGGCGTGGCTACTGTAACAGACTGAGAGTTTGGGGTGTGGCTACTGTAACAGGCTGAGAGTTTGGGGTGTGGCTACTGTAGCAGCCTGAGAGTTTGGGGCGTGGCTACTGTAACAGACTGAGAGTTTGGGGTGTGGCTACTGTAGCAGCCTGAGAGTTTGGGGGCGTGGCTACTGTAACAGGCTGAGAGTTTGGGGCGTGGCTACTGTAACAGGCTGAGAGTTTGAGGCGTGACTACTGTAGCAGGCTGAGAGTTTGGGGCGTGGCTACTGTAACAGGCTGAGAGTTTGGGGCGTGGCTACTGTAACAGGCTGGGAGTTTGGGGTGTGACTACTGTAACAGGCTGGGAGTTTGGGGCGTGGCTACTGTAACAGGCTGAGAGTTTGGGGCGTGGCTACTGTAACAGGCTGGGAGTTTGGGGTGTGGCTACTGTAGCAGGCTGAGAGTTTGGGGGCGTGGTTACTGTAACAGGCTGAGAGTTTGAGGCGTGGCTACTGTAACAGGCTGAGAGTTTGGGTGTGGCTACTGTAGCAGGCTGAGAGTTTGGGGGCGTGGCTACTGTAACAGACTGAGAGTTTGGGGTGTGGCTACTGTAACAGGCTGAAAGTTTGGGGGCATGGTTACTGTAACAGACTGAGAGTTTGGGGTGTGGCTACTAGCAGGCTGAGAGTTTGGGGTGTGGTTACTGTAGCAGGCTGAGAGTTTGGGGCGTGGCTACTGTAACAGGCGGAGCCAGGTGTTGTTTAGCCGCTGAGGGACCATGACTGGTGCGTTACATGGGAATAGACATTCAGCTTCTGTTACAGAAGTGCAAGCCAAAATTCACTGCATTTAGACCTTCACAGTGTAG